>NC_059435.1:8063386-8363386 GCF_021028975.2 Sphaerodactylus townsendi | reverse complement strand
GTAATAGCACTCTACATTGGGGCAATGGAGCCGCTGGTTGCTGGACGGGACGATTGGGACCGCCGGGTAGGCGTGTCGCATCGCCGGTGTTGGGCAGGGACGGTTGAGTTGCTCTAAGATCCCTCTGGAGCAACGCCTCTCTCGCAGCCAGTTCTCTCTCTCGACGTGCGAGAGCTTCTCGGTCCTGTTGTAGTCTATCGCGGTCTCTGCGCTGCATCGCCGCTTCAGCTTCTCCGTGATGTTCCAAAGCCCTAAGACATTCACGTTGACGCTGGAGCTCGAGTCTAGAGTGTTCCAGGGCCTGACCACGGGAAGTGAGATCTTTAATAAACTGATCCCTCAGAACACCCCTTTCATGTGATAATTCCGCAGCCATGGTCCGACGATGTTGTTCGCGTTCCAGTTCGAAAGCCAGCCGCTCATTCTCGAAAGCTTCGCATTCCTGCACCCTTTCTTGTTCAAGGGCCTCGCTTTCCCTTTCGAGGGCCTCCCGTTCTTGTTCCCAATCACGTTTGGACCTCTCGAGGGCCTCGAGCTGTTCCCAGAGACCCGAATCTGCCGTGGGGGGACGTTGTATAGCAGCCAACGCTGCGGTGGAGGTTCCCCCAAATTCGAACCTCTTCTGAGGGAGTCCAGCATCCTCGAGTGGACGGGCAGTCGCCCCCTCGAGTTCCGTTAAGTCCGGGAGTTCGCGGCTACGGGTGTCCTCTGCGAAGGTGAGCCTGACCCTGGAGCTTTTAGGTATCTCCACCACTTCCTCCTCGGCTGGCGGCAGGCGTGAGGTCTTAGGGTGCGCGCCGGTACTCTGCCAATGCTCCTCCGGTGGGGGATCCTCGAGATATTGATCCAGGAATCTTGCCAGCGATTCCTGAGTATCTCCATGGATGGTGCAGACCCCAATTTCTTCCTCCACTCTACGCATCACCGGTTTGTAATCCACATTGGGTCGGGTGGTGAAATGTCGCTCCAAAGGGGCACGATCCATTGACACCCCGCCACCGGGATCGTAGAAATCCTGACGCACCTCTAGGCGCCCGGCCGAAACCGTGCGTCGGGCCATCAGGGGATCTTCTTCCACTTGCTCTTGCAGTTGGAGGAAGGACACGCTCCGGCTGAGCCGGGGCTTGGAGAGGGTCACCAGGGAGACTGGTTCCGCTGGCTCCTCCAGAGAGACCGTCGTGTGGAAGGAAGACAGGGAACCCTCTATGGGGGCTACCACTGTCTTGTCGCCCTCCAACTGCGACGAACTCTCGGGGTTCAGTCCCTGCATGTTGGTTGACACCTGGGACTCACACAACAGACGGAGGGTGGTAATTGACCAGGATCAGTCTGAAGATGGATTTTTTGTGAGAATCCGCATAACGTAAGGAACCTCAAAGAACTTGAAACAAAGCAACTGAGTTCAGTTCATTTATTCCATAAACTTCAACGGTCACACACACGGAATGCGGATTCTGACTTCACAGAGCCAACATGTCGCTTTTATGGACACGATGGCCCCCTTCTCCGAACTCCCCCGAAACTCCCAAGCACAGTTCCCACAACAGAGTAGAAGCAGGTTTTCAAAGACTCAAGCTGCAATCACACACGATAAGCATAGCAAGGCTAAGCAACCTGGGCACAGAGCCCAGAGCAAAGAATGTGCCAAGGTCAGGTTGGCGGAGCAGAAACACACACACTAACCACCAACCTTACATAAATGGCATGAAGTGGTTCACTTAAACTCTAGTTATGCTAAGGGTTTGAAAATGTGTTTGACAATGTCTTTCCATATTGTAAACATGATATTTAATAAAGGGTTATTGTTTTGACCACCAGGGTGCATCTATACAGACATCTAGCCTGTAAAGGATAATCGGGGGGGGGGGGGGGGCTGACTGTTCCATATTATAGAAACCTAGATGGGCATGATATTTGTTGTTTTCTCTGATGTTCTCTTAGTTAACAGATATGATCAAAAATTGGGATCATTTTAAAAGTGAACTTACCCAAAGAATCAAAGATGTATCACGACAGTCTGATCTGGCAAGATATTCATATTTTCCTCTATGCTATACACATAAATATATCACTGCCCCTGCTCCTTATTTAACTTATCTGGATAATAAAGATCTAAGGAGAGCTTTTACTCTTGCAAGAAGTGTACATTTACCTTCTGCTGTCTTAGAAGGGAAATATCAAAAGATACCGTATGCTGCAAGGTTATGTTCTTGCTCTCTGAATTCTGTAGAAACTATAGAGCCTATGTTATTAAAGTGTTCCCTTTATGAGGAGGCAAGGAAAAAATGCCTGTCACATCTACTACACAAAATGACATATTGTTCTGATAGTTTGCTGTGAAAAACTATTACAAGATAAGAAGGAGAATATTACTAAATGGGTAGCAAAATTCTGTCTATTCATTATGAAAAAGAAAAAAATGACCTGAATATGGTATCCCCCCTAGATATTTTTGTTTTGTTTAGTATTTTTATGCTGTTTGGTGTGTTTAAAAAGTATAATGATATATAGATGGATAGTGCTGGAATACAGGAGAGATATCTGCATTCTTGTTTTGTTGTAGATATTTTGGAGATTTGTAATATATCTGGTCATTGACTGTAAATAAAGTCTTCTTCTAGTTAACAGATAGTTATTGATTCAAGACCAGTGTTCTATGTGCATTTCTGAATGTGTATATACATTTTCATGCACAGTTTTTGCTTTTCAGCTGAAATAGCCCAAAGGTACCGGATAAGCAAGTATCCAACTTTAAAATTGTTCCGGAATGGAATGATGATGAAGAGAGAATATCGGGGTCAAAGATCAGTGACCGCAATAGCAGATTATATACGACAACAGAAAAGCAATCCAATTCGAGAAGTATTAACTTTGGAAGAAATTAATTCTCACGATGTGAGTCTTTTTGTTTTTTAGACTGTGATTGTCTTGCATTGAATAACCTATGTGTAACTTGGAACATGTTCTTGCTACTTAAAAGGGCTTCCTGTGAACTGTCATTTTTTTGTGAAATTATCATCTTGATTTTTAAATGCCGTCTCTGGTTCACCCATTGAAAATTAGCTACTAACGTAGCAAAAAACCCAACACCCTAGCTATCAATCATTCTTTTTTTAAAACTAATATCTCCGTGCTGCACATAAGGTCTTCGATGTTAAAATAGGCTCACAACTATTATATGGCATGTAATTAGTGTAGCCGACCATTCTCTGGAAGGTATTCGATCCCGCTTCCTTTATGAGATTCTAGGCATGCCTCGCTGTGTACCTTACGCAGCCGTCTGCCTAGAGCAGTGGTGGCGAACCTATGGCACGGGTGCCAGAGGTGGCACTCAGAGCCCTCTCTGTGGGCACGCGCAAACAGAATCCCCCCCCCCCCCCAACACATCTAGGCTGGCCTGGACCACTGGGCTCGATTATTAGCATTAAACCTAACACCTAGCTTTGGGGAAGCAGTGTAGGCAACCCTGTTAAGCGCTGTTAAACCCCCCTGATTTTCATGTGAAGAACTAAAGCACTATCCTTTACCTGGGAGTAAGCTTGGTTGCTGGCAATGGGGCGTACGACTGAGTAAACCCTCCGAGGGTTAGGATTCACCTGTTGGAAGAGGTGCATAGTTGCTTCACAGCGAAGCCACCGACTGCCACCAAGCTTACTCCACGAAGTAACGCCCGCCTCGGAGCCAACCATTTTTTTCTAAACGAAAACCTCAGTATTCAGGTTAAATTGCCGTGTTGGCACTTTGCGATAAATAAGTGGGTTTTGGGTTGCAGTTTGGGCACTCGGTCTCGAAAAGGTTCGCCATCACTGTCCTAGAGTGTAATGGAATTATGCACCAACTCACGTTTAGGAAAGGTGACCAGCATTACCAGTGAAATAGTCGCAAGAGAGAGGCTGACAGGCACCTTTGAACGAGTCTTGCCTTGAACACCTCACGGGATCATCACAGATCAGCTGTGACTAGACAGCAAAAATAAAAGGACAGTGACACCAGTGGTTTAGGAGCCACACATGGTTCCTTTGACGTGGCTCCTGTGGCTCTTTGGAGCACCATTCTCCAGTGTGTTAGCTGATGTATATTTCAGGAAAATTAACAATGCCCTTGTCGGAGGGGCTTTTGGTTGGCAGGTGACTCTCACCTTGAACCACCAAGGCAAAGGCAGAAATACACAAAAAAAAGAAGAATGCAGAATATGTTGCATTTAATGTGAAACACAAAACACGGCCAATTGCTGGCAGGGGCTGATGGGATTTGTAGTCCATGAACATCTGGAGAGCCACAGGTTGCAGACCCTGGCTGGTCTGCAGAGCTGGGGGAGGGGGCCCGAGCCATGCTTTCCCTCTCGCTTTGTGTCAATTTTCCACCTGTGAAGCCAGAGACTCCGCACCAGAGGCAGGTGCAGCTGCACTTCCTGCCACTGTGAAACCTGTATGAGTCCAATAGACCCCACGAGGAATCCACCAATGAATGTGCTGGCCGGGGGGAGAGCTGCCAGCTTGCATTTCACTGCCCGCCAGCACGGGGAGGGGGAGTCCTTTTAAGAGCGTCTGCCGGCAGGGATGCGCCTTTCCCCTGGCTGCACTTGGCCAATCCCCCTCTGACTACTGGTGCATAAATAAGCCTTATAAACGAGCAGGCTTAAAAACGAGACGAAGCTCGCCGCAGGTACGAAGAGCACACGCCGACGACGCCTCTCCAGATTTTGAGAACTGGATTCGGAAAGACGAGCAGCCTTGCTCGGAGTGCGGCTTTAAATAGAAGTCGTTTCAATGGTAGCCATGTTCGTCTGCAGAGGAATAACTGGATTCAAGTCCGGTGGCATGTTAGAGGCGAATAAGATTTTGGGGGTATGAGTTTTCAAGGGTCAAAGGAGCTCCCTTCCTCAGAACCGTTCCTTGGCATCCATCCGGCGAGGGAAGCTTTGATTTTCGAAAGCTTTTACCCTGAAAATAAGAACATAAGAACAAGCCAGCTGGATCAGACCAGAGTCCATCTAGTCCAGCTCTCTGCTACTCGCAGTGGCCCACCAGGTGACTTTGGGAGCTCACATGCAGGATGTGAAAGCAAGGGCCTTCTGCTGCTGCTGCTGCTCCCGAGCACCTGGTCTGCTAAGGCATTTGCAATCTCAGATCAAGGAGGATCAAGATTGGTAGCCATAGATCGACTTCTCCTCCATAAATCTGTCCAAGCCCTTCTTAAAGCTATCCAGGTTAGTGGCCATCACCACCTCCTTGTGGCAGCATATTCCAAACACCAATCACACGTTGCGTGAAGAAGTGTTTCCTTTTATTCGTCCTCATTCTTCCCCCCAGCATTTTCAATGAATGCCCCCTGGTTCTAGTATTGTGAGAAAGAGAGAAGAATTTCTCTCTGTCAACATTTTCTACCCCATGCATAATTTTATAGACTTCAATCATATCCCCCCTCAGACATCTCCTCTCCAAACTAAAGAGTCCCAAACGCTGCAGCCTCTTTCTCACTCAGATTCCCTTTGACCCCTTGAATTTTTAAATATAAACTAACGTTTGTAGCGTATCGAATTGTCTATTGCACCAGAGGTCCTAAGATAAAGGCACGGTTAGTAAATATGGGTCAATATATCCCAGTTCTCTTGGATGATTCGCCACATGATTAGAAGAAAGATGCACGGAAGAAGTGAATGTCTCCCTAGCAGTGTTATTTAAAGCGACATTCTCTTTCAAGAATATTGAACTTTTTTTAAAAAAAACTTTTTAATTACAGAACAATTAAACTCGCCACAATATCACTTCGCTAGGAACGTGAAGGCACAAATGTAACTGCAAAAATACCGACAAGCATTATCTGGTTGTTCCAAACGCTTCATAATAACGGTTTGAAGAATGTTTACTTTAAAATCAGTCCTTCAAAGCCAGCGTGGCGTAGTGGTTAAGAGCAGTGGACTCTAATCCGGAGAACCGGGTTTGATTCCCCGCTGCTCCACATGAAGCCTGCTGGGTGGCCTTGGGTCAATCACAGTTCTCTCAGAACTCTCTCAGCCCCACCTATCTCACAAGGTGTCTTTTGTGGAGAGAGAAAGAAAAAGGAGTGTGTAAGCCACCTTGAGTCTGGCTGGATATACATCCAAACTCTTCTTTTTCTTCTTAAAAAATGAACAAACCCTTTTCATCTTTCTGATCGTGATAGAGAAACCCCTGCATGCAGGGTGGAAAGTGTCCTCAAGTCACAGCTGACCTATGATGACCCGAGAGTACAGGTGTCAAACTCGCGGCCCTCCAGATGTTATGGACTACAGTTCCCATCATCCCCTGCCAGCATCACGCTGGCAGGGGATGATGGGATCTGTAGTCCATAACATCTGGAGGGCTGCGAGTTTGACACCTGTGCCCCAGAGGGTTTTCAAGGCAAAAGACCGAGATAAGTGAGGTCTGACTATTTCCCAGTATCACAACCAATTTGCAGACCGCCCCCTTGGCATTACGCCACCGGAGAAGGAGGATAATTACAAACTACGTGACACTATGCAATATCAACCCATTAAATTGACTGGAGAATCTCTCTTTGGACATTTACTTTAAGAGGAATTGAAGTGAGATCATTTGCTATTTAAGAGCAACAATTGTTATATGTTACATGATATCTTTAGGATTTGAAGTGTAGGTAAAGATCTAATGGGTTACTTATGAGCAGAGGTGGGATCCAGCAGGTTCTCACACGTTCCCAAGAGTAGGTTACTAATTATTTGTGTGTGCCGAGAGGGGGTTACTAATTGGTGATTTTGCCACGTGGTTTTTGCCTTAGTTACGCCCCTCCTCTCAGCAGTAGCGCGCAGAACTTGAAGCAGTCTAGCAGGAGGTGCACCGGCGTGCGTGGCAGCCTGCGCCTGCATGCATTCGTTTCCTGCCCAAGGACCAGCACAGCGGCTGCGTCCTTGCCACAGCCCCGCCCAGGAATGCCCCACCCAGGAATGCCTGGCCACGCCCCCGTCGTGCCCTGCCCAGCCCCATTGGCACTACGCCACAGTTTGAATCCCACCACCATGGGAACCTGTTACTAAAATTTTTGGATCCCACCACTGCTTATGAGGCAGTGTTTCATTTTATAAAACCACACTGCTTAAAGCTATTAATAACCTAGCGATTGGTATCATTCGGCACAGCTTTCGTTTGTATTGGACGGTTTGTGTACCAAGCCCATCTTGTTTGTATTTGGCCCTATCGTTGGCAACCCTATCGTTTGCCAATTGTATTTTGAACTATGAAAGCAAATACCTGAATGAATTTGGTTGGAAATCCACCTCATCGTTTCGGACGGGCCTTCTTCCCTTCCCTTCCCAGGTACGTGTTGGACCTGCCAGCCAGCTGCTGGTACCCTTCTAGGTTTTGCTCTGCCCCGGCAGCTGGCCTCCTTTCATGACCCATCCTTTTAACCCTTTCCTGGGCTTTGCAGAGGCATCCCATTGCAAACAGCAACCGAGCATCTTTTCAAATGTTCCTTTCGGCCAGAGACATTCTTCCCTGGCCACTGGGATGTGACAGAACATTATGAGAAAGATTGATTTCCCTTCCTCCCCTCTCTCCCCCCCTCTACCTATGTGTCATTTCTTCCTTATTTCCTTAATTGCTGGTTCCTTCGCAGTAAAGACGGCCGATCAATGGGGTTAATACAGAAGATTGCTGGGAGGCAGAGTGCCATTGATTCGCCAGCAGGAGCAGAGCCCGACCTACCCCAAGTTTTTTTGGTTCCCTCTTCAACATTCACAGCGGCACTGTTGACACGGTCTCCAGCCCTGTCAATCTTCCCCTGCTGCGACAAGATGCAAAGGAATTACGAGGGACGGTTCCTGCTGAGAAGCGGCGGTGCGCCAATGCACACCATTTTAATGTCTGTAATCAGGGCCCCCCAACACGGCTTTCATCTGTTCCACTCTGCAGCCGGGCGGCCTTAATGGCGATTCATTAATAGCTTCTGATCCACTGTCCTGAAAGCACCAAATTACACCGAGCGAGGAATTTAACTATTAGGCAATGAAACGGGAAGGAGGGATGACCAGGGAGGGCTTGCGAAAAGTTAAATGGGGGTGGGGGGGGGGAAGGAGGGCCGGAGCATATTATTTCATCTGCTGTTGTGCGAATAGATTGCATTTGTTCCCCCAGGGGGCCCATCCAAACAAGCCTTTCTGTTTCACGCTGGGATTTTCATACAGCCGCCGAGGCCTTCTGTAGAGGGTCCGCGCACCGCTTACACATTTCACGGCACAGAAAGCAACATAAGTGCGCTTTTGCCAGAACCTTTAACACGTTAATTGGGCCAACGCAAGGGAGCAGCTAAGTTGGACTCCAGTAGAACCTGACAGACCAACAAGATTTTGGGGTTATAAGCTGTTATTTATTTAGTTATTTATTTATTTATCATATTTCTATACCGCCCTCCCCCAAAGGCTCAGGGCGGTGTCCATCAGTCATAAAACAATTTAAAAACATATCATAATAATACATAAAATACTAAAACTTGCAGATGGCTTCAGCCCCTCCCTCCCCCCTTTGTGTACCCACGGGATGCCAGATGTTCTTTATGGCGAAGTTGACATCATCCCGGCTGGCCAAACGCCTGGCGGAACAGGTCCGTTTTGCAGGCCCTGAGGAAACTCTGTAAGTCCCGCAGGGCCCTGATCTCACCTGGAAGCCTGTTCCACCAGGTAGGGGCCAGAGCCGTAAAAGCCCTGGCCCTTGTAGAGGCTAGCCGGATCGCCCAAGCGCCGAGGGATCACCTGTGATAAGTCTGCCTGCACCTCCCGATGAGGTGGAGGGGCCTGAGAGAAAGCGATATAGGGAGAGCTGAGTCCCTCAGATAAGCAGGGCCAAGGCTGCGAATGGCTTTAAGGGTCAGTACCAAAACTTTAAACATGACCCGGTACTCGATTGGCAGCCAGTGTAGTTGGTATAAGACCGGCGTAATCCGGTCTCTAGATGTCGCCCCGGAAAGGAGCCAAAGAGTCAAGGTGTGTGAGTGTGTGCTGTCAGGTCACAGCTGACTTATGGCAACCTCATAAGGTTTCAGCGGCAGAGACCATTCGGAGGTGGTTTGCCATTGCCTTCCCCTGCGTGAGCTGAGAGCATTCTGGGAGAACCGTGAGCGGTTCAACGCTTCACAGGGAGGGGTGATGAATCAAACCCAGTTCTCCAGATTAGAGTCTGCTGCTGTTGATCACTACGCCATGCTGTATATCCCCCCAAATCTTGTTGATCTCTTGTATGGTGCTCAGTGGCGTACGGTCCAGAGGTGGGATCCAGCAGGTTCTCACAGGTTCCCGAGAGTAGGTGACTAATTATTTGTGTGTGCCGAGAGGGGGTGACTAATGGGTGATTTTGCCACGTGATTTTTGCCTTAGTTACGCCCCTCCTCTCAGCAGTAGTGCGCAGAACTTGAAGCAGTCTAGCAGGAGGTGCACCGGCGTGCGTGGCAGCCTGCGCCTGCGTGCATCCGTTTCCCGCCCAAGGACCGGCACAGCGGCTGCGTCCTTGCCACAGCCCCGCCCAGGAATGCCCCGCCCCCGGAATGTCCGGCAACGCCCTGTCGTGCCCCACCCAACCCCATTGGCGCTATGCCACAGTTTGAATCCCACCACCATGGGAACCTGTTACTAAAAGTTTTGGATCCCACCACTGGTCATACTGCTAATGGGGACATGCCCCCCCCCCAAGCCAGCCTGCAGGGAGGCGGGGCGGGGCTCCGTGGTGGGTGGCATCGGTGCCTGCCTGCCCCCCCCCCTGCTGTAGTGCCCTGCCCTCCCTGCAGGCTGGCTTCTGTCCTCCCTGCTTCCCAGCAGGCAGACTTCTGCCCTTTCTGTCTGAGCTGCCCCCCTGAGCACCGCCCTCTCCTGCCCTCCCTGCTGGCTGCCATAAGTTGGGTGCGGGGAGCCAGGGGTGTGCGTATGGGGAGACATGCCAGACACCAGTAAGATCAATACGCATACTAGTGGGTGCTACTGAACTTTTATACTGGTACTACTGGATTCCATTAAAGAAAGGCACCTGGTGGGCCACTGCGAGTAGCAGAGAGCTGGACTAGATGGACTCTGGTCTGATCCAGCAGGCTCTTTCTCATGTTCTTAAGGCCATTGCTTTCACCTCCTGCATGTGAGCTCCCAAAGGCACCTGGTGGGCCACTGCGAGTAGCAGAGAGCTGGACTAGATGGACTCTGGTCTGATCCAGCTGGCTCTTTCTCTCATGTTCTTAAGGCCATTGCTTTCACCTCCTGCATGTGAGCTTCCAAAGGCACCTGGTGGGCCACTGCGAGTAGCAGAGAGCTGGACTAGATGGACTCTGGTCTGATCCAGCAGGCTCTTTCTCGTGTTCTTAAGGCCATTGCTTTCACCTCCTGCATGTGAGCTCCCAAAGGCACCTGGTGGGCCACTGCGAGTAGCAGAGAGCTGGACTAGATGGACTCTGGTCTGATCCAGCTGGCTCGTTCTTGTGTTCTAATGTTCTTACTGCAGACCAACAGAGATACGTAACAAGGAAAGCTTTGGTATCTGAGAGAGGGAGCATTAATTCTTGAAACCTTATACCCCCCCCAAATCTTGTTGCTGGACTTGGGTCTAGCTGTTCTACTGCATCTCTACTCTCTGAAACTACCAACACAAAGGAGGTGTTGGAGGGGGAAATCTATACTTTGGGTGTTCGCGTGGGGTGTTCGCAAGTGTCCCACCCCTCAATTCAAATCACACCCCTAGAGAAGATCAGGGAACATAGAAGAAGAAGAAGAGTTTGGATTTATATCCCCCCTTTCTCTCCTGCAGGAGACTCAAAGGGGCTTACAATCTCCTTGCCCTTCCCCCCTCACAACCAACACCCTGTGAGGTGGGCGGGGCTGAGAGAGCTCCGAGAAGCTGTGACTAGCCCAAGGTCACCCAGCTGGCGTGTGTGGGAGTGCACCGGCTAATCTGAATTCCCCCATTTTCCACAGCTCAGAAGCTGACAGAGCTGGGGGCTCCAAACCCAGTTCCCTCAGATTAGATACCTGAGCTCTGTAACCTCCCTGCATGCACTGCTGTCTGGAAGGTCATCGGGTGGGACTTTTGTTTTGGCCCCACCTAGCTTTTCAGATCCGATTTCGTAACAGAAATGCTTCCCGTGAGGATTTCATCCTTTGAATTCCAGACACTGGCGTAATGCCCATTGGGCAAGGTGGGCAGCTGCCCAGGGCATCACCTTGTGGGGGGCATCAAAATGCTGGGTTCGTTTTTGGGTATTTTAGTGGTTTTCCATTTTTGGCCGGCAGGGGGCGCAGTTTTTAGGCTAGCGGCACCAAAATTTCAGCGTATCATCAGGAGACTGTCCTTATGCTACCCCCCAAGTTTGGTGAGGTTTGGTTCAGGGAGTCCAAAGTTATGGACTCCGAAAGAGGGTGCCCCATCCCCCATTGTTTCCAATGGGAGCTAATAGGAGATGGGGGCTACAGTTTTGAGGGTCCATAATTTTGGCCCCCCTGAACCAAACTGCACCAAACTTGGGGGGTATCATAACGGCAGTCTCCTGATGATATGCTGAAGTTTTGGTGCTGGTATGTCTAACAATGCACCCCCTGCAGGTACCAATGTCCTGGTGCAAAAAAAATTGGTCATGGTGGAGTGGCTGCCTGGGGGGGGGGGGGGGGACAACCAACTCAGGTTTTGCCCGGGGCTACAGTTTGCCCGGGTTGCCTCGAGACTTCCCTGGGTCAGCCCACGTTTAGTCACATGAATTCAACTTTAATCAGACCCAGGGGGAAATAAAATATATATTAAAGAAAAAATACTTCGCCATTTCTTATGAAGACTCTCCCAAAAATTGAAGTAAAAATTGAAGTTGTGTGCATACTGTTGTGAATCCTTGCTACAGAATCCGGATCTTCTTGTGCCTGTCTTTAGTAGTCAGAAATATAGTTATCCCTTCCACATTGCTACAGTTAAGGGCACGGGGCTCCCTGAAATCTAGATAAAAAATGTTTGACCCTCCCTTCGTACCAGAGAAGAAGTCTGAATTTTTTAAAAAAAATTTTGACTTTTAAACAGAAATTGTGTACATTTTTGGTATTGAAAGATAAATTATATTTCTATTATACAATACTGTACACATCTTTTATGCATTTTGAAGCTTCTAAACATTTTTCTGTGTTGTCTGTTGGCCTTCTTGTGTCATCTACAGCTTTCACAAAATTCCCTAAAAATTCCCATTTAATTTCTTTTGCCAACCTGTGATATATCAAAATCACGATGGGGGAAGGAATAAATGTAATATAAAGAGACTAGCAGTAAAGCCAGCTGTAGGGCAGTGGTGGCGAACCTATGGCACGGTTGCCAGAGGTGGCACTCAGAGCCCTCTCTGTAGGCACGTGCAGAACCCCCACCCCACCCCCTTCCCCACACATCTAGGCTGGCCTGGGCCGCTGGGCTCGATTATTAGCATTAAATCTAAGACCTAGTTTTGGGGAAGCAGTGTAGGTCACCCTGTTAAGCGCTGTTAGAAACCCCACTGATTTTTCAATAAGAAGGAGACTAAATCGTGATCCTTTACCTGGGAAGTAAAGCTCGGTTGCTGGCAATGGGAGGCTTGCTTCTGGAGTAGAAACCCTCCTAGGGTCACGTGAGTTCACCCGGGTTGGAAAGAGTTGCACGGTTAGCTTCCAAAACAAAGCCACTGCACTACCACAAGCTTACTCCCAAATAGCTTGCTGCGCCTCAGGAGCCTCAAATAACCGGTTTTTCAAAACTAAAACCTCAGTATTCAGGTTAAATTACCATGTTGGCACTTTGGGTTGCAATTTGGGCACTCGGTCTCGAAAAGGTTCACCATCACTGCTGTAGGGTAAGACAGGGGGCCTGGATAGGATGAGAGGGGATTGGGATCAGGTAGCTCTTGCTGGTTGTGTGTAGGGGAAGGGAGGGAGGGAGGGTGGGTGGCAGGGAAAGGTTTAGAGATTGGAGGGGGAGGTCAGTGGGTGGTTGGGGTGGGAGGGGGAGGCAAGGGCCTCTTGGGGCGTGCTCCACAGACCCCTGGCTGGATGTGGGGGGAGGCCGAGGAGCAATGGGGCCCGGGGGCCACGGGCTGGAGTCAAGTGGGGGGGTTGGTGGGGAGGGAGCTTGGCAGCTTCTGGGATCAGGGGCCGGAGGTGGAACACCTAGCTGTCTAGGGGAGGTGGGAAGCTACACGCTGCTCTGCAGGTGGGGAATTGAATGTCCGGGCGACAAACTCCAATCAATGAAGGAGCAGTAGGACTCATGAGGGTTTGTCGTCCGGCATTTGAGTCCTTAGCGCTTTATTGTTTAGGACAGGGGTCTGCAACCTGTGGCTCTCCAGATGTCCATGGACTACAATTCCCATCAGCCCCTGCCAGCATGGACAATTGGAGATTGTAAGCCCCTTTGAGTCTCCTACAGGAGAGAAAGGGGGGTATAAATCTTCTTCTTCAAGCTCTTCTTCTTCTTCACATGACACTGACTGATTTTGCCAGTGGAGGTGTTTTACTCAGGCTGAAGGAGCTCTTTGGCATCGAAGATGGCCGCCACCCATGGGAAGAAAGCCCTTCCACTAACAGGACAGGCCTGTGGGATCTGATCCTACTTGTAATATGGTGTTATATTTTCCAGAAACAAGCCCTGCTATCCAGGTTACTTATGTGAATGAATAACTTCAGCCTTTTAAAATATTAATTCCAGAGGCAAAAGACAAAGCTAAGGAAAGGACCAGTTTAACTTTAAGATTTCCACATCTCAAAATAAAGTTCGGCTTGGTAAAAGAAAAAATACAGGATTCTATCACCTATATTCTGTACTGCAAGAACCTGGCAATCAATCTTCAGGGAGCAAAAGTCAAATTCTCTGCCATTATCTCCCTTAAGAGCGACAAGCGAAACCTTCAAATTGTGCCACAATTGCTGGCCGATTGGGGTGATTGTAATGGTTCCAAATGGAGGACTTCCTACTTTTGCCTTACTTAAAAGCCATTGAATCACCGACCTTGAATAAAAGCTACCACCATCTTTTGAGCAACAAACTTTTCAGCAATAGCCATCACAGAAAATGGGTGATTTGCGGGTGCCCCTTCCTCGCTGTTCTGTTTCCTCCAGAAGGAATTCCACTGCTGGTTTTGGTATGTTTAGCTTGCAGTTTCAGGGGCCTATTTGGAAAATGTGAGTCAAGAAAATGTGAGGCACTTTGTACGATCCTTTATTTTCTCTTGAAAAGAGACCTACAAATTCTACCCTAATAGGGGCGCATGAAAAGTATTTGTCCGAACCTCAAAAGAGATGCTGCTAGGCCTCAATCCTGAAGCAAGAGGACATCTTGCAAAACTCTGCACTTTGAGTAGGACTTACCAATGTAATTGTTACAGTTGTCCAGGTCATGCAGGAAGCTTCGTGGCTTAAAAACTGGGTGTCCCAACGCAGTCTCACCCAACTCCTCTGCTAATATTAAGATCCTTTATGCATCCAGTACTTATCTCAAGGCTGTTGGCTCTGCAGTGGAGTCTCCCCACACTTCCTTGTTTACACATGAGGAAGTGCCTTGCTGATTCCTTTAAGCTTAGACATCATTTTGCCTGTCCTCTGCTTCCAGGTTGGGAGGTTGTTTGCCCCCCCCCCCCCACTTTTGAGTTGTTTTAGCAATTGGGGTGCTGTGTGGTTTCCAGGCTGTCTGGCCGTGTTCTAGCCTCATTCTCTCTTGACGTTTCGCCTGCATCTGTGGCTGGCATCTTCAGAGGATCTTGATGTTAGGAATGGAAAGCAAGTGGAGTATATATACTGCACAACAGAGGTCAAAAAAGGTGGGAGCCATCTGAATAGAGAGTAGCCTGGCACGTGAGTCACAGAGAGAGTCTAGCTAACATGGGGAGTAATAATGAAGATATGAAGGTCAATAGGTGAATGGATCTGAATAGAAGTATCCTAGTCTTTGTTCCCTTTGATTGCACTATAGTCCAGTGATTGTGAATCCTTTGGACTCAGATGTTATGGTTCACAATTCCCATCGGCCCATAGCATGGCCAATTGGCAGGGGCTGATGGGAATTGTAGTCCATAACATCTGGAGTGCCAAAGGTTCTCCACCACTGCTATAGTCTATAGTTGTCCTGTGTTTGTGTGGCGCTGATTAGTCACTGTCTTGATTCTAGAGTTTTTCAACACTGCTTATTAAATTGAAACGTTCATTTCTGTTGCACCCTCCTCTTCCTGTTGAAATTGTCCATGTGCTTGTGAATTTCAGTGGCTTCTCTGTGTAGTCTGACGTAGCGGTTGTCAGAGTGGTCCAGAATTTCTGTGTTTTCAAATAATATTCTGTGTCCAGGTTGGTTTATCATGTGTTCTGCTATTGCTGATTTTTCTGGCTGAAGTGCCATGTTGGTGATAAATAAGTGAGGTTTTGGGTTACAGTTTGAGCACTCGGTCTCGAAAAGGTTCGCCATCACTGCCATAATACTTTGCGGGCATCTCTGCTCTTCCCAATCCCCACCCTTGCCAGACTACCCCAGATCTCCATAAATTAGGTTCGGAACTTGGGCCAGGCCTAGCCAAGGATGATCAGTCTATGTTCCGTGACCCAGCTCTTAATCTACTGAAACAGACATTGCGCCCAACCAGTTTCCACTGGTGGGCAGCTGAATTTTTTACTGACATGTCGTATCAAATAGGTCCTCATCACAATAGCTTTCTAATCTCCCATTTATTTTACGGGAAGTAAGAGGAATGCGTTTCCATCGACCTGTCTTTTTATTTGCACTCTCAACGATGGTCAAAAGTACAATAAAAGTAATTATTATATGTAAACTGAAAATTCATAAAAATGGCTAATTATGTGCACATGGATTAGACGTAGAGTGGCTGCGCATATATTTGTCTGAAACCTGTGGCAGAAGCCTTAGGTCAATATTGACTTAGGAATTCCTAATGTATTTTTACAGCATCTCATTTTGAGAGCAAAATGTGTGCCGCGGAGAACATTTGGTAGCAAAATAATTAATCTGATTTCTTTGCAAACAAACAGAATACTAGCCCATCGGTAAACATTTAAACAGCTTACAGCAAACACATTCAACATGTCACCTAATTTATTATCAAGTGTCCCAGACTCCTAACTATTTAATTAAAACCAAGATCTAGGCTCTCCCCGGCTTCCGTGGACACAGCTACTTATTATACGCTGCTCCTATCAGGTGCGCGCACACACAGCAATACAGAGAAACATTCGTCTTTAATGTATAAGTCTTTCAAATTCAAATGTGGAAGGGTGGGGGGAAACCCTCACAAGAAGAGCGGGTTTGAGGACAAAGTGTGTTCTCAAGCCAGGTTTCTCAAGCCAGAATAAAAAATTCACAGCAACAGTATTAATATATACATAGATTTAATTAATTAATTAATGCCCCTTGTATCTCCCCAGTGGTGATTCAAAATGGCCTACGCCAGGGGTGTCCAACTCTGGCACTTCAGAGGTTCATGGACTACAATTCCCATCAGCCCCTGCTGGCATGGCCAATTGGGGCTGATGGGGATTGTAGTCCATGAACATCTGGAGCACCATAGCTTGGCCACCGCTGGCATCACAACAAACTTGTGAAGTAGGTTAGGCTGAGAGATTGTGACTGCCCCAAATTTCCTAGCACTACTTTAAACCCGGGTCTCTATGTCCCCCAGGTTCTAGTCTGACACTTTTCACTGCATTTGAATCTCAATACACTGGGCAAGTTGATTACTTATCAGTCATGAACCAGGAAGAGAGGTTAGTGCCTTTAGTTGAAAGTTCCATGGGAATGCATAAACTCAATGCATAGCAGCTGTAGAAAAGGGACAAACTCCTATGCTGGGGATAGTGGGAAAAGGAGTTGATAATGAAACTACAAGAGTTGTCATGCCCATATATAAAGCAAGCAGTTGGTGCGAGCCGCGCCTTGGAGTACTGTGTTCAGTCTCTGGTAGCCACATCTCAGAAAGGATATCAAGAGATAGAAAAAAGTGCAGAGAAAGGAACACTTGAGGATGATTGAAGAGTTGGGGCACCTTCCTTATGAGAGAGAGGCTACAGATTTGGGACTCTTTTAGTTTGGAGAGGAGATCTGAGGGGGGATATGATTGAAGTCTATAAAATTATGCATGGGGTAGAAAATGTTGACAGAGAGAAATTTTCTCTCTTTCTCACAATACTAGAACCAGGGGACATTTCATTGAAAATGCTGGGGGAAGAATTAGGACTAATAAAAGGAAACACTTCATCACGCATAGCGTGTGATTAATTGTTTGGAATATGCTGCCACAGGAGGTGGTGATGGCCACTAACCTGGATAGCTTTAAAAAGGGCTTGGACAGATTTATGGAGGAGAAGTCAATTTATGGCTACCAATCTTGATCCTCCTTGATCTCAGATTGCAAATGCCTTAGCAGACCAGGTGCTCAGGAGCAGCAGCAGCAGCAGAAGGCCATTGCTTTCACATCCTGCATGTGAGCTCCCAAAGGCACCTGGTGGGCCACTGCGAGTAGCAGAATGCTGGACTAGATGGACTCTGGTCTGATCCAGCAGGCTAGTTCTTATGTTCTTATGTAATCCACCGAATTGCATTTAAATCCCACTGAAATCGATGCAATTTCAGTGGATCGTAACAAACGTGGTCAAATGATTTCCAAGGAGTTAAGCGTAACTTCTGTGGATTAGGCACTTTGTCAATATCATCACAGAAATTATCAATAGTGTTTTTGAAGGCGTGTAATACTTTCTTCATTGGTTGTGACAATCTGTTGGAAAGAAACACAAATGTAGGCCGTTTAATCCCCAACATGTTTAGTCAGATGGAAATACCACTTTGCTCCTTGGAATTCATTAATATGCTTAGGACAACAATCGGATAGACCGGTCCTGTGGTTGCTTGTGAAATAGCTACTGCTAAACTCAGGCTAGCTTGATCTTGTCAGATCTCAGGAGCTAAGCGGGGTGGTCCCCTGGTTAGTATTCAGATGGGAGACCAGCCAGGAAGTCTAGGGTAGCTATACAGAGTAAGGCAGTGGTGGGATCCAAAAATTTTAGTAACAGGTTCCCATGGTGGTGGGATTCAAACTGTGGCGTAGCGCCAATGGGGCTGGGCGGGGGACGACGGGGGTGTGACCAGGCATTCCGGGGGCGGGGCATTCCTGGGCGGGGCTGTGGCAAGGACACAGCCGCTGCGCCAGTCCTTGGGCGGGAAATGAATGCACGCAGGCGCAGGCTGTTACGCACACCGGTGCACCTCCTGCTAGACTGCTTCAAGTTCTGCGTGCTACTGCTGAGAGGAGGGGCGTAACTAAGGCAAAAATCACGTGGCAAAACCACCAATTAGTAACTCCCTCTCGGCACACACTGATAATTAGAAACCTACTCTCGGGAACCTGTGAGAACCTGCTGGATCCCACCTCTGGAGGCAGGCAATGGCAAAGCATCATTGAACATCTCTTGCCTTGGAAAACTTATGGAGTTGCCAGAAGTGAGCTGTGAATTGACAACACTCCCCACCAACCCTGGTGTACGACAGCACCAATGGCTGCATTCAGGTGTCATGAGGTTTGTGGCAAGAAGGAACCTGGCTAGTTATTATCCTCACACACACATGGTGATTGAAGGTGTCTGGACTCCACAGTTTGTCATGACGTCTGAATAAGAATGTTGGTGTGCTCCGTCAAATCACAGCTGACTTACAGCAACTCCGTAGGGTTTTCAAGGCAAGAGCTATTCAAAGGTGGTTTGCCATTGTCTGCCTTCACGTGGGCTGAGAGAGTGCTGAGAGGACTGTGATTGGCCCAAGGTCACCCAGCAGGCTTCATGTGGAGAACTGAATCTGGTTCTCCAGCTAGGAGTAGCTACTCCTAGCCGCTACGTCATGCTGGCTTTCTGAATAAGAATACCTCGCCCAATTAGTGCTGGTGTCTGCTCCCTAAAGTGGACTTCCAGAATCACAGATTTGCATCCTAAATATTGCATTTGCTCGCATGTTATCCTTTCTTTCCCCCCTTATGGAGATAGCCAGTGATGGGATCCAAAATTTTTAGTAACAGGTTCCCATGGTGGTGGGATTCAAACTGTGGCGTAGCGCCAATGGGGCTGGGCGGGGCACAACGGGGGCGTGGCTGGGCATTCCTGGGCGGGGCTGTGGCAAGGACGCAGCTGCTGCACCGGTCCTTGGGCGGGAAACAAATGCACGCAGGCGCAGACTGCCACGCACGCCGGTGCACCTCCTGCTAGACTGCTTCAAGTTCTGCGCGCTACTGCTGAGAGGAGGGGCGTCACTAAGGCAAAAATCAGTTATTACTGAAAAATCACCAATTAGTAACCCCCTCTCGGCACACACAAATAATTAGGAACCTACTCTCGGGAACCTGTGAGAACCTGCTGGATCCCACCTCTGGAGATAGCCCTTCCCTGTGGTGCTCAGCGCTTCAGCTCACACAAGACCAGTGCCTTTCAAGGCATTGGAAAGTGCCCAGCGCTAGAGGAACACACTCCGCTGCAGAGGAACATTCCCACAACTGACAGGGTGCAGTACAAGCGAAGCATCTCATGGTGAAGTAACACTTCAACAATAACAATGAAGTAAAGAAAGGTGGGGTTAAGAGAAGAGAAGGTTTGGTTGCTCCTTTCTCTCCTGCAGGAGACTCAAAGGGACTGACAATCTCCTTGCCCTTCCCCCCCTCACAACAAACACCCTGTGAGGTAGGTGGGGCTGAGAGAGCTCCGAGAAGCTGTGACTAGCCCAAGGTCACCCAGCTGGCGTGTGTGGGAGTGCACAGGCTAATCTGAATTCCCCAGATAAGCCTCCACAGCTCAGGCAGCAGAGCTGGCAATCAAACCCGGTTCCTCCAGATTAGATACACGAGCTCTTAACCTCCTACGCCACTGCTGAATCCTCACTACCATTGGCTGGAAATGCTACTTCTTGTCAGGAACGGAGAGAGAAAAACCACCAAACCACCGCAAAGAAGAGCTTTGGTTATTAAAGAGAGACAGTATATATAGTGGTTAGAGCGGTGGACTAGAATCTGGCTTCAGATCTCCACTTTGCCTTGAAATTCTGCTGGGTGACCATGAGTCAGTTGCCATCTCTCAGCCTACCCCACAGGGTCGTCATGAAGATAAAATGGAGGACAAAGCAATGTCAGTCACTTTGGGTCCTCACTGGGGTATAAATGAAGTCAATCAATCAACTGTGACTACTTTTTCTAACTCAAGTGTGTTTGAAAGACGTTCGTACAGCTGGATTTTGTCAAAAGGACAAGTTCTCTGCCAAATGTACACTCAGTGGAATGTCACTGTTGGGGTGTACTGTGGAAAAGTGCTCTAATGTAAACATCCAATTCTTCAACTGCCCTTCGGTCCTGTAGTTCAAACACAGAACCTTTTGCTATGAAAAGTTATGCACTGTACATTTTGCATCCAAACTGAATGTGCAGTTTTAATCGAAAGACAATTTGCTTTGGGATAAATTTGCAGGGGATGCATACACATGCTGATTTCTGTTCAGGCCTGAAACATTATTTAAAACAAAACAAACAACAAAAGCTATTTCACCCCCAGACATCAATACGGCTAATGGAAAACCTACCCATCAGGTGTTCAGGCACAGAAACCATTTTCAATAATCAATTCCTGATTTTACCCCCATTCTCTTTAAAGAAAATCTGTAACATGAATGAAAAAAATTGCGTATGTGAATTGGAACACTTTTCATCCGAACAACTGGGTGTAATCAATTCACACACCTATTGATTTTTTTAAAAATAGTAGTAATCAAGCACTGGGCAGAATATTTTTGGTTCAACAGCATTTTCCATTTAAGACAAGGGGCAGTGGCTCCATAAAACCTTAACAGGAATAAATAATTGTACTGAGGGCAAGGTGTATAACAAAAGGCCAACCAAACGTGGAAATAATTTCCAGCGGAGGGTTCAACCCTGTCAAAACATATGTTTGTGTCAAATCGGAATTAGTGCATCCTTTGCAGATGGATCGGAAGGCTTTGCAGACGGATCCACTTGTGAGCTGAAGGGAAGGGGTGTTCCCCCAGCCCACAAATTGTGGGGCGGGGAGGGGGAGTCAAGTAAATGGGACCATCCCCCTAAGCCAGTGATGGCGAACCTTTTCGAGACCGAGTGCCCAAATTGCAACCCCAAACCCACTTATTTATCACAAAGTGCCAACATGGCAATTTTACCTGAATACTGAGGTTTTAGTTTAGGAAAAACGTTTGGCTCCAAGGTGTGCGTTATTCGGGAGTAAGCTTGGTGGTAGTCAGTGACTTTGCTTTGAAGCAACTGTGCAGCTCTTCCAACGGGTGAATCATGATCTTAGGAGGGTTTACTCAGAAGCAAGCCCCATTGCCAGCAACCGAGCTTACTCCCAGGTAAAGGATCGTGCTTTAATTCTTCGCATGAAAATCAGGGGGTTTAACAGCTCTCAACAGGGTAACCTACACTGCTTCCCCAAAACTAGGTCTTTGGTTTAATGCTAATAATCGAGCCCAGCGGCCCCCCAGGCCAGCCCTCCAGATGTGGGAGAGTGATTCCTGATGGCCCTGTGCTTGATGCCACGAGAGGGCTCTGAGTGCCACCTCTGGCACCCTGTGCCATAGGTTCGCCACCACTGCCCTAAGCTATTCTGATTGTAAAGGCTCTGCAGATTGAGGTGAGATGAATGTAAAATATTATCAGCGAATGCCCTGGGCCCACAACTGATCTCTTTTTACCCTCAATGAAATCCACGGGACTTACATGGTTATAGTATCAGCTAGCATATCTGTTCCACAAACTGGAAAGTAATTTCCTCCATCCTCCAAGCTGTGGGTTATCCCACTGTGAGTGCCCCTTTTTAGGGTTACCAACCACCAGGAGGGACAAAACTCTCCTGCCTGCTTAATAGCCCTTCATGGATTTCATAAGCAACACACTATAACTGTTTATACAAAGCATAAAGGTAAAAAAAACCCAATATATACAGTGTTATCTTCATTTTAAATGTCAAAAAGTATTTGCGGCTCCAAGTGTTTTCTTTTCTATGGAAAACGGGTCCAAATGCCTCTTTGGGTGTTAAAGGTTGCCGACCCCTGATCTATTGACTGCGTTTCTCATGCTTCTTTGCTTCCGTGAACTTCTTTCCTGTCGCCATCTTCTGAGCTCACTCAGTTCCCCCTCGCCTGTTTATTTCAGTCATTTCTGGGTTTTTTTAAAAAAAAGCTAGGGGGGCTAATCTTTGATGCTTTGAGTTATGAGGATAGAGAATCACCTCAAGAAGCTTTGAGGTATTGAAGCATTGATTCCACACAGGACTCAAAAAAGGTGTGTATGGGTGTGCGTGTGTCACATAATAGTAGTCAGGAATTGTTTCAATTGGGTGAGTATGGAAATACATTGTGGTAAAGGCGGGATTGAAAACGTTTTTCAAATGTCTTCGGTGATTTGTGTGGAAAGGGCCTGAACATCTTTGGTAATCTGCCATCCAATTAGTAACCAGGTCTAACCAGTGGTGGGATCCAAAAATTTTAGTAACAGGTTCCCATGGTAGAGGGATTCAAACTGTGGCGTAGTGCCAATGGGGCTGGGCGGGGCACGACGGGGCGTGGTTGGACATTCTGGGGGCAGGGCATTCCTGGGCGGGGCTGTGGCAAGGATGCAGCTGCTGCGCATGCCGGTTCCTTAGGTGGGAGGCGAAAGATACCGCATGAGCGCAGGCTGCCATGCACGCCGGTGCACCTCCTGCTAGACTGCTTCAAGTTCTGCGCGCTACTGCTGAGAGGAGGGGCGTCACTAAGTAAAAAATCACTTGGCAAAATCACCAATTAGTAACCCCCTCTCGGCGCACACAAATAATTAGTAACCTACTCTCGGGAACCTGTGAGAACCCGCTGGATCCCACCTCTGGGTCTAACCCTGCTTAGCTTCTAATAGATCGGGCTAGCCTGGGCCATTGGATCAGGGCAAGGGTTCACTAACTGTCACAAAAAAAAAGAGCCCTTCGGGGGAGGGGTGGTATATAAAATTAATTATAAATAAATTAAATAAATTTTTAAAAATCAGGGACTCAGTGGGGTGCAGCAGGACGGGGAAGTGAAAGTGAGAAAGTCCTGATGTCCTGTCCAGGTTGGTTGGATACAGTTATTACTGAAATTAGGAATGAGCCCAACGCCATCAGTTTGTATGCTCTGCAATTCACAAAAAGTTACAAAGGAATGGTATGAAACACTGCGTTGGTACTAGCTCCGACTTCATGAAGACCACATCAACCTAAGAAGTACTTGACAACTTCATGGATCATGCACCTATGAACTACGACGGCTGGCTATGAACTTTACAGAAGATTGAAAAGCCCTACACTTTTCCAGGTCATTGTGACCCCTTTAAAGAGGAGGATTTAATTTTTAAAAATTAACTTTATTTATATCGTTCTTATCCCACCCTTCTTCCAAGGATAGCATTCATGGGCTTCCTTCAACTCCTGCTTTCTTCACAACTTGCCTGGAGAATCAGGTAGCTGTTGTGGGTTTTCGGGGGCTGTGTGGCCATGGTCTGGTAGTTTCGGCTTCTAAGGCTTTGCCCACATCTGTGGCTGGCATCTTCAGAGGCATGTCACAGTAAGACTTGTTTCCCTCCATGGCACACTTACCTTAAATGAGATCCCTGCTTATCTAACCCATGAAGAAGAAGAAGAAGAAGAAGAAGAAGAAGAAGAAGAAGAAGAAGAAGAAGAAGAAGAAGAAGAAGAAGAAGAAGAAGAGGAGGAGGAGGAGGAGGAGGAGGAGGAGGAGGAGGAGGAGGAGTTTGGATTTATATCCCCCTTTCTCTCCTGCAGGAGACTCAAAGGGGCTTACAATCTCCTTGCCCTTCCCCCCTCACAACAAACACCCTGTGAGGTGGGTGGGGCTGAGAGAGCTCCGAGAAGCTGTGACTAGCCCAAGGTCACCCAGCTGGCGTGTGTGGGAGTGTACAGGCTAACCTGAATTCCCCAGATAAGCCTCCACAACTCGAGCAGCAGAGCTGGGAATCAAACCCGGTTCCTCCAGATCCGAGTGCACCTGCTCTTAGCCACTGCTCTTAGCCTGTTTTCCTCACAGGCTGAGCCCGAAGAGGTATATAGTGACAGCATGTTTAAATTTGGGGGGATGCATTGTACATTAGAAAGAAGCCCACAAACATGAATTTGAAAGCAGTCAGGATGAGGAGACTTTGCGATTTTTTACACAAATGAGCTATTTTGATGTCCTGTATGCATCTGCCTTCAATCGGTTAGAAATGTGCCGGAAGATTTCAGCAATTTATTCTTCAGCTGTTTCAAACGAGGGCAGAAGGAAAGAAAGGAGCCGCTCTCTGGGAAGCTCCTGTTTCAAGGTCTCTGGTGGCTGGTGGATCTCACTTGCCTAAAATTGTGGAAGGATGTTTATTTAAAAGTCGGAAAAATTGAGATTTAAATAAAAAACTTCATAAGGACTGATAGTCCTGTACTAAATCCAGTGGTGGGATCCAAAAAATTTAGTAACAGGTTCCCATGGGGGTGGGATTCAAACTGTGGTGTAGCGCCAATGGGGCTGGGCGGGGCACAAGGGAATCGTGGCCGGGCATTCTGGGGGCGGGGCATTCCTGGGCGGGGCTGTGGCAAGGACGCAGCCGCTGCGCCGGTCCTCGGGCGGGAAACGAATGCACGCAGGCGCAGGCTGCCATGCACGCCGGTGCACCTCCAGCTAGACTGCTTCAAGTTCTGCGCGCTACTGCTGAGAGGAGGGGCATAACTAAGGCAAAAATCACGTGGAAAAACCACCAATTAGTAACCCCCTCTCAGCACACACAAATAATTAGTAACCCAATCTCGGGAACCTGTGAGAACCTGCTGGATCCCACCTCTGACTAAATCTATTTCCTGGTTCTCAGAATCATTCCCACCCACATGTAATTTCTTGGATCAGGCCAAATTCCCATCATCAGGATTCAGAAGAGAAAGCCACCTGAGTCTACAAGGATGTCTACATTTGTGGTAACGCCAAAGAATGAACAAGAGTTCCACCTTCAGGTCTCCGAAGAAACTACCGCTTGCGCCAAAGCATTCTGGAATGGTTTCGGTACCACTTCTAAAAACCAAGTCTCTGAGGTTACATTTCATTGGACAAATACAATCTAACTTTGGTCCGTAGTAATACTCAGCACAGAAGATGTCTCTTTGGTGGCCTGGAGAATTAGAAGGTGAAAATAGTCTTAGCACACCGCTGTGATGTGTGTGGAGAAACAACCAATTGGGCTATTATGCTTTGTGCAAGTGGAACATCCACAGTTACTTTTGGGTGTGTGTTTTTTTTATAAAACAAACAAAGAACCTTTATTGGCATAACAACATTATATACACAGATCTACTTAACCAAGTAGAGGGAAACTAAAATAAATGTACAGGTAGAGAAGGCTGATGTTCAGGATTTGCTCCTAACGCGCTGTTTTATGTACAAATCCAAAAATTTGGTGACTGCATCGTTTGCATCCCTACTGGGGCTGTCCAACAGAAAGGTAATCTTTTACAAGTCAGATGCATACTCTTTTTTGAGTAGTAGGGGTGACAAGTATTTGACTCTGGGTACTGTGTAAAGTGGACAATAAAGTAAAATATGGTCTATAGAGTCAACACAATTCCCGTTGCATATGCATAGCCTTTGGCGGTAAGGGGTTTTAGTGAATCTCCCTGTTGATACGGCTGATGGAAGGGCATTGCAACGGGCCAACATCATTGCTCTACGGAGCCTGGGCACGGTTATCTGCTGCAGGTATTGAGCCCCCCTATTACCAATGTAGGTGATGTAGCTAAAGGAGAACAAGTCCTGGAAGCCTTTTCGAGTAGGATCTGATGTTCCTGGTCAAACAGCCTTCTCTTCAAAAGTTGAAAAGTCTCTTTAGATGGTAGCATGGCCAGATAATCCAAAGAATAGCCTAATTTGTTAATTTTTGTTTCTATAATCCCCCATCATTCCGAGTGACAAGAAGTCTTGAGGGCAGGTGTGTGTTTGTAATGAAGATCCAGAGACAAAGACGTATGGACTCTGGATTGTTGGGGAGTCCACATGAAATTTTCCCATATGTCCATTAATCTATATCTAACATGTGAAGGCAAACTCTCATTCTTTTCAACGACCTCCATTTTTGTGTGTGTACAAAATGCTGTCAAGTCACAGCCCACTTAACAGCAACCACCGTAGTGCCTTCAAGGCAAGAGATAAACACAGGTGGTCTGCCATTGCCACCCTCCCTGTAGCAAACAAGGCTTTTCTTGGTGGTCTCCCATTCAAGTACTTACCAGGTCTGACCATGCTTAGCTTCTGAGGTGTGGTGAAATTGGGCTAGACTGACCAGAGGCGGAGCGAGGGGAAACTGCGCCTGGGGCTCGCATGTGTCCTGTGCCCCTGCCACAGCATCATCCACCCCCGCCCTGGAACGCCCCTGCCACGCCCCCTCGATGGCCTGGCCACGCCTCCACTGCTGCACCACCAGGGACATATTGCCCCCCTGCCCCATGGGCACTACGCCACTGAGTCTGACCCAACCAGGTCTGGGAAGGGAGGGAAGGAGACCATTTTTAGCTCCCTTTTCCTTCATGCTCTGGATTTGCTAAAAGATGGGCCCATCACCCCATTTACACATAAACAAATAGCTACTTGCTTGCTCATTCATTCATTCATTCATTCATTCATTCATTCATTCATTCATTCATTCATTCATTCATTCATTCCCCACCCATCTCCAAAGTCCCTGGGCGGGGTACAATAACAAAAGGGCAATTAAAAATACAATTATATAATTATAATTTTTTAAAAAATTAATTGATATAAAATCAGAGGTGGGATCCAGCAGGTTCTCACCAGTTCCCGAGAGTGGGTTACTAATTATTTGTGTGTGCCGAGAGGGGGTTCCTAATTGGGTCTTCTTTTCCGCTAGAAATTCCATTAGGTCCAAAAATCATAAAGTCCTGTTGTTTCCTATGTGGCTGGTTAGCGAAGGCAGAAAACGGGACAATTCTCCCTGTTGGGCTGTTTTAAAAACATGTTTTAGAAATATGGTAAAGTTCCTTGTTTAAGGAAAATATCCTTCTTTTGATTTCTAGAAACAAAATTAAGTATTTGAAAGTATTAAGTATTTGACAGGCAGTCAATGAGAGGAGAAGTAGTTGTTTCTGTTGGCAGTAGACGATAGGACTTGCTATAATGAGTTTAAATTATGGACAGAAAGATACCAGCTGGAAATTAGGAACTTTTTTTTACAGTAAGAGTTTTTTACAGTAACAGAGAAATTATTAATGCCCCGCCCCCGGAATGCCCGGCTACGCCCCCGGAATGCCCCGCCCATCCCCATTGCAGCTATGCAACTGTTTGAATCTCACGACCATGGGAACCTGTTACTACAATTTTTGGATCCCACCACTGTATAAAATGCAAATATTTTAAAAAATCTAAAAACCGGGAGCGAGCTTGTACAGGTTCCCCTCCCCCATGCACAAAACAGGGAACATGAGGAGGGGAGGGGAGGCACAGACCAGAAAAGGTCAGCAATATGCCCAGGAACACAGGATGGTCTTAGCCAAGTGCCTAAACTCCTGCAGAGGAGTCAGCACTTGGTGGACATCTGGGGTGGGGGGAGGGGAGAGTGTTCCAAAGTGCTTGGGCCATCACAGAGAAAGCTCTCTGCCTGGTCCTCACCCCCCAAATGTCAGAAGGTGATGGCGTTGCCAGGAGACCACCCCCACTGACCTTAGCGTCTGGGCAGGTCTGTATAGGAGGAGGAATTCCTTCAGATATGTAGGTGGTGGGAGGGTGGCGAGGTGAGGGTTGGGACGGAGGAGGATGGAACGGAGTGGCTTGGGGTGGCGAAGGGTGGCGAGGTGAGGGTTGGGGTGGGGAAAGGTTAGAAGGTGAGGCTTGGGGGAAGGTGGGAAGCTGTAGTTAGGGTGGGGGAGGGTAGAATTGGGATGTTAGGGATGGGGGAGGTGAAAGGGGCTGCTGGGCTACTTGTTGGGGGGGGCAGAGAGGCTGTGCTGGGTGCTTGGCCAGCTGGTCTTTTAGGAGATGAGGGGTGGGCACGGGGCAAAACTTTGCTGTGGCTGCAGAGCAACAGGGCCCAGCAACAGCCAATTGGGGTGCAGGACTCACAGGGCTTTGGTCCCGGACTCCCTGTGCATCCTGCATGGTAATTGGGTAAGGGTTCATCATTGGTTCATTCGAATCCTTAGCCAATTACGAATTGTTGGATTAGATATTCCTTTATTTCATGTTAAATTCTTGAGGAAGTGACTCTCAGCTAGATGGAAAGGTGTCAGTTCCATTCCTGTGGGGATATTCCGTTTACTGAAATTTCTGCAAGTGGAATATTTCCTTGAGCGGAAGATTCTGCTTTGGGCCGAATGGCACTTTTGGATCCAACCCCGCAGCCAGTTTTGAAAAAAACCAACAACGTGATTTTAAAATGCCACCTGACCTCCTCCTCTGGAGCATTTACACATGAGTAGACGTGCCAAGGAGGGACACCAGCCTCCATGACAACTATGATCCATACCTTTGACAACACCAATATTTGCACGGCTTGTTTGCCTTGGGTGCTGGCTTTAATGATGTTCTGAATTATGCCGGCTGTCAGACTTTTTGTAATCTCAGTGCCAGTGAATCAACAATCTCATTTCCTGGAATCTTTGGAGTGTTAACACTCGCCATGCCCCTCACTGCATTGCCAGGATGGCATAAATTAACCACCCTGTGGAAGGAAGAAGGAAACCATATTCCTCGGTGAATTCCGCAGGGCCTGTAAGACGGAGCTTTTCTGCCGGGCCTTTTTGGAGGGACTGGCCGCTGATGGTGCCCACTCCCCCCTTTCTTGGCTCTTACATCTGGGCCTTATACTATCTGATGGGACTCGCCGTTCCTCCCTTTGGGAAAGGATTTAATAATAGGTTAGCCGGGCGCCACTCACACTTATAATGATCAGTATTACAGTTAGTCTTCCGCTGCTTTTATAGGTTTTAACTAATTTATGATGGTTTTATGACTGTATTTTATCGTACGCTGTGCACCGCCCGGAGCCCTCCGGGGATAGGGCGGTATAAAAGCCCAAAGTATAAATAAAATAAATAAACAAACACCAGCGGTTCCATGGGAAATAGAATTATTTATTCATTTTTTTTTACAAAATTTGCTGAGGCTACACACACTTTGCCCAACTTCTTATTATTTAGAATATGTTCATGGTTTTTTTTTGTGTGTGAGTCTCTTGAATACATAATATGTCTGAGTTTTTTTTAAAGTTAATTAAATATTTTAATTCATTTTTCATGAGAAGGCACTGCTAAGTGCAGAGTACTGACATGCTGTCAGGGCTGACTTAAGAAAAGTTATATCTATTGTCGAAGGCTTTCACGGCCGGAATCACTGGGGTGCTGTGTGGTTTCTGGGCTGTATGGCCGTGTTCCAGCAGCATTCTCTCCTGACGTTTCGCCTGGATCTGTGGCTGGCATCTTCAGAGGATCTGATGATAGGAATGGAAAGCAAGTGGAGTATATATACTGTGAGGTCAAAAGGTGAGGCCATCTGAACACTCCCAGGCTACAGACTTCTCTGTGACTCACATGCCAGGCTACTCTATTCAGATGGCCTCACCTATTGACCTCACAGTATATATACTCCACTTGCTTTCCATTCCTTCCATCAGATCCTCTGAAGATGCCAGCCACAGATGCAGGCGAAACGTCAGGAGAGAATGCTGCTAGAACACGGCCGTACAGCCCGGAAAAAAAACCACACAGCACCCCAAAAGTTGTATCTTTTCAAGCCAATTGACATCAGTAGAATACCGTAACTCCGGTGACTGGTTTCCAATTTGGACTCTTCTATTTTTATTCTCTTGGGTAGTCCATGAACATCTGGGGCGCCAGAGTTGGACCCCCCTGGCATAGATGGCAGAGGGAGAGGGCTCTGGAGCGGAAATAGCTACCCAGTCCTCCACAATGTAAATGTGATTCCATCAGAGGAATCATGAGTTTAGATACTTGCCAATAGTTGCATCTTAAAAAACAGAGAAACCACTAGCACTTCTCAAGGATTATCCAGCGGTTATCTAAACATAACGCACAGCTTGTGCACAAATAGAACTTAAACTTATGAACAAAAGAATTGTCCTGCATGTATGACAAAGAAATACATGCCCCCCAGGACTAATTTTTGTCATTTTTTTATATTTTATTTTGAATCCCAGTTTCAAAAGTTTCCATCATGATTTTTCCTTTGGCCATTTACAATTTATCTTCAGTATTCCAGGGGGAGGGGAGAAACCTCCCTAACAATCTTCTTACAACTTGGGAAAGATTAATTTTTTTGTGTGCTTCTGAATAATTTACTGCTCTTCCCTGGCAAGTGGTCGAAAAGCATTTTTGAATTAAAATGCGGAAGCGTCTACAACGAAAAACGAGTGAAACTTTTTCTGAAGCTTTATGAAAGGTGTTCCTCAGCATTCACATTCTCATTCCGACTTATTTTCCACATCTATCAAAGTGCAAATAACAAAAATGGAAAGAATTGTGCCCCAGTAGAAGTCGAGATCAAATCTGGAGTAACTTCGCCAAGTGAATAAGCGCTTTCCCCCGCAGAAATGTATTGAAAACACTGAGACTGCATTTGCCTTTTCTAATAAAATAAAATAGAGATACCTAAAACATCAACGCTTAAATATTTACATAAGGAATAAAGAGCACTTGAATTGGCTGCCCTGCTTGAGAATAGCTTTGTTTTATCTGGAACTGTAAATAGATAGGTTTGTGTGAGCAACTTTCTGAAGATGATGATAATCTCAACGGCAAGTCAACCATGTTCCCCAGGTGTTGAGGCACACAGCTCTCTGTGACCCCCGACACTTTCCGTTCAAGTCTTTTGTTGAGCTGGATTATTTGCATCTAAATGAATACCGCTCCTTCCCCTTATGAATATGTTCTGTGTCCTCAGAAATGCACGCACGTCTTCAGATCAGGATTGCACACGTCGTAAAGCATTCACCAAAGAGTTCTTATTCATAACCAGTCCCCCTGTGCCTATTGTGCAATTCTATGGATACAAGAGGTTGGATCCAACCCGCCTTTCCCCTCAGTCTCACCCAATTCACCCCCAGTTTAGAAAAGAGGAGAAGAAGAGTTAGGATTACACCGAATTTTTTTTCCTCAACTATAAAGAGTCTCGAAATGGCTTATAAACTCCTTACCTTCCTCTTCCCTCAGCAAGCACCTTGTAAGGTAGGCAGGGCTGAGAGTTTTGAGAGAACTGTGCCTGTTCCAAAGTCACCCAGGAAGGCTTCACGCGGAGGAGCAGGGAAACAAATCTAGTTCGCCAGATAAGAGTCTGCCGCTCATGAGGTGGAGTGGGGAATCAAACCTGGTTCTCCAGATTAGATTCCACTGGTCTTCACCGTTACACCACGCTGGCTCCAAGAGATGGCTAAGGAGGGGGGAACAGTGGTGGGATCCAAAAATTTTAGTAACAGGTTCCCATGGTGGTGGGATTCAAACTGTGGCGTAGCACCAATGGGGCTGGGCGGGGCATGACGGAGGCGTGGCCGGGCATTCCAGGGGCGGAGCATTCCTGGGCGGGGCTGTGGCAAGGACGCAGCCGCTGCGCCAGTCCTTGGGCAGGAAACGAATGCACGCAGGCGCAGGCTGCCACGCACGCCGGTGCACTTCCTGCTAGACTGCTTCACGTTCTGCGCGCTACTGCTGAGAGGAGGGGCGTAACGAAGGCAAAAATCACGTGGCAAAATCACCCATTAGTAACCGCCTCTCGGCACACACAAATAATTAGTAACCTACTCTCGGGAACCTGTGAGAACCTGCTGGATCCTACCTCTGAGGGGGGACACATACAGAATGGTATGGTGGGATCTGTAACCTGCGGCTCTCCAGATGTTCATGGAATACAAATCCCATCAGCCCCTGCCAGCATGGCCAGCCCCCTGCCAACATCAGCATGGCAGGGGCTGATGGGAATTGTAGTCCATGAACATCTGGAGAGCCGCACGTTGCAGACCCCTGTTTGATCTTGCCAGATATCGGAAGCTACGCTGGGTCAGTACTTGGATGGGAAACCACCAAGGAAGACTTTGCAGAGATGGGCAATGACAAACCACCTCTGCTCAATCGCTTGCCTTGAAAACCCGACAGGGTTGCCTGGCCCAGAAATTAGCATTATGACGTTCGAGAGCAATCAGTTTCCTGTACAAATCGTTTTGACTTCTGCGAAGTAAGTTTTTGTTCGATCGAAAGGAAAAGTTGAGATTCCTCTGAATGCTGGAAGATCTTATCAATGGCAAACTACAGCCCTACAGGAGAAGAACGAGGATTGAAAAGACACCATTGTTGTGAAGGCTAGATATGATTATTGAAAGCTGCCTCGGACTACGACTGCTGAGGAGCCCTCTCTTGGTATTTACCCGGGCGCTGTGAAGAGAGATGCCCTGGTGCTACATCCATGCATTATAGCTGACAGACCGCGTTAGAAACAGAGAGGAGGCTGTAAGCAATCTCAGCATGGGTGTTAGCCAAATCGGCTGAATTATTCATTTGCGAATAAATTAACAGATATATTTAGCTTCCACTTCTTGACACAAAACGTCCAGAAATGGATCCTCAGTCCTAAGAATAGGTTGATTTTCCAGGTATTTGCTGGTGACTTTGGCTGAGCTGTTGCTGGGATGTGCAGAGAAGCAGCCCGTGTGAATTCTTGAGGCCAGCCGGACCTGACATCTTACTTTTGGCTCATTCTGCACATGCAGAATAAGGCACTTTCAAACTGCTTTCAGTGCTCTTTGTAGCTGTGCGGAATAGCAAAATCCACTTGCAAACAGTTGTGAAAGTGGTTTGAAAACGCATTATTTTGTGTGTGCGGAAGGGGCCTTTGTTCATGTGTGTTGGAGTTTTTAAAGTGAAGGTGGTACTTCAGAGATTAGAGGAGAGGATCTTGTTTCTTCAAAGGGTGGCGACCAAGGCTAAAAGACACAGGAACTTGGGCTGAAAATCGAAAAGGACCAGCTTCAACACCCCCCTCCCTGGCTACTTTTAGGCAAAGGAACATCATGCATAAGTTTTCAACCACTGATTGAAGACCATTCCTGAAGTTCTCCTATGTTTCAGGAGCAGCTTATTGGCTGTCTCTGGGGGCTGTTTTGTGTAGTGCATGGTGTCTGAAATTTTGTGACATTTTACTACATGACAGCCACTGTGAGTAGAAGTTCATGTATCAAGGCTTTTTCTCCATGGACATAATATCCTGAGGGAAAACCGGGATCCAACATGCCGGGTTGTTTGTATCTTGGTTTCTCCTTTCGCACGGCTGAAGTCGTTACGGTCGACGCAAGGAACAGGCGAGACGCAGCGATGACATCCGGTGGAGAGAAGCCAGCGGCTACACTGCCGAGCTGGGGTCCCTGGCACCTTTTATTAAGGGTTTACAGGAAGGCGGGAGAGCGGGAGAATATTGTACAGTGCATGACTCATAGGGGCTGCGTACGTGCGGGAGGAAACGTTCCTGTCTGGGCCTAATCCATTCCTGGGGGGTATGCACTTTTTGTCCCTTTGTCCAGGACATCTTGTGACCCGTGAGTCACGGGGGTCTTGTGACCAGTGAGTGTGCTCGCCCAGAGGGCAACAGATGGCGCAGGCATTCCTGTGCTCTGTCTGAAGCTCTGCCGGGTTCGCTGGCTCACCTCTACACACGGCTACCCCGTCAACGTGTTCAAGCCGGGAGGAAGAGCTCCAGTGAATTATGCACAAGCCCCCAGTTTATTTTCATTTTCCACGTGAACGTTTACGCTGTTTACATACGTTTACATACATTTTTACGTTGTTTACTTAGATTCCTGTGCATGTGTGAACATTCCCGTTTTTCTGACCTTCTGATTGGCTGTAGCTGTGGGGCGGGGAGAGCAGGCGGTGAGGCAGGAAAAATAAACCGGTTCGTCTCCTGTGGTGTTTGCATGGGAGCGGGAGCAGCCCAGGCTTTTTCAAAAGAACCACCAATTTTATCGTTTTTTGAAAGCCGCGGGATAAGGGAAATCTTGCAGGGCAGGCCCGATTTAGGCCCAGAAGCCATGCGGAAGTAATGGCCAAACCGGGATGTTTCGGCTCCTTATCCCAGGATATATTGGTCGTGGGGAAAACGCCGAGGAGATCCAGATTCAATCCCTGCAACAGGTTCAAGGCTGCCAGCATGGGGAGAGGCGTTCACCATCCAGGTCAGGGTCTGCAAAGATTAGCTGCTGCTCCTGAAAGAGATCGGTCTCAAGTTTGTTCCAACACTTTTGTTTTCTTGAGTTCAAAGGGTCACAGTCTCAAGTCATGTCAAACTGGATTGATACCATGCCACACAAACTCTCCAGGGCCCTCTCCTCGCTATCACAATACGCTGCTTACTCCAGGGTTCGACTTCGTGTCCGCATGAGAATCCGTTACCTGAGCTCGAATTCTCCTCGCTTTCCTCCGCGACAGTGCAGCTGACTTTGCTGGTCTCCGGAGCCGAAGTTCAGAGGGCAGGGACCCACCTCCCCCCCCTGCTCGCAAGGCCCTGATTGGTTGCTGAGTTACCTGAGCTCAACTCTGCTGCTCCTGGGGTTTTTTTCAAGGCGCGCTTCTCGCCGCCGCCACGAGTCTCCTGTTCTGCGCATGGGCGTTTACTGCGCTGTGATTGGCTGCGCTGTGATTGGCTGGCTGTGATTGTGACATACTGCGCTGTGATTGGCTGGCTGGCAGAGTCGAGGCGAGGGAGATTCCTCACTCCGCTGGCTTTGGCTTGAGTGCAACCCGAGTTCGCCGGTCGACTCGACTTCCCAGTCAAGCTTGAAAATTTAACGGCGAGGGGGGGGTGAGTCAAGTCAGACATGAGTCCGACGCTACGGCTGTGCGGAGTACCCGGGTCAGACCCAAGTCGATCTGAGGTCGAATCCTACAGTGCGGAAGGGCCCCAGATTATCATATGTAGATGGCGTTTTCTGGCATGCCACCACAGCCTCATTTGAAAGACCGTTTGACTTTGACCAAAGGAAATGGATGGAACAGATTGGGTGGGTGGGGGGCAGTGACAAAGGGAGGGAAAACAGCCCGGGGCCTGGACTGCCCACGCAGATATGGGGGGGTGGAGCTTGGAGCAGGCAGGGTTGGGGGAAGGGAGGGACATTGACACCCTCTAAAGCACAGGTGTCAAACCTGCGGCCCTCCAGATGTTATAGACTACAGTTCCCATCATCCCCTGCCAGCATCATGCTGGCAGGGGATGATGGGAACCGTAGTCCATAACATCTGGAGGGCCGTGGGTTTGACACCTACGCTCTAAAGCAGCCATTCCCTCCAGGGGAACGGAGTGTGGCTGTCTGGACTGGAAATCAATTGTGATAGCGGGAGGCCGGGAATAGCGGCACCCGGAATTCGGCAACTCCATTTTTGAGCAAGTTTAATAGCATTGGCCTCTTTGGAATTGCTCTGTCTGGTTCTTGTGCCTCACTGTGCCGAGGTAACGTTAACATGTCGTGCACCAGTTGCTACCGGCAGGAGTGAATAATTCCAGAGTCCTGAGCTGGCAGCAGCTGGCATTTTGTTTAATGACCGGGCTTTGTTCTCTCCTTGAGCATTTTCAGTGGGCCCGGCCACGGCCTCTGCTTAATTTTATGAACTTTGTCAGTCTGGGGCCCAAGCCAAAAATCCCGAAAGGTGCGGCGGTTGCAGCACAAAGCCTTTGGCCCCGCTGTTCTGTTTTAAGAGGCGCATGTATAGTGGGCCGGGAGAGAATGCCTGGAGACAAGAGGAAGTCCACGTACGAAGCTGGCTGAGAGGAAACTGGGTGTCTCCAGGAAACAAGAGGCTGTGTCACTCTGGCACTTGAACTAGTAAGGTGGGACGTGGGGAGGGCGCACAAATTGTACGCAGTGGGATCGAGCGTGTTTCTAGGATCAGGTACTCGGAGGACATTCTTAGGATCAAGGTCAACCGAACGTTAAGCCGTGCTATTCTTCGCAACGCAGCATTTATGGCTTCGCAGGCTGTTACCATGGAAGTTTGACAGGGCACCGCACATTCTACCCTCTCTTTCCTCCACAGCCTCAAACAGGGGAAAAGCTGCAAGGGGACCAGTCCTAAGTCAAACACCAATGTTACTAATTCGGTGAGCAAGCAGAATAAGCTATGAAGACATGTGAAAGGGAAATGGAACAAAAGCGTGAAAAGCCTTTAGAGGCACCAGTTCTTTGCTTCTGATCAGTATAACCTGCAGCTCTCCAGATGTTCATGGACTACAAATCCATGCTGGCAGGGGCTGATGGGATTTGTAGTCAGAGGTGGGATCCAGCAGGTTCTCACAGGTTCCCGAGAGTAGGTTGCTAATTATTTGTGTGTGCCGAGAGGGGGCGACTAATTGGCGATTTTGCCACGTGATTTTTGCCTTAGTTACGCCCCTTCTCTCAGCAGTAGTGCGCAGAACTTGAAGCAGTCTAGCAGGAGGTGCACCAGCGTGCGTGGCAGCCTGCGCCTGCGTGCATTCATTTCCCGCCCAAGGACCGGCGCAGTGGCTGGGGCCCCTGCCACAGCCCCACCCAGGAATGCCCGCCCACGCCCCCCTCGTGCCCCGCCCAGCCCCATTGGCGCTACGCCACAGTTTGAATCCCACCACCATGGGAACCTGTTACTAAAATTTTTGGATCCCACCACTGTTTGTAGTCCATGAACACCTGGAGAGCTGCAGGTTGCTGATAGAGCAACCTGGTATAGAGCATAGGGTTCCCAGGTGCTTGCTAGTGGGCAGTGCTTGCTTGTGGCCAGCCTTCTAGTGATTCTTACCCCTGCCTATCAACACTGAGATGTTGGAAGTGCTGGGATTGCATGGGGAGGGGGCGGAATGCTCTAACACTTTCGCCCAAATCTCTATGGAAACCATGGGGTTTGGCGGGCAAGTGCTAGACTGTCCCTCTGGGGCATGCTGGCTCTTGCCCATTGTGCCAGAAGTGACATCATTGCGCAAGGCTCCCTATACCCACCTCATGCAGCATGTCTGGTAGAGATGCATGAGCTGGAATTGCAAATCTTCACGTGGGGTGGGGGCGGATCTCCTGGAATAACAACTTCTCTCCAGCCAGCAGAGCTCCGTCCCCCGCCCCCCCGGAGAATATGGTTGCTTTGGAGTATGGACTCTGCCCAGTGGTGGGATCCAAAAAATTTAGTAGCAGGTTCCCATACATACATAATTTATTTACGGTCATTGACCAGCAAGATCCAAAAGAATTAAAATCATAAAATTTACAGATATTACAAATATACAGATTAAAACAGTTAACAAAATACAGATAATAGACCTCAGGAACTCAGAACATCAGCTCAAGATAATGAGTGGAAGGTCAGTCTAATAATAATTAGTAATAAGGGATTGAGCTGGCAGAGCCAGTGAAGTGCTCTCGTCGGGCCTCTCCTAGATTTTAATTCTTGATATCCGTAGGCAAACTTGGCAACAGAATAATGCTAGATTTTTTATTGGTATCTGATAACAGTATTTTAACCTTTTCTTTCTTAGCCAAAGCAAGCAGAGGGCGCATCTTTAGGCAAATCTGAGCCCTGGGCAAAACCTGACTTGGATGCCCCTCCATGGGCAGCCACCCCAGCACGACCCCCCCAATTTTTTTGGGACCAGGTCATTTCTAAATCATCATCGCATTATAGAAAATGCCCCAACTCCCAAATCTGAACACAGCAAGGGTGAAACACACAGGTGCTTTGATAGAGTCCCCGGTGAGAGGAAAGTGCACCTAAAGGCTGAGAACTCCAAGGAAATTGCAGCACCTGAAAGGGATTAACCCAGTTCCCCAGGGAGTTACATTATTAGTCACAATTGCTACATGGAGCCTTCACGTTCAAAGGCAGGATGCCTCTCGGGGAGGCGAGGGCGTGGAGATGGGAAAGCGGACCCCATTAGTAACCCCCTCTCGGCACACACAAATAATTAGTCACCCACTCTCGGGAACTGGTGAGAACCTGCTGGATCCCACCTCTGACTCTGTGGCATTATGCCCTGCTGGGGTATCTTTTCATTCCAAACCCCATCTTTGACAGGCTCCACTCCCAAATCTCCAGGAAATTCCTAACTCAAGGTCCAGAGATAAGTTCTGGAGACATTTTTACCCAATCCCCTTTTTTAAAGCACAACAAAAGGAACAATTTGTAACCCATGTGCTTGGCACTGCTCAAGTGTCATCCTTTCAGATGGTATCTGATGTTGGCAAGGTCACATTTTTTTCCCACAACTGGGAAAATGTGATTCCGTTGTTTTCCTCAGGTATATTGCTGTTATACAGGGCGATTTTAAGTCACTGATGAGCCCTTCATTCACCTAATTTTGACTGAACCAAAAGACTGGATTTTAAATTCTACACCAAAAGGCCAAACTACACATTACATTTGAGATGGGCCCACCCTGTCAGAAGTCAGCTGCAAGCTCCCTGTGAGAACTCTGTTGTCCAGTGGTGGGATCCAAAAATTTTAGTAACAGGTTCCCATGGTGGTGAGATTCAAACTGTGGCGTAGCGCCAATAGGGCTGGGCGAGGCACGACGGGGGCGTGGCCGGGCATTCCGGGGGCGGGGCATTCCTGGGTGGGGCTGTGGCAAGGACGCAGCCGCTGCGCCAGTCCTTGGGTAGGAAACGAATGCACGCAGGCGCAGGCTGCCACGCACGCCGGTGCACCTCCTGCTAGGCTGCTTCCAGTTCTGCGCACTACTGCTGAGAGGAGGGGCGTAACTAAGGCAAAAATCACGGGTGACCCGGGCCACACATTCCCCGCCCCACTTACCTTAGGCAGCACAACAGTGGTCCTGGCAGGGCTAAGGGGCGCCAGGCGGTGGTGCCACCAGGCTGCTCCTTCATTTGATCCACACAATGCTAAGGCATTGCACAGTATAGTTAGATGTGTATGTTAATATTTAAGAGGTTGACTGCATTGTCCATGCAGCTCAAAAATGTCCCGTTAAACAAAGAATGCCTACCATTCAGCTTGCCAGCGTAGAACAGAAATTTGACTTGAATCTGCACAAATGCTGGTATTAATTATCCTAATTAGGTTTGGGTGGAATTTCATATTTAATTTACAGAGCTATATTTATTGCAATGAGTTTCTTTGGCAGAAGGAATCCTTCATCCACAAAGCAACTGTTTGGGGTAAAATCAAAATCTGGATAGGATCTAGAAAGGAATAAGTGGCTGGGAATGTTTCCATTGGTTTATCTACATGTTAAGATATTCAGAGGCGTGTTTGGTCAGTCTTTGGTCTTTGGGCGTGTTTGGTCAGTCTTTGGTCTGTTGGGCTCACAGGGGCCTGGCAGAGGTCTTTTGGGGATGGTGGGACGGTGGGAGGGAGGGAAGGCCTCTGCCAGACCCCTGGTTGGTTGGTTGGTTGGTTGGTTGGTTGGTTGGTTGGTTGGATCGATCGGTCCATCGATCGGTCCATCGATCGGTCCATTGGTCTATCGTCTGTCTGTCTGTCTGTCTGTCTGTCTGTCTGTCTGTCTGTCTGTCTGTCTGTCTGTCTGTCTGTCTGTCTATCTATCTATCTATCTTATCTATCTATCTAATCTATCTATCTAATCTATCCAATCTATCTATCATTTGCCAGAGATCTCAAGCCAGCATACAGGGTTCTTCTAGAGGTGCCAGCTTTGGGCTGAGAAATTCCTGGAGATTTTGCAGGTGGAAACCTGGGCAGTGCATAGTTTGGGGAGCAAAGGGACACTAGCAGGTTATAATGCCACAGATGCCAACCAAAGAGGAGCAATTTTCTCCAGGAATACTTATCTTTCCTGGAGATTAGTGGTACTTCTTGGAACGCTCCAGGACTCACTTGGAGGTTGGCAACCGAAGGGTTTTCCCCTGCTCTATTTTGCCCCCACAACAGCTCTCCAAGGCCCAAGATCACCCAGTGTGTTTCACGACTGAGTAGAGATTTGAATGTGGGTCTCCCAGATCTTAGTCCAACACTCTAGCACTACACCCTTCTAACCAATCTTGCCTTGCTTTTGAACCTTTGCTTTTGTCTCCTGTCCCTCCGCCTTCCTCGATTCTCCTTGATGCCTGTTAGATCTCGAGCCTCGAATCAATCAATTGGCTCTGGATTGTTGATCAGCAGTTTTTACTGGAAAGTTAACAAAGCACCCAGCTTGCAAGAAGGGAGTAGAGAATCAGGGATAAGCCCAGTTATCTCCCAAGCATGTGAAACCATAAAAGCAAGATCAAGGAAAGAATGTTCCATTACAGCGGTGGTAACATATAGCAATTTATTCAGTTACGTTTATTCAATTTATATCCTCCCCCCGAAGGGCTCAGGGTGGCGCACAACCATAGTATAAGTAACAATATTAATTGTGGTATTATTATGTGATTATTATGTGTCTATGTTTTATTATTACGTGATTAATAATATTTTTGATGTTCTTATAGGGATTTGTTATAAGATGCTGTTTATTGTTATAGATCAGTGGTTCCCAAAATTATTTGGCCTACCGCCCCCTTTCCAGAAAAAATATTACTTAGCGCCCCCTGGAAATTAATTTTTTTAAAAATTTTTTAATAGCAATTAAACAGAAAGATATATGTATTAATGTTTCTACCTTTTTCGTAAAATATAGTAAAGAAAGGTGCAAATTAGAAACATGGAACTTTGAAATTATGAAACTATTTATGAACTCAGAATAGAAATCACTGAGTCTGATATTGGTCGCAGATCCAGGGCTTGACATTAAACCACATCTGGAAGGTCATAGGTTGGACACCCCTGCTTTCTATAATTGGCTAGGTACAGGGGTCTGCAACCTGTGGCTCTCCAGATATTTGTGGACTACAATTCCCATCAGCCCCTGCCAGCATGGCTTATTGGCTATGCTGGCAGGGGCTGATGGGATTTGTAGTCCACGAACATCTGGAGAGCCGCAGGTTGCAGACCTAGGGGCTAGGATAATATAAAGTTCTGATAAAATTCGCAAGAACGGATCCCATTAAATAAAAAAGGCAATAGGGTGACCAGCCTCCAGGCCCAGAAAATAGCTGATCTCTAGACAATAGAATTATTTCCCCTGGAGAAAATGACTGCTTTGGAAGGCGGACTTGATGGGCTCACATTTCTGCTGAACTTGCTTCCCTTTCAAATCCCACCTTCCCCAAGCTCCACTCTCAAACCTCCAGGAATTTCCCAACCAGGAGGTGGCAGCTCCACCGACAGGTACTTCTAGCTCAATTCAGACATAACCCTGAATCAAAGGCCCCTTCCGCACAGGCAAAATAATGCGTTTCCAAACCACTTCCACAACTGTTTGCAAGTGGATTTTGCTATTCCGCACAGCTTCAAAGAGCACTGAAAGCAGTTTGAAAGTGCATTATTCTGCATAAGTGTATTTTAACTATGGCTAATTTGGGAAACCAGAATTCAGCACACAATTGTTCCAGTCTTGATATGCTTTGACAAATTCCGGTTTCATGTCCTTCTCTCCGTGGGTTGGGTGGGCAGCACCAGGGTTAAATTAGGAATGCTTTCTGACACCAGTTGTATTAACCAGCTGTGAGCAGGGAGATATTTTCTCATTGCTCAGTTCAGCTCATCACCAGCCATTTGCGTCTGTTTGTCAGAGTACATTTTTGTGCATTCGGACACTCCAGTTCAACCCAACTGGCTGTGTTTTAGGCATGACATTCTCAAACAGTCTGGTGAGCTAGAAGTTCCCTTCATCCCCAATAGGACTGTTGTCGCTGCCAACCAGGGATTACAAATATTTTTGAGGGGAAAAAAACTATGGTCTTTTATGCATGCATCACTTACCCCACGGCTGTTTGCTTCAGTGGGGTTTTCCCGTGGTTTTCCGTCCCTGTCAGATTACCCTGCTGCAAAGTGTCCTGAGACAAGCTAAGCCTATCTGCCATTTTGCTTGCCTGCTTGTTTTCTCCATGAAACTTGTCTGGGGCAATTGTCTGCCACCTTTTGGTTTTGTTTTTTTTGCCACCTGTGGTCTAGCGGTAATTTGTTAGATCATTCAAGTCTTATGTCAATTTCAGTGTGAAAAATTAAAAAAAAAGAAAAGAAATCCCAAACAAACAGCCTTTTCAATCCCAGAAGAGCAGGATGGGAAAAGGCAGGTAAGAGTGAGAAAACCCAAAGAAAGCAAAATGCATAGTGATTCCCTTCCCTTTCTCTGAGCAGGGAAAGGAAAACTTGTGGTTTCAGAGGTTTCAAAAACAGCAGAGATTAGCTGATCTGCGGCGCAGTGAGTTCAGGAGGGGTGGTGGTGGAAATGTGTGTGCAACTGAGAATCTGATCCGAAGGGAATGTATGCTCTTTGGGGCGGGCCACAGGTGCATTAATGGCCTATGTTATCAAGGTGCGCATGTGCATTTTCCCACAGCCTTGTGGGAAAAGTTTCCACCTGACCATCTATAACCCTGGATGAGAATAGATGTTGCCTACTCTGCAAATGCATTTCAGCCTACAAGACAAAGAAATGTATCCGTGCCACAAGGAAACAAAACACCATCATGGCTACTGCATAGCTGCTATTTGGAAGCTGTTCAACTCAGCTGGTGATCAAGAGTCTCATAAGTAATCGTGGTATGTTCATCTGCCAAACACCATAAAATCTGCCATTTCAGAGGGTAGCCCTATTGGGCTACAGCACAAGACCTAGATTTAAATCCAGCAGGTTCCAACAGAGACCCTAGAAAGCAAGAAGATTTTGGAGAGTCTGAGCTTTCAAGCGTCAGCGCTCCCTTCGTTAGAGATTTGCAACACCCCTAGATTAAAGCAGGAAGTCTGCTTTCAGATGTCATATGAAGCCACAGGAATGACTAACTATGGTTCATAAACCGGAGCCCAGTGCTGTATCTTGCCTTGAGAGATCCTAATCATAGTTAGTAGAGAACCCTGCATTCAGACAATCCATCTAACTCAAGTTCAAACAAACTGCAGTTTTGCATGATGGCTCAACAGAGCCATTGTATATATGGGGAGCCAGAGAAGAGTGTCCAGCTCTGATCTGGAAGACTCATCTGAATCCTTGGTCTGCCACAGAGGCTCGCTGGGTGACTGTGGACTAGTCCCACACCATTACCAGGGGTGGGACCACTAGTCCAAGGTCACAATACAACAAACAGTGCAACGTATATGTTCACCTAGAACAAATCAGCGCGTTGCATGTCCGACCGCACAGAGGTGGGATCCAGCAGGTTCTCACCAGTTCCCAAGAGTGGGTTACTAATTATTTGTGTGTGCCAAGAGGGGGTTACTAATTGGGTCTGCTTTTCCGTTAGAAATTCCATTAGGTCCAAAAATCATGAAGTCCTGTTGTTTCCTATGTGGCTGGTTAGCGAAGGCAGAAAACGGGATCATTCTCCCTGTTTGGCTGTTTTAAAAACATGTTTTAGAAATATGGTAAAGTTCCTTGTTTAAGGAAAGTATCCTTCTTTTGATTTCTAGAAACAAAATTAAGTATTTGAAAGTAAGGAAGCATTTGACAGGCAGCCAATTAGAGGAGAAGTCGTTGTTTCTGTTGGCAGTAGACGATCGGACTTGCTATAATGAGTTTAAATTATGGACAGAAAGATACCAGCTGGAAATTAGGAATTTTTTTTTACAGTAAGAGTTTTTTACAGTAACAGAGAAATTAATGCCCCGCCCCCGGAATGCCCGGCCACGCCCCCGCCCAGCCCCATTGGCACTATGCCACTGTTTGAATCCCACCACCATGGGAACCTGTTACTAAAATTTTTGGATCCCACCACAGCGACCACATTACACAATTCAATTAATATCATAAAAATATCATGTAAATACTTCTCAGTTTGCATAATTTACAATCATATACATATCAATAGTTATCAACTCAAAGTCTCACAGTGCTGGCGGGTCGTCGCCCTGCCCGGGAACTCATGGAAAGTACAGTCCCAAACCTCATAAGAGCCAAGGATTCAAATCAACCTTCCAGATCAGAGTTGGACACTCTTCTCTGGACTACAATTCACTACACTCTTCATGGACTACAATTCCCATCATCCCCTGAAAGCCTGGCCTATTGCCATGCTGGCAGGGGCTGATGGGAATTGTAGTCCATGAACATCTGGAGCTCCATAGATTGGCCACCCCTGGCCTGGTCTGGCCTGCCCCACTGAGTTGTTGTGTGGTTAAAATGGAGGAGAGAAGAGTGATGGGTCCCTATTGTGGAGAAAGTCTGGGTAAAAATGGAATAAATAAATTATGGAGTTATTTTGTAGCATTCAGCAATGACCACTTTCAGTGGTTACGGGGTATAGGAAAGCAGGCACTGACATTACCTCTGATTTTATTTTTCTAGCTCTGCCATCCACATTCCTACCATCAATTTTTTAGTTTTCTTAAGCATGCCCCTGTTTCTTTCTTTCTTTCTTTTAAATACTGGAGCATATACATTTTTAATTCTGCCTAGGTCTAGGAGATTTTAAAAAATCACATTCGGACATGAACGGAATGAAGCATACTTATTCATCACACATTGGGTCTCCAGGGGGGAAAAATGTTATTCAATTTAATTGTTTTAATTTACATTGGATATGTACAAGAGCATTTCTTTCCACTCCATAGGTCAGCACGCATGCTCACGCACACACAGAGTTGCACATGCGAAAAAAAACCACACAGTTGTTAGGGGAGCACTCTGCTGTCTGAAGCCAAGGCAAGGCACTCTCCTTTAACACCTGGAATATTCCTGAATTGAGCCTATGAAACAAGGCATACACACACAGTGAGAGCTCTAAGAAACACAGTAATGGGGTGCTGTGTGGTTTCCGGGCTGTATGGCCGTGTTCTAGTAGCATTCTCTCCTGACGTTTTGCCTGCATCTGTGGCTGGCATCTTATCCTCTGACGATGCCAGCCACAGAGGCAGGTGAAACATCAGGAGAAAATGCTACCAGAACACGGCCATACGGCCCGGAAACCCCACAATCCCCCAGTGATTCCGGCCGTGAAAGCCTTCGACAAAAACAGTAGTCATCTGATTTACATTTCTTTCTTTTTTGCTCTTGAGAGTCGTCCGTGATCACACTGCATGGATAAATGGTGTGAATTTAAATGAACATGAAAAAAAAAAATTCCATGGGTCACGAGCCCAAATATTCTATTAAGGAATATCTATGGAAGACTGAAGAATAATGATTACACGAGATCTACTGTGGTTCCAGGAGTCTTGCAATCACAGAGCATACGCTATCAGAGAGATCTTTTTTTTTTTTTGCCAAAAAAGTTCTTCCATGGAACGAATGATTTGTGCTTAAGACCCCACCTTGGGAACCGGAGGAGAACCTCATTCTCCCAGAAAAACTGTTTCCCGCCTCCTGTTGTCCCGGCTTTTGTCTCCAAAGAAAGAAGGCATCTCCACAGAATAAGAGCATGTCATGAAGTCCAATCAAATTAAAAAGTTCTCATTAACGCAAATGGATTGACGATGGAATCTTTACCGTGTTTCCCCGAAAATAAGTCAGTGTCTTATATTAAGTTTTGCTCCCAAAGATGCGCTATGTCTTATTTTCAGGGAATGTCTTATTTTTCTGTGTTCTGTTCGTCGGGCATGCTTCCAAACAAAAACTTTGCTATGTCTTACTTTCGGGGGATGCCTTATATTTTGCACTTCAGCAAAACCTCTGCTACGTCTTATTTTTTGGGGGTGTCTTATATTCGGGGAAACAGGGTAGCATACCTCTTTAAATCCTATTCAGTTTGCGTAAATCCTAAGTAGGAAACTTCGAATTTAAAAAAAAAAATCAAAATATTTTCGCCTAGCAGGTCAGGCACAACGAGAGCAACATGATGGAAAAAAATATCACTTCCTTCTGATATTTAATTATGGTATTATGTTTGCACATGAAGTCAATACTCCAAAAGAGAGCAATACTTTTTTCCTCAAATATTATCTGCGAGTAAACTGAAAATATTAACTATAATGATTAGAAGCCTCTTTCCCTATTGACACTATTAGCAATCTTGATAGAAGATTTCCTTTCTTTAAAAAAGCACACATCTTAACACAGCAAACGATAAAATACCAGACAGCTGTTTGAGTACCAGATATTAGCTTGAGATCTGGCTTATCAGGGAGTTCATTTGGCATCTGTTTGATTGTATAACTTAATATCCATATAACCAGCACAGTTTTTTTTAAAGGAAAGACAGAACTCCTTAGATTGTTTAAAGCTAACAAAAGATACAGGGACTTCAGGTTGACATTCAAAAAGTTCTTTTTTTTTCTTAGCAAAATGACCAATGAAATTTTGACTTAATACAGTGCATATAATTTTTTTTTGTAAAGAACGAAAATATTTAAATATTACTTAAGTTAGCAAAACATGAGCAAATTTTTTCTTTAATATCAAAGTGCTAGATTGTACTGCCTTAAAAGTCACTGCAAAGAAACAATAAAGATAAAGTTTGCTTGTGAAAAGACAGGTTTTTATGTACAACTGGTTAATAAAAACACACACGTATGTGTGCGTGTGAGAGAGAGAGACGATCCACACCCACACGCCCATTATATAACTGAGTCAGTGTGAACACACTATTTCGTCGCTTGGTGTAACGGGGCTCCCGGGAGCTGGCAGTCGTTTGCAATAAATACAAGCAAAGCTTTACAATATATCATGCATACAAATATTTATACAAATAAGGACACTATGCAACAAATTGTTTCATATTAATATGGCATCGACAGTATAAACATACAAAAAGGGGTGTAACGTACACGGAATGTTTAAAATGCAGCCCACAAACCCCCTTCCTAACATTTACATTCAGACTATTTTCTTACAAGACTGTTCCTTTCCACAGGGTCTTGTATCAGTTTACTAACCGACTTGCTAGATTCTAAAACCTGACGCTTACCCTGTCCACTCCAGTCACGGATGCACTGCTCTTTCCTTAAGCGGCCCAAGAAGGGTCAGTGGTGACCCCTCCAAGTTGCAAATGGTTCCTGCCCCTTGCTTTCCACAGATGCCTGTCAGTAAGTCATGCTACATTGATCCAAAGTTTGGGAAAACTTTGTCCTGGAAGTTAGTGCATGTAAAAAAAACTTTATTTTCCCCCCACTCCTCACTTTTATTTCTTTTTTGTTTTCATTTTCATATTAAAATAAATTATAGTTAATAAACAAGACTTAGTAAGACAGCACTTTAAAAAAATTGCACTTGACCACGGGGGGCGCTAACAGCCATTGTCGTTTTGCTATAATTTGCTTTTGTACGAAAACAGTGAGCGAACGTTGTTAGAATTATTTACTTTTTTTAAAAAAAAGAGGAAAAAAGAGAGCGAGAGGCCATTTTAATTTGTGCCAGCATAAATGGGCCCTTTGTCCAGGAAGTACTCTAAAAGGTATAAACTGCAGAACACAGACTACCCTGATGAACAATTTGTCATCGTTCCTGGTTTCGAAACACAAAGCATCTACAAGTCTCTATTCACCACAGAGGATGCAATAGATTTTAAACAGTCCTATTAACATCTTTATTTTATTTTTATTTTTTCCCTGCTGGGGTAGCATCGTTCAAAAGTGCCATATTACCCATTTTTTTAAAAAACCAGACCCAAAACAGCACTCGGCTCCCCCCCCTCCCCCAAATCCCCTATTTCCAGAACTGTATGTCATATTTCAGGCCTCAGTTTGCAAGGAAATGCATTAGAAAAAAGTCCACCATTTAGGGCAGGAAATCCTCGGGGCATTTCCCCCCTTGTTCAATGGGAGCAGCACTTTCAGCAATCAGTCCTAATCTTTTTGCCTTCCCTGGGAGACAGTCCCTTCCTGTACAGCCCTGGAAACTTCAGAACGGCAAAGTGTCCAGGAACAACTTGTCGATGACTGAAGGGGGCGGCACCAGATCCTCCAGCTTCAGGTAAAAGATCCGCTGTAGTCCTATGGTGCAGAGTGAGTGCAGGTCAGTGAGCACCCCAAGAACTGTCGACTCATCTGCGGACTCGAACGGTGGCCCTTTGCTCTGGCAACTGAAGGCTAAGTGATCTTTCAAGCCACTCATGATCTTGTTGCATAGCTCATGCACTTTCTTTGGTTCTTTTAATCCGTGTCGTTCTGCAAGGGGACAGAGCGGGGTCGGGAGGGGGAGAGAGACAAAGTGAGTCGCCATACTGCATGGACACGTTTGCAAGCAAGTCCTTCTTTGTGAACATGGAGAGCGCTAAAATCCTGATAAGTGGTGTGAGATTTGAGTCCAGTAGCACCCTAAAGACCAACAAAATTTTCAGGGTATAAGCTTTTTTGGTCTTTTTTGGGGGAGGAGGGATTGTATTTTATTTTATTACTCAACAAGGCAAGTCATAAGAACATAAGAACAAGCCAGCTTGATCAGACCAGAGTCCATCTAGTCCAGCTCTCTGCTACTCGCAGTGGCCCACCAGGTGCCTTTGGGAGCTCACATGCAGGAGGTGAAAGCAACGGCCTCCTGCGGCTGTTGCTGCTCCCGAGCAACTGGACTGTTAAGGCATTTGCAATCTCAGATCAAAGAGGATCAAGATTGGTAGCCATACATCGATTTCTCCTCCATAAATCTGTCCAAGCCCCTTTTAAAGCTATCCAGGTGAGTGGCCATCACCACCTCCTGTGGCAGCCTATTCCAAACACCAATCACACCGTTGCGTGAAGAAGTGTTTCCTTTTATTCGTCCTAATTCTTCCCCCCAGCATTTTCAATGGATGCCCCCTGGTTCTAGTATTGTGAGAAAAGTCATAATAGCTGTCCATTCAAACTCTAATTATCTTCCAAACTATATCCTTTGTTTCTTTGTTGTAATGGAGACAACTTAACACAACATAAAATCATAGAGTTGGAGAAGACCACGAGGGCCACCAAGTCCAACCCCCTGCCATGCAGGAAGACACAGTAAAAAAACTCCAGACAGATGGCCATCCAGCCTTTGTTTAAAAACCTCCCAAGAAGGAGAATCTACCACCCTCCAAGGCAGCATATTCCATTAAACAGACCTTACCATCAGGAAGATCTTCTGAATATTTAGATGGAATCTGTTTTCCAGCACCTTGAGCCCATTACTCCTTGTCCTAGTCTCTGGAGCAGCAGAAAACAAGCTTGCTCCCTCTTCACCATGACATCCCTTCAAATATTTAAACATGGCAATCATGTCACCCCTTAACTTTTTCTTCTCCAGATTAAATATCCCCATGTCCCTCAGGCTCATTCCGCACATGCAGAATAATGCACTTTCAAACTGCTTTCAGTGCTCTTTGAAGCTGTGCAGAATAGCAAAATCCACTTGCAAACAGTTGTGAAAGTGGTTTGAAAATGCATTATTTTGCGTGTGCGGAAGGGGCCAATGTCTCTCCTTATAGGGCACGGAATCCAAATCTTTTACCATTTTGGTCACCCTCCTCTGGACGTTTATCAGTTGAAATTCATTTTGTTAGTTTTGGCCCAGTTCTCTAATCTGTCCAGGTCATTTTGATTTCTGACCCCATCCTCTGGGGTATTAGCCACCCCTCCTAATTTGGTGTCATCTGCAAATTTGATTAGAATTCCCTCTATTCCATCATCCAAGTCATTGACCCAGGACAGAATCCTATGGCAGCCCACTAGTCACTTCTTTCCAGGATGAAGATGAGCCATTGGTGAGCACCCTTTCAGTTTGGTCAGTCAACCAATTACAAATCCATCTAACAGTGGCATTGTCTAGCACGTTTTACTAGCGTGTTTGCAAGAATATCCTGGAGGAATCGTACATCCTTCTGATAGCTGACCAAATTAGAATGTTTGTGCCATTACGTTTTATAACTAGTTGATGCTACATACATCAGGAAACATTGGCCTTTAGATACCAGGTATGTTTTAATTGGCTATTTAATTCTTTTTTAACTTCGCATCTTAAATTGAAACGATAAGAACATAAGAACAAGCTTGCCGGATCAGACCAGTGTCCATCTAGTCCAGCATTCTGCTACTCGCAGTGGCCCACCAGGTGCCTTTGGGAGCTCAAATGCAGGATGGGAAAGCAATGGCCTTCTGCCGCTGCTGCTCCCAAGCACCTGGTCTTCTAAGGCATTTGCAATATCAGGTCAAGGAGGATCAAGATTGGTAGCCATAGCTCATCTTATGTATATATTTTTGTCATCTAGGTTCCGTGTGAGCCAATTTCAGTGGTGAAAGCCCCATGGTTTGGGTTAGTAGGAAGTATCAGGCCACATAGGATATAAAATATATAGGATATTATATATTTATTGAGATTTGTTCAAAAATCCCCAGTTATACAATAATATTGGTTATATTAATTAGTTTTCTCTCTCCTCGTAGAATGTTTCATTTGCAGATGACAAATACCTGTAAGATATTTCCAGATGCGTTCCCTTTAACAATCTGTTAGTATGAACGACCACTGATGAAAGCCAAAAAGGCCAAAATGTTTATGATCGGTTTCTTATATGATTGTATCTTCAACAGTGTTTTAGATTTGTGCAAAAATGTATACTGATTTTAAAGGTGCAGCCTGTATTTCAGGCGTGATTTTAACAAATGTCTTTGTGTACACGATATAAGGAATATAATTATTTTATAATAGATTTTACCATTTTCAGCTCAACCTCTGAAGCTCCCCGTGTCTACGAGAGCTACACAAGCAGGCGGAAGACATTCAAGGCAGGCTGACTCGGGTTCCTACAGAGCCACTGATGCTCAAGAATTGCTTTTTCCAGGGTGACACTAAAATGATTATATAACTCCAGGTGAACAGAAAGGAACGGAAGAGCATGCAAACTGTATTTATGCAGTTATTTCATGCCATTCTTCCATTGGATGATTTGACGACAGAATTGCCACAGAAGGTGTTTTGGAGATTTCCCAGCTTCCCTGCCAGTTGTAAATGCTCAATAACTATGGCAACCATTATTTATTCAGTGAATTCAAGTGGAGATCAATATCCACTGCTAGCTCCATCAGCGCTAGGCCTGGAATTCCACTAGGAATTCACAGACACTCTTCTAAGAAACCAAAAGCACCTCAACCGACCTTTGCTATTTTCATTATCTTCTGCTTTTTTGCAGCTTATTTACCTCTAAGGGGTCGGAGATAAAAGTAATCTCAAAGTCAGGCTATTTTGGGCCTGGAAGAACTGATCTGTTAAACAAAGTACTGAAGAAAGAAGTGATGCTGCTCAGATTCTCTTTCTTTAAAGCTTTAAATCCCTAAACTAAAACCTTTATCGCATTCTATTTCTACCAACATTGTGATCAAAGGGGGAAAAGCTTAGCTCCCGGGTATGTTACAAACCCCTTCAGGGCAAGAGGGTCACAAAAACCCCCAATATACATGCCCCCCCAATATATATTTTCACATGTGGCAAGGAAAGACTGTACTATCTGAGACTTTTAAGGAAACAACAACTGGATGGAAAACTCCTGGTGTCCTTTTACCGCTGTGCTATAGAGAGTGTCTTAACCTACTGCATCTGTGTATGGTTCTCCAGTTGCACAGTGGCAGATAGGAAGGCGCTCCAAAGGGTGATCACTACTGCACAGAGGATTATCGGCTGCCCTCTCCCCTCCTTGGAAAAACTCTATAATTCCCGAAGCCTAAAAAAAGCCCAAAATACTCTGAGGGACCCGTCTCATCCAGCACACTCTCTTTTTGAACTGTTACCATCCGGCAGACGATACAGGTCTATCAAAACTAGGACAAAGAGCTTAGAGACAGCTTCTACTCTAGAGCTGTGGCTATGCTGAACTCCGTGGCTTCGTGTTGATGTGTTTGGGATTGTGTAGGGATGGGTGGAGGAAGGGGAAAGTGAGGATGATGTATGAGTCTGGAATTGTGTGCATCGAGGAATGCTGCTGTAAATTTCGTTGTGCATGCACAATGACAATAAATGCTTATGCTTATGCTTATGAAAGGAATCTGGTTTGCCAAAACACAAAGGGCTCCAGTTTTGCTTGTGTGGTGAATAAAAATAACTTTTGTGATAACGAGACATGCGACGCTAGAGTAATATTTATGTTGCAGATTTAAACGAGTCATTACTGCTCCCCAGGCAACCTTGGGAACCGTAGTTCTATGAAAAGAAGGGAGGATTAACAAAGATTCCTCAGTCCTATTAACCAAACTACAATCCCCAGGGTTCTTTCGGGATGCTTCGTTAAACTGGTATAAAATTGAGATAATGAAGACATATCCGTAGGGAGAAGAAGAGCTGGTTTTCATACCCGTTTTCCTCTACCTTTAAGGAGTCGGGAGTCTCAAAGCGGCTTACAAACTCCTTCCCTTCCTCTCCCCTCAACAGACACCTTGCATGGCAGAATTCAGCACAGCATCAAGACTTCTTAAATCCGATGGAGTTAAAAGAAGAAGAAGAGTTTGGATTTATATCCCCCCTTTCTCTCCTGCAGGAGACTCAAGGGGGCTTACAATCTCCTTGCCCTTCCCCCCTCACAACAAACACCCTGTGAGGTGGGTGGGGCTGAGAGAGCTCCGAGAAGCTGTGACTAGCCCAAGGTCACCCAGCTGGCGTGTGTGGGAGTGTACAGGCTAATCTGAATTCCCCAGATAAGCCTCCACAGCTCAAGTGGCAGAGTAGGGAATCAAACCCGGTTCCTCCAGATTAGAATGCACCTGCTCTTAACCACTATGCCACATTGAAAGTAATGCTGTTTCAGGATGGGGGATAATCCACCCCAAAACAGCATCACTTTCAAAGTTGTTTAACTAGGGACCCCAGATTCTCCCTTCAAGGTGGATTTAAAAGGAGAATTTGGGCTCTCTAGTTTAAACACCATTGAAAGTGATGCTGTTTTGGGGTGGATTCCCCAGATAAGCCTCCACAGCTCAGGCAGCAGAGCAGGGAATCAAACCTGGTTCCTCCAGATTAGATATACGAGCTCTTAACCTCCTACGCCACTGCTGCTCCTAAGGAGTTAAGGTGGCAAAGTTAGTATCAGTTTGGGCCAGGCAGTAATACTATGAAGTAGACGCTTATAGGGTGAAAAATTTGATCCCTTATTTTTTTTAAAGTAACAACAGCGTCAAATCAAAGAGGAAAGGGTTTGATGGAAAACACAGGGGCAGGAATGCAGAATCGCCTTCTCTGAATTAGGAGAATTCAGTACGGCAGCTCTTACCCCCAATCTGGCCATGGCAAGCATTTAAGAATGACATATATTCCATCCGGAATTCAGTAAGTCTGGCTGGATATTTTTCACTCAAACATATCATTATGGTAAAAAATCACTTGCAGAGATATGTTTCCACCAGAGAGTCCTTACCTGTGATCATACTTAGAGCTGATAAGCATGCTAAGGCTGGGATATCAAGGTTGAGGCTCTGTAAATTTAAGGAAAAGTCTTTAATGGAGTCGAGCCACTCCCCAAATCCACGAAGGCACTGAAGTCTATGAAGCACGAGTCCATTGCAGAAAACAAACTTATCTTCAGCGATGTCAGATCTTGAATGAAATTTTTTTTAAAAGAAGATGCATGTCATGAGTATGGATCCAAGTTGCCTGACGGAACGCTGTTCAGTGAGCACAATCTAAATTCTAGCACACCATAGGACACATTCTAGCACATAGTACACATTCTAGCACACCATAGTACACATAGTAGAAAGCATCTAAGCTTTGTCTTGGGTCAACCATCAAGAGAGTGTCTTGTGATTTTAAGGCGTTGGCACAGTTTAGGGCAGGGGTATTCAACTCGCGATAAATCTCAGGGTCAGTCCATATTCCTATCAGCCTCTCACCTCAGCATGACCAATTGGCCATGCTGACAGAGGCTGATGGGAATTGTAGTTCCTGAACATATGGAGAGCCGCAGGGCACTGAGGGGGCGCTGAGGGGGCGGGGTTGAGGGGGCGGGGTTATAAGCACTGAGGGGGCGGGGTTGGGGAGGCATGGCCATGCCCCCATGGGTGGGTGGGGGTGTGGCCCAACCCCAAGCCCCGCCCCCAAACCCACCCCATAAAAATCTATACCTACGTCACTGGGTGACATGATAACCTTGTTTAGGTATTTGAAGGGATGTCATGTTGGTGAGGGAGCAAGCTTGTTTTCTGCTGCTCCAGAGACGAGGACCAGGAGCAAGGTGAAGGAAAAGAGATTCCACCTAAACATCAGGAAAAACTGATGCAAGGTCAATAGGTGAATGCATCTGAGCCAGGTTACTTCTATTCAGATGCATTCACCTATTGACCTTGCTATCTTCATTGTGACTCACATGCTACAGACTTCATTGTTACTCACATGCCAAGCTACTTCTAGTCAGATGGCCTCACCTATTGACCTTACAGTATATATACTCCACTTGCTTTCCTTTCCTACATCAGATCCTCTGAAGATGCCAGCCACAGATGCAGGTGAAACGTCAGGAGAGAATGCTGCTAGAACACGGCCATACAGCCCGGAAACCACACCACACCGCACCTCTGCATGCCTCTTGCCTTGAAAACCCTACGCTGTCGCCATAAGTGGGCAGTGACTTGATGGCACTTTCCGCCACCACCGATTATCCAAGATAATTTTTCCCCTCTTAATTTGTTTTAGATCCTAATTAGGTCTCCACCGTGAAGACACAGTGAACAGTCTCTGTAACCCCTTGTTTTGGAATACTAAAAAGTCCGGTTCTTTTCCACCAACGGAATGGTTTCCGGGACTTACCTGACAGACAGTCTCAGTACAAAAAGCTCTAAAAAAGCTGATTCGATGAGTAATGTTTGATCTTCCTTTGGGAGGTCTGTAAATCCTGGGATTTTCTCCGCCCAGCTCCTGGATATGTCGAGGGAGGCGGTGAGAAGGTTGTAGAACTGTTGGACGTGTTCGGCATCGGTACCTGCAGCAGCCTGCTCGGTAGAACAGTACTGTGAGGAAAGCCAATCCAGACAGAGGGGGGGGGGGGGGGGAGATATATGTTAGGACAGTGATGGTGAACCTTTTCGAGACCGAGTGCCCAAATTGCAACCCCCAACCCCACTTATTTATCGCAAAGTGCCAACCCGGCAATTTAACCTGAATGCTGAGGTTTTAGTTTAGAAAAAAAAGGTTGGCTCCTTGGAGCAGCCGTGGCGTAGGAGGTTAAGAGCTCGTATATCTAATCTGGAGGAACCGGGTTTGATTCTCTGCTCTGCCACCTGAGCTGTGGAGGCTTATCTGGGGAATTCAGATTAGCCTGTACACTCCCACACACGCCAGCTGGGTGACCTTGGGCTAGTCACAGCTTCTCGGAGCTCTCTCAGCCCCACCTACCTCACAGGGTGTTTGTTGTGAGGGGGCAAGGGCAAGGAGATTGTAAGCCCCTTTGAGTCTCCTGCAGGAGAGAAAGGGGGGATATAAATCCAAACTCTTCTTCTTCTTCTTCTTCCTCTGTCCCACCTGCTTGAGCAGGGGCCAGCCTGCTCTAGCCCCCAGCAAGTCCCGTGCGCACCGCTCTGTGCCTCTCTAGCATCTCTGCCTTCTCTGTGCCCCCCCCCCCTCGGGCAGCAGCCACCCGGAGCACAGGCACCAGGCCCGCCAGCCGAGACCTCCCTGCTCACCGTGGTGCGCGCACGTCGTGCTCAGTGGCCAAGGCCAGCCTAGATGTGTGTGTGTGTGTGGGTGATTTTCTGCCCCCCATATGACAAACTCTGTGTGGGGTGCCCACAGAGAGGGCTCCGAGTGCCACCTCTGGCACCCGTGCCATAGGTTCGCCATCACTGTTTTAGGATTCTTCGACCTTTAAAAAAAAATTTGCCTTTGACTTGAGGTGGAAATTTCATACAGGCTGTCATTGTGAATTGTCTGCTGTTTTTTAAAAAATAATAATGTTTAACATGTTGTGACAATGTTTGAGATCGTCACACTGCATTTCCAATACCATGATCCAGAAAAGCATTTTTATAAACTAACGATAGAGGCATACCTTCCCACCTCAAAATTAACGTAAGCATCTTTGACAGGTGACCCGCCACTTTTCTGAGGGAGAATTCCAGCCCGCCCTTTGCCCTGGTAACCTCTGCCCCACGTGGTAGGACGTGATCCCTTGACCCACGGGACCAGTGGTGCGATTCAACAGGTTCGCACCACTTCGGCAGAACCGGTTGTTAAAATGGCGCTTGTAAACAACAGTTGTTAAATTATTTGAATCCCTCCACCGGAACCGGTTGTTAAATTATTTGAATCCCACCACTGCAGGGGACCCTGGGATATTTCTAATGGGTCATGTAACCTCTTTGGACATCAGTGGATCTCCACCGCTGCAGCCCACTGGAACGTGGCTTAGTTCCTTTTATTTATTTTATTTATTTATTTTTCGATTTATTATACCGCCCCATCCCCGTAGGGCTCTGGGCGCATTTTCAAACCACTTTCACAACTGTTTGCAAGTAGATTTTGCTATTCCGCACTGCTTCAAAGAGCACTGAAAGCAGTTTGAAAGTGCATTATTCTGCATGTGCGGAATGAGCCTAAAGTAAAATCCAGTATGCATTTGGAAGGTCTGCTTGGATAAAACTTTTGTAGGAATTTAAATGGAAAGTAATATGGTTTATCTACAGATGCTTGGAAAATTTCTGGGGAGGGATTGCATGTCTTTGACTATTGGCATTTTGAGGGAGGGAGAAACCAAACTTTGAGGATTTCTTCACCCCCAGTTTACAGACCACCCTGTTGCATACCAATGTTGTCTGTGTTGGTTTCCCCCCCCCCCCCCACATCTTTTTAAAGGCCAATCTCCCTCTTTTAAAATTTTATACAAAATGTTTTAATTACTGTGCTAAAATCTGTAATTTGTTAGTTTGAATGTGTTTATAAATTATGTATGTTAACTGCAGAGGTGGGATCCAGCAGGTTCTTACAGGTTCCCGAGAGTAGGTTACTAATTCTTTGTGTGTGCCGAGAGGGGGTTACTAATTAGTGATTTTGCTACGTGATTTTTGCCTTAGTTACGCCCCTCCTCTCAGCAGTAACGCGCAGAACTTGAAGCAGTCTAGCAGGAGGTGCACCGGCGTGCGTGGCAGCCTGCGCCTGCGTGCATTCGTTTCTTGCCCAAGGACCAGCGCAGCGGCTGCGTTCTTGCCACAGCCCCACCCAGGAATGCCCTGCCCCGTCATGCCCGGCCACGCCCCTGTCATGCCCCGCCCAGCCCCATTGGTGCTACGCCACTGTTTGAATCCCACCACCATGGGAACCTGTTACTAAAATTTTTGGATCCCTCCACTGGTTAACTGCCTTAAGCCTGGCTATGGCTGGGGAGGGCGGGGTATTAGGTCAAATAAAATAAACAAAATTAAAAATCCCAGACCTAATTGCCGCTCCATCTCTGAGCGGTGGCAGGAGAAAAAATTAATTAGGAGCAAAAAACAAAACAACCCAGTGACATCATCCCCACCACTATGTCACTTCTAAGGAAAACCTGGAAGTAATGTTGGGTTGCTCTAGGAATTGTTGGAAATGCTATGGTTTTACATATCGTTTCCAGGGATTCCTAGAGCTACCATGTCATTTTGGGATTTCCCCCAGAAATAACATAGCGATATGGACAATGTCATGCCGTCCAAACCCCCTCCCTTAACCTTCCTGCTGGTTGCCAGGGGTCTTTGCCAGTTTAAAAAACCCGTCCCCCCTCCCCCTCCATTTTGATTATTTCCTGTTTCCTCACAACTTGCAGGCAGATACTGGATTATGAGCTATTGCTGGGAAATGGATTTCTGGACCTTATTTTTAACTTTGCATCAAGTGCAGTACGTAAGTGGCCACCTCCCAGTCTAGAGCTGTCAACTCTGGTTTGGGAAACGTTTGGGAGTCTGGGAAGGGAAAATCCTCGGAGGGGTACAATGCAACAGAGGCCACCTTTCAAAGTGGCCATTTTTTTCCAGGAGGACTAATCTCTGCAGTCTAATATAACTGAGGTTGTAAGAAGCCGTTTCTAGAGTAGGGGGTATAACAAAAAAAATGTATTTTTTTTTGGACTCAGGTACATAAGAACATAAGAACAAGCCAGCTGGATCAGACCAGAGTCCATCTAGTCCAGCTCTCTGCTACTCGCAGTGGCCCACCAGGTGCCCTTGGGAGCTCACATGCAGGATGTGAAAGCAACGGCCTTCAGCGGCTGTTGCTCCCGAGCACCTGGACTGTTAAGGCATTTGCAACCTCAGATCAAAGAGGATCAAGATTGGTAGCCATAAATCGACTTCTCCTCCATAAATCTGTCCAAGCCCCTTTTAAAGCCATCCAGGTTAGTGGCCATCCCCACCTCCTGTGGCAGCATATTCCAAACACCAATCACACGTTGCGTGAAGAAGTGTTTCCTTTTATTAGTCCTAATTCTTCCCCCCAGCATTTTCAGTGTATGCCCCCTGGTACATTAGACTGGAAACATTTTGGGATTCCCAAAAAATCCCAAATCCCATACCGGTATGGGTATTTTTGGGGGATGGGGAATTTCGCTCCATTATACTCTATGTTTTTTTTTAAAGGCACCAAATTTATGACATAGTTACCCTCCTTAGAAGAATCCCGAGTTTGGTAACGATTGGGTCAGGCGGTCCAATTTTATTGGATACCTTAAAACTGGACCCCCTAACCTAATCTTTACTAAACTTGGCTTTTTCTTCTAAGGTGAGTCAAAAGCGACTTCTGTCATGCAGCCTTTAACCTCCTTCATGAGAAGGGTTCCTGCAAGTTCCTTCAGGGAAGACGGTTTTACTCTAGACGTGCTACACGTAGGGAACAGGGATTTCTAAGCCAGGGGTATGCCCAAAAGGGGAGGCAGACATTACTCAAGCTACTTTGGGTGGTGGCTTGGTGGTGGTAATATTTGCCCCCTCTTTCCCACAATTAACCATCCTTCAGGTGGGGGAACTACACGTGATGTCTCACTGCGTGATTATTTTCCCCCACAGGCTTATGCAATTTACAGCTGTGGAGACTGATTTTCCCCGGCACATTTTTTACCCCCGAGATCTGCCCGCGCCAACTGTTCTTTTCCACGCCGGGGAAAAATTACTAATAAGTCTCCCCAGGCAAGAGAAAACAACAACTCAGGCGTGAAAATTTTCTGCAAGGAAAAGCGTACCTGCCATGTTTAAATGACATCACACTATTTCAGGCGGGAACTCTTGAATAAGGCATACGCACTCTTAACCATGTGAATGACCCTGGACACAATTTTGAAAAGAGGGCATTTCCATGGGTCAAGTAAAGGTTCAGCTCTAGATCTAGCGAGATCCATCATAAGAACATAAGAAGAACATAAGAACAAGCCAACTGGATCAGACCAGAGTCCATCTAGTCCAGCTCTCTGCTACTCGCAGTGGCCCACCAGGTGCCTTTGGGAGCTCACGTGCAGGAGGTGAAAGCAAGGGCCTTCTGTGGCTGTTGCTCCCGAGCACCTGGTCTGCTAAGGCATTTGCAATCTCAGATCAAGGAGGATCAAGATTGGTAGCCATAGATCGACTTCTCCTCCATAAATCTGTCCAAGCCCTTTTTAAAGCCATCCAGGTTATTGTCGATCACCACCTCCTGTGGCAGCATATTCCAAACACCAATTCCTGCGTTCGCGGTTGAAACGAAGAGATTGTTTCCTTTTATTGGTCCTTTTTGTTGAATATGTTCTTTACAACATTTTCAATGGAATGCCCCCTGGTTCTAGTATTGTGAGAAAGAGAGAAAAATTTCTCTCTGTCAACATTTTCTACCCCATGCATAATTTTATAGACTTCAATCATATCCCCCCTCAGCCGTCTCCTCTCCAAACTAAAGAGTCCCAAATGCTGCAGCCTCTCCTCACAAGGAAGGTGCTCCAGTCCCTCAATCATCCTCGTTGCCCTTCTCTGCACTTTTTCTATCTCTAACAGGGGAGAGAAATTAACTACTGGCAATTGAATAACCAAACCTGGATCCCAAGAAAATAAATAACTTTTTTTTGGTGACGGGTTCCATTACCATCAGTCACTGTGAATTCGAGCCAATAGGCAACTGACCCAGAACTCATGATGAGGGGCTAGACCAGGGGTCTGCAACCTGCGGCTCTCCAGATGTTCACGGACTACAATTCCCATCAGCCCCAGCCACCATGGCCAATTGTAGTCCATGAACATCTGGAGAGCCGCAGGTTGCAGACCCCTGGGCTAGACTGCCACCACCGCTGTAGGAAGAAGAGAAGGCTCTTCCTGCTACCACCACTCTTACGTGCCCAGCACAGGCGGTTATCTGTGACAACAACTTGGCTCCCAGCAGTGATAGTGGTTCCTGCCCACTTCACATGGGGAAGTGCCACCTCTTGCTGGACTCCAGTGGTGGGGCACTGGGCAGTGATTCAGGGCTCATGGGCTTTTGCCCAGGCCCCCAAATACTGAGACTGCCCCTGAATTCTTGATAAGACTCATGAAGAGGAAGTCAGTCTTGGGCCCTTTCCCCACTTACCCTTGTCGGAGGGTTGCTGCGCGCAATTCCCAGCGCGCGCAATTCCTGGTGCGCGCCCTGGCTTCCCCACGACCCCGCGCTCTGCGCGGAGTCATCAAAAGGCACCATTTGAAAGGTGCCAGGAATTATCACTTGGCGCTGAGGCCTGGTAGCCAGAGAACAACGCCCAGGCGGCTGCATTCTCGTAGCCCCTGTGGGTAGAGTGCAGCTGGTTAGCCTTTACTTTAGGAGAATGCCCAGCGGGCTTAAGGTAAGTGGGGAAAGGGCCTTGGAAAGAATGACAATTCCTCTGAAAGCTACAAGTCACAGGCCATGGCAGCTGCATCACTTCATTGCCTTGAAGCATTTTCAAGTTTACACAGAATATCTGGGTGGACACCTGGCTCATGGGAATTAGCCCCAGATCAAAGCAGACCAGTCATGTAAACTGGAAATCATTCATCAGTCAATGAGATCTGCATCCATTCGTACATGAAATTAAGCAACTGTTTTGAAGGAGAAAGGGAAACATGCTTTGCTTTTGGGTGGTGCATCATCCTGACAAAGAACTTCTCTCCTTGTGTGAGAGTCAAGGAGGAATCCAACTTCTAACAGAGTCTCCACATTTTTGTAAGTACTTGCAAGAAATAAGCATATACACACGTAAGTAGTTGCCATTGATCTTTGAACAATCTGACGCCCGTTCTCATAGGGGTCTTATTATCAGATAAAAACTATTTTAACCCATTAATATGACCAGTTAATGAAACTTTGTGTCACAGTGGCATACCCAATTTAGCTTCCTTTCCTCTTTGAGAATCACCCGGACAGTATACCATCACTTACCAGGAACACTGGAATTTAAGGATAGCTGGCACTCATAAGAACATAAGAACAAGCCAGCTGGATCAGACCAGAGTCCATCTAGTCCAGCACTCTGCTACTTGCAGTGGCCCACCAGGTGCCTTTGGGAGCTCACGTGCAGGATGTGAAAGCAATGACCTTCTGATGCTGGTCCTCCTGAGCACCTGGTCTGCTGGGCATTTTGAACCTCAGAATAAGGACGGTCGAGATTAGGTATTGCCATTAATCGGCTTCTCCTCCCATAAATCCTGTCGGCCCCTTTTAAAGCTATCGGGTGATTGGCCATCACCACCTCCCTCTGCAGCATGTTGGCCTAATCCAATCACACCGTTGCGTGAAGAAGTGTTTCCTTTTATTAGTCCTAATTCTTCCCCCCAGCATTTTCAATGGATGCCCCCTGTGAGACGAGTTCCCCCCCGCCCTGCAAAAAACCAGTTTGTGTTGTGCTCCACACCTGTTGTATTTGCCCTGCGTGGAATCCACCAATATTGAACAGTCAGTGTGCCTGAAGAAACATTTCCCATCCCTTTAAGAGAGGCTTAATGTGTAGAAATAGGAAGCTCTTTGTGGCCTGGAGGTAAATAACACCATCATCCCCATTAAGTTTCGATTAAAGGGACAGGACATTGTTTTTCTCCAGGCACTGACAACCCTACGCAACATCAATGGTGTAAAATTATTGCTTGGGGCCTTAGCAAACTGCTTCTTGATATTAGACCACGATTACAGACAAACTTCCACGAGCGATCACCCGGAAGCCTCATCTTTACGCCGGGGTAGGAGAGGTTATTGCGGCGTGAAGAGGCGGGTGCCTTCTGTTCCAGGCCAACCCAGGTCCCACGGCTGTCCCTCCTCCTCCACCTGGGAAGCAATTGCCACATCTCAGGAAATGGAGGAGAGGGAGGAATGGAAAGGAAGCATCCATCATTCTAAGAACTTGCAGTTTCATACCAATCTCTCCTGAGTGCTGCACAAAGCTCCTGTTCCCCTCTAGACTTTGGGATCACACCCCCGAAATCTAGCCCTGCTGTATACTTAGAACAGCTTGTTGACAATCTCAAGTCCAAGGTGGTCATGGCCAAGAGCAAATTTTGGCTTTCATTACCCTCTATCCATCACTTCAAGATGCGTTTCCTCAACATCCCTAGAGGTAGGTGGGCCGTCAGCACTGTCCCAACGCTATGGGCTCAGTCCCTCATATCCTGCTATACTGTTCGAGGTATAATGATATTAGAACCGATCTGGGAGCTTTACTACCTCTGGAATTTATGTTTTTCTCAGACAAAAAATGTCTAAGCGATTGAACAGCCCTCATGTAGAAATTTCTGAAGCAGTTGCTACATTTTTAATCCATGTTCTACATGATATGTAACAATGATCCTGTTTTTGTATTTGGAATGTATGGTACTTCTGGTTTATGCCTAATAAAGGTTTTTGGATTGGATTGGATTGACCTGCAGCTTCTCTCGCTCCCTGGGTACTTTTACAGGAAAGATGGGATTTCTGGATGACAACCTGTTGATGGTACTTGGATCAGGACCACTAAAAAACTCCAGCAAAGGAAACAAAACCCTGCTAAAAACATCTTACGTGTTAGAATTTATTTGGCTCGTTATCTGTGAAGGCAACCAAAAAAAAAAAAACCAAATGGAAAAGAAAGGAAACTGTAAAATGAATCCAGTTCTTTTTATAGAAATGGTGGGGAAGAACTGTGCTCGCCCCATCATGCTAAGAATGAAACATCACAAGGAGAACTCCGACAAAGGGACTCCTCAGGAACTCATTCTTTTGAGGTTTTTAAACAAAGGCTGGATCAGCATATGTCGGGAGTGCTTTGATTGTGGGTTCCTGCATTGCAAGGGGTTGGACTTGATGGTCTTTGTGGTCTCTTCCAACTCTATGATTCTATGATTCATTTTGATAAATGTTGACTGGAGTAACTCTTTATAGGATTGCACTGCTCACGTGCAATTTGGCCCTCACAATATGGTAAGGAGTGACCTGATTTGGATTGGGACTATGGCAGAGGTTACTTCCATCCACTGTCAATTATATGATTAAAAATAGTCTCTGCAGGTTTTATATCCGCCCAGGAGAAAAGCTCTAAGTCAGTGATGGCGAACCTATGGCACGGGTGCCAGAGGTAACTGAGAGGAGAGCCTCTCTGTGGGCAAATTGCACGGGATTACATTCATGTCAGGGGGGGGGGCAGAAAATCACACAAACACCCCACACACAAATCTAGGCTGGCCTGGGCCACTGAGCATGACGTGCACCGCGGTGAGCAGGGAGGACTTGGCTGGCGGGCCTGGTGCCTGTGCTCTGAGTGGCTGCTGCCCGAGGGGGGCGGGACAGAGGAGGCAATGATGCCAGAGAGGCACAGAGCGGTCTGTATGGGACTTACTGGAGAGCTAGAGTGAGCTAGCCTACTCCTCGAGTGGGTGAAGCAGGAGGAAGAAGAGGAGCCAACCGTTTTTTAGCTTTAAAACCTCAGCATTCAGGTTAAATTGCTGCGTTGGCACTTTGCGATAAATAAGTGGAGTTTGGGTTGCAATTTGGGCACTCGGTCTTAAAAAGGTTCGCCATCACTGCTCTAAGTACTCAAGCCATCTTCTTTTCCTATCCAGGGACCTAAAGAAGTCCAGAGAGGCCATTTCCAATCAGGGCAGTAGCACAGGGTTAAATCCTCTCCCCTTTAGGGCCATGACCCCAATTCTTGTTGGGCCTCTCAGCAACCATCCCGTCAAGAAAACTTTGGCTCTGACACACAATACCACACGTGAACTCTGTTTGGGAGTTCGTTTTGTGATTTTAAAACAGGTGCTAATTGTTTTTAAATAAAAACAGCGACTACCGTGTTTCCCCGAAAATAAGACAGTGTCTTATATTAATTTTTGCTCCCAAAGATGCACTATGTCTTATTTTCAGGGGATGTCTTATTTTTCCGCTCCACAGCTGCATGCTCTGGTGTTCTGCTTGACAGGCATGCTTCCAAACTAAAACTTGGGTACGTCTTACTTTAGGGGAATGCCTTATATTTTGCACTTCAGCAAAACCTCTACTAGGTCTTATTTTCAGGGGATGTCTTATATTCGGGGAAACAGGGTGGCTTAGTTCTCAACCAGCCCTGTTAACCATGTCTGATAAGACTGTTTAATTATGCACAAACCTTCTCTTTAGTCCCAGGGCTATTTTCATCTGGACTAAAGGAATGAAGGGTGTTTTGCCTAACGGAGTTAGCAGGTGTTATCTTTGCAAATGTGCAACATGGTTGTCCTCATTTTAACCATTTCAGCGAGAATTACAGGCATAGAACAGAGTTATGCAGAAAAGGCGATGCTTAACCCCTCTTGCCCCTGTCAACTTTTCCCTGAATATGCCACCACCTAGATTTTGGAGCCCTGCTAGGTGAGAAGGCATTCATAAAAGAGAATAATATGCCAGCAACTGGGAGGTTAAATACCGTTGCCGGCTGATTCTGCACTGCGAAGGTCCCCTCCTGCCACACTGGGAAGGAGAAACGGGGGTGGAAATCTGCGTGTCTCCTACATAACATTCTATTTGGGCCTAAAGAGTGATTGTTCTTTACTTGCCTTTTCCGGGGGTGGAAATCTGCGTGTCTCCTGCATAAAATCGCATTTGGGCGTAAAGAGTGCTTGGCTGTTTGCTTGATTTTTGACCCATTCCCTAGACACGCCACATCACCGAGCAAGACGTAACCCTCCCTGAAAGCAATCTGTGTTTTGCCTGAATGGAGAATTTTAACGTTTTGGGGATCTACTCACATGTCCCTCGCGTGGCCTGCGTCTGGAGAGGAACTGCAGCACCACCACAAAAAACAGGTGGGAGACCCAAATTAGGCCGATGCCCTTTAAGGAGTCTCCTCCCAGCGACTGCTTTTTGAAAGCAGGCTTCTAAATATACAGTTACTATGGGGTGGTAAATTAATACTCGCTGTAAAACACAGTGTATCAACAAGCTGAAATAATCCGAGCAGGACTATAGGCTCCCTAAGGGTTACTTTGTTCTTTAATAAGGCTCTAGGTCAGAGTTCTGGTTAGTATTTTCGGACTATGTTAGACTAAAGTCTGTAGGAGACTTTGGAGGCCTTAGTTCCATTTGTGGTTGGTGTGGAAATGGCAAACCTGCTTGCAAAACACACTGAAAAGTCTCAGATCTGACTGAGAAAACCTATATTTATCTAGTACAGCTACAGAATCAGACAAAGCACACCATACTTCATCTAAGTAAAATTATACAATTTCTCCCACAATTATTTACAACATATATGTACCTATAGCTCAGATATCAACACTACCAAAGCAGTACTTACTGAATTTTATAAACCAAGGTAAATCTGAAGTACTAATAGTTAACCAGCAAGCAGACATGGGACTGGGCACAGCAGCTTAAAATCTAAAATAATTTTCACCAACCATTTCACTTCCTCAATGCTTCTCTCTACACTTTTACCATTAAGATCCACCATTTTGGAATAAGAACAATAATCCAATAACAAGCAATAGCAAACACTATAGTTTCTGCTTTGGATTTTTTTTGTATAACTCCAGAAACTATATACAAGATTTTCCCTCGGAACACTTTCCATAAAATCCACAGATTTTTATGTTACTATTAAACCTAAGTACACATGGTATCCTTACTCATTTCCAGGTATATACCACCGTTTACCTGGGTTAATTTTCCTGGCAACACGTGGAGGCAGAATTAGGCTGAAAACAACGAACGCCACTTCCACTGGGACAACAAAACTCCTAATGCTCCAGGGAAATCTAAAATGCTAAATCCTGAATTACCTTGTAATAGAAACAGTATTTGCCAAGAACTTTTACATTCGTCCACGGGAATGAAGACAGAAACCACCAACAAACAAGCGAAAAGAAGTCATAGTAAATTTATAAACACAAAACGATATCTGGTCCATTTGCCTGCCATAAAGTTACTTAGAAATAGGTCCTACTGAATTTACTTTCACTTGGGAAATAGTATTAGGATAAGGAACACCCTTTTCTTCCCCACCCTCCCCATACAGTTTTAATAAACAGTATTGTACCCTTCACTGCTCCAGGTTACAAAACACTCCATTTGCATTTCAAGTAAAATCAACATACAAGAAAACCAAAACAAAGTCCCAACGAAAAGGTAAAATATGAGTGGTTTGCTAAGGAAGGAAATATCTTTTCATTAGGGAGGAGGGACTTCCTCCGTTTCAGGGGGAAATGGTGCATTTGGCAGCCTTTGTGGTCTCAGTGTTGACCTCACTGGAATCTCTAGCAACATCTCAACTTCTGTCAGCAAGACCTGGCTCGCAAAGTGATTTTGAGGAAGACCTAAAGCTGTGGTGGCGAACCTTTGGCACTCCAGATGTTATGGACTACAGTTCCCATCAGCCCCTGCCAACATGGCCAATTGGCCATGTGGGGGGGGGTGGGGGGGGGGGGGGGTGGGGGGGGGGGGGGGTGGGGGGGGGGGGGGGTGGGGGGGGGGGGGGGTGGGGGGGGGGGGGGGTGGGGGGGGGGGGGGGTGGGGGGGGGGGGGGGTGGGGGGGGGGGGGGGTGGGGGGGGGGGGGGGTGGGGGGGGGGGGGGGTGGGGGGGGGGGGGGGTGGGGGGGGGGGGGGGTGGGGGGGGGGGGGGGTGGGGGGGGGGGGGGGTGGGGGGGGGGGGGGGTGGGGGGGGGGGGGGGTGGGGGGGGGGGGGGGTGGGGGGGGGGGGGGGTGGGGGGGGGGGGGGGTGGGGGGGGGGGGGGGTGGGGGGGGGGGGGGGTGGGGGGGGGGGGGGGTGGGGGGGGGGGGGGGTGGGGGGGGGGGGGGGTGGGGGGGGGGGGGGGTGGGGGGGGGGGGGGGTGGGGGGGGGGGGGGGTGGGGGGGGGGGGGGGTGGGGGGGGGGGGGGGTGGGGGGGGGGGGGGGTGGGGGGGGGGGGGGGTGGGGGGGGGGGGGGGTGGGGGGGGGGGGGGGTGGGGGGGGGGGGGGGTGGGGGGGGGGGGGGGTGGGGGGGGGGGGGGGTGGGGGGGGGGGGGGGTGGGGGGGGGGGGGGGTGGGGGGGGGGGGGGGTGGGGGGGGGGGGGGGTGGGGGGGGGGGGGGGTGGGGGGGGGGGGGGGTGGGGGGGGGGGGGGGTGGGGGGGGGGGGGGGTGGGGGGGGGGGGGGGTGGGGGGGGGGGGGGGTGGGGGGGGGGGGGGGTGGGGGGGGGGGGGGGTGGGGGGGGGGGGGGGTGGGGGGGGGGGGGGGTGGGGGGGGGGGGGGGTGGGGGGGGGGGGGGGTGGGGGGGGGGGGGGGTGGGGGGGGGGGGGGGTGGGGGGGGGGGGGGGTGGGGGGGGGGGGGGGTGGGGGGGGGGGGGGGTGGGGGGGGGGGGGGGTGGGGGGGGGGGGGGGTGGGGGGGGGGGGGGGTGGGGGGGGGGGGGGGTGGGGGGGGGGGGGGGTGGGGGGGGGGGGGGGTGGGGGGGGGGGGGGGTGGGGGGGGGGGGGGGTGGGGGGGGGGGGGGGTGGGGGGGGGGGGGGGTGGGGGGGGGGGGGGGTGGGGGGGGGGGGGGGTGGGGGGGGGGGGGGGTGGGGGGGGGGGGGGGTGGGGGGGGGGGGGGGTGGGGGGGGGGGGGGGTGGGGGGGGGGGGGGGTGGGGGGGGGGGGGGGTGGGGGGGGGGGGGGGTGGGGGGGGGGGGGGGTGGGGGGGGGGGGGGGTGGGGGGGGGGGGGGGTGGGGGGGGGGGGGGGTGGGGGGGGGGGGGGGTGGGGGGGGGGGGGGGTGGGGGGGGGGGGGGGTGGGGGGGGGGGGGGGTGGGGGGGGGGGGGGGTGGGGGGGGGGGGGGGTGGGGGGGGGGGGGGGTGGGGGGGGGGGGGGGTGGGGGGGGGGGGGGGTGGGGGGGGGGGGGGGTGGGGGGGGGGGGGGGTGGGGGGGGGGGGGGGTGGGGGGGGGGGGGGGTGGGGGGGGGGGGGGGTGGGGGGGGGGGGGGGTGGGGGGGGGGGGGGGTGGGGGGGGGGGGGGGTGGGGGGGGGGGGGGGTGGGGGGGGGGGGGGGTGGGGGGGGGGGGGGGTGGGGGGGGGGGGGGGTGGGGGGGGGGGGGGGTGGGGGGGGGGGGGGGTGGGGGGGGGGGGGGGTGGGGGGGGGGGGGGGTGGGGGGGGGGGGGGGTGGGGGGGGGGGGGGGTGGGGGGGGGGGGGGGTGGGGGGGGGGGGGGGTGGGGGGGGGGGGGGGTGGGGGGGGGGGGGGGTGGGGGGGGGGGGGGGTGGGGGGGGGGGGGGGTGGGGGGGGGGGGGGGTGGGGGGGGGGGGGGGTGGGGGGGGGGGGGGGTGGGGGGGGGGGGGGGTGGGGGGGGGGGGGGGTGGGGGGGGGGGGGGGTGGGGGGGGGGGGGGGTGGGGGGGGGGGGGGGTGGGGGGGGGGGGGGGTGGGGGGGGGGGGGGGTGGGGGGGGGGGGGGGTGGGGGGGGGGGGGGGTGGGGGGGGGGGGGGGTGGGGGGGGGGGGGGGTGGGGGGGGGGGGGGGTGGGGGGGGGGGGGGGTGGGGGGGGGGGGGGGTGGGGGGGGGGGGGGGTGGGGGGGGGGGGGGGTGGGGGGGGGGGGGGGTGGGGGGGGGGGGGGGTGGGGGGGGGGGGGGGTGGGGGGGGGGGGGGGTGGGGGGGGGGGGGGGTGGGGGGGGGGGGGGGTGGGGGGGGGGGGGGGTGGGGGGGGGGGGGGGTGGGGGGGGGGGGGGGTGGGGGGGGGGGGGGGTGGGGGGGGGGGGGGGTGGGGGGGGGGGGGGGTGGGGGGGGGGGGGGGTGGGGGGGGGGGGGGGTGGGGGGGGGGGGGGGTGGGGGGGGGGGGGGGTGGGGGGGGGGGGGGGTGGGGGGGGGGGGGGGTGGGGGGGGGGGGGGGTGGGGGGGGGGGGGGGTGGGGGGGGGGGGGGGTGGGGGGGGGGGGGGGTGGGGGGGGGGGGGGGTGGGGGGGGGGGGGGGTGGGGGGGGGGGGGGGTGGGGGGGGGGGGGGGTGGGGGGGGGGGGGGGTGGGGGGGGGGGGGGGTGGGGGGGGGGGGGGGTGGGGGGGGGGGGGGGTGGGGGGGGGGGGGGGTGGGGGGGGGGGGGGGTGGGGGGGGGGGGGGGTGGGGGGGGGGGGGGGTGGGGGGGGGGGGGGGTGGGGGGGGGGGGGGGTGGGGGGGGGGGGGGGTGGGGGGGGGGGGGGGTGGGGGGGGGGGGGGGTGGGGGGGGGGGGGGGTGGGGGGGGGGGGGGGTGGGGGGGGGGGGGGGTGGGGGGGGGGGGGGGTGGGGGGGGGGGGGGGTGGGGGGGGGGGGGGGTGGGGGGGGGGGGGGGTGGGGGGGGGGGGGGGTGGGGGGGGGGGGGGGTGGGGGGGGGGGGGGGTGGGGGGGGGGGGGGGTGGGGGGGGGGGGGGGTGGGGGGGGGGGGGGGTGGGGGGGGGGGGGGGTGGGGGGGGGGGGGGGTGGGGGGGGGGGGGGGTGGGGGGGGGGGGGGGTGGGGGGGGGGGGGGGTGGGGGGGGGGGGGGGTGGGGGGGGGGGGGGGTGGGGGGGGGGGGGGGTGGGGGGGGGGGGGGGTGGGGGGGGGGGGGGGTGGGGGGGGGGGGGGGTGGGGGGGGGGGGGGGTGGGGGGGGGGGGGGGTGGGGGGGGGGGGGGGTGGGGGGGGGGGGGGGTGGGGGGGGGGGGGGGTGGGGGGGGGGGGGGGTGGGGGGGGGGGGGGGTGGGGGGGGGGGGGGGTGGGGGGGGGGGGGGGTGGGGGGGGGGGGGGGTGGGGGGGGGGGGGGGTGGGGGGGGGGGGGGGTGGGGGGGGGGGGGGGTGGGGGGGGGGGGGGGTGGGGGGGGGGGGGGGTGGGGGGGGGGGGGGGTGGGGGGGGGGGGGGGTGGGGGGGGGGGGGGGTGGGGGGGGGGGGGGGTGGGGGGGGGGGGGGGTGGGGGGGGGGGGGGGTGGGGGGGGGGGGGGGTGGGGGGGGGGGGGGGTGGGGGGGGGGGGGGGTGGGGGGGGGGGGGGGTGGGGGGGGGGGGGGGTGGGGGGGGGGGGGGGTGGGGGGGGGGGGGGGTGGGGGGGGGGGGGGGTGGGGGGGGGGGGGGGTGGGGGGGGGGGGGGGTGGGGGGGGGGGGGGGTGGGGGGGGGGGGGGGTGGGGGGGGGGGGGGGTGGGGGGGGGGGGGGGTGGGGGGGGGGGGGGGTGGGGGGGGGGGGGGGTGGGGGGGGGGGGGGGTGGGGGGGGGGGGGGGTGGGGGGGGGGGGGGGTGGGGGGGGGGGGGGGTGGGGGGGGGGGGGGGTGGGGGGGGGGGGGGGTGGGGGGGGGGGGGGGTGGGGGGGGGGGGGGGTGGGGGGGGGGGGGGGTGGGGGGGGGGGGGGGTGGGGGGGGGGGGGGGTGGGGGGGGGGGGGGGTGGGGGGGGGGGGGGGTGGGGGGGGGGGGGGGTGGGGGGGGGGGGGGGTGGGGGGGGGGGGGGGTGGGGGGGGGGGGGGGTGGGGGGGGGGGGGGGTGGGGGGGGGGGGGGGTGGGGGGGGGGGGGGGTGGGGGGGGGGGGGGGTGGGGGGGGGGGGGGGTGGGGGGGGGGGGGGGTGGGGGGGGGGGGGGGTGGGGGGGGGGGGGGGTGGGGGGGGGGGGGGGTGGGGGGGGGGGGGGGTGGGGGGGGGGGGGGGTGGGGGGGGGGGGGGGTGGGGGGGGGGGGGGGTGGGGGGGGGGGGGGGTGGGGGGGGGGGGGGGTGGGGGGGGGGGGGGGTGGGGGGGGGGGGGGGTGGGGGGGGGGGGGGGTGGGGGGGGGGGGGGGTGGGGGGGGGGGGGGGTGGGGGGGGGGGGGGGTGGGGGGGGGGGGGGGTGGGGGGGGGGGGGGGTGGGGGGGGGGGGGGGTGGGGGGGGGGGGGGGTGGGGGGGGGGGGGGGTGGGGGGGGGGGGGGGTGGGGGGGGGGGGGGGTGGGGGGGGGGGGGGGTGGGGGGGGGGGGGGGTGGGGGGGGGGGGGGGTGGGGGGGGGGGGGGGTGGGGGGGGGGGGGGGTGGGGGGGGGGGGGGGTGGGGGGGGGGGGGGGTGGGGGGGGGGGGGGGTGGGGGGGGGGGGGGGTGGGGGGGGGGGGGGGTGGGGGGGGGGGGGGGTGGGGGGGGGGGGGGGTGGGGGGGGGGGGGGGTGGGGGGGGGGGGGGGTGGGGGGGGGGGGGGGTGGGGGGGGGGGGGGGTGGGGGGGGGGGGGGGTGGGGGGGGGGGGGGGTGGGGGGGGGGGGGGGTGGGGGGGGGGGGGGGTGGGGGGGGGGGGGGGGGGGGGTTGGGGGGGGGGGGGGGTGGGGGGGGGTGGGGGGGGGGGGGGGTGGGGGGGGGGGGGGTGGGGGGGGGGGGTGGGGGGGGGTGGGGGGTGGTGGGGGGTCGGGGGGGGCGGGGGGGGGGGGGTGGGGCGGGGTGGGTGGGGGGGTGTGGGGGTGTGGGGGTGGGTGGGTGGGGGGGGGGGGGGGTGGGGGGGGGTGGGGGGGGGGGGGGTGTAGTCCATGAACATCTGGAGAGCCGCAGGTTGCAGACCCTCAGACTGGCAGCCGCTATCTATCTCTCCATCTATCTCACCATCTCTATTTGATCTTTTTAAGTGGAAATGGTAGGGACTGAACCTAGGAACTTCTGCACGCCAAGGAGTGGAGACCACTGAGCTGCAGACACTCCCCAGAATAAAACAGAGATTGTCTGTAAATCTAGAAAGGCGGAACATGGCCTCTCACGTTGGAACACCGTGGCAACTCTAGCTTGGTTACCTCAGCTGCACTGAAAAGTTGTACAATGCTGGCAACATACGCAGGGTAACGATGGGGAATTTGGGAGTGGTGTCGTGTAGGCGCAAAACAGGGCTCTGGACTCGGCCTCAAAGCAAGGGGACTTGGGTAGTGTCAAGACCTCATCCCTAGGGTCTCGCTGGAAGATAGCAGCACCACAGAATACCTGCTTGAGAAAAGCTTGGCTTTTCGGAGGCCTGTAGTGAGTTTCCACTCCCTTGCCAAACACCACCTGGCTCCAATGGAGGGTTTGACCTTGGAGGAACTGTGGAGCCTTGTGAATGCTTTTGCTTCCGGGAAAACAGTTAGGGGGAGCGGGTGTGTGTAGTGGGGAGAATACAGGTTGAAGAAGAAGAGTTTGGATTTATATCCCCCCTTTCTCTCCTGCAGGAGACTCAAAGGGGCTTACAATCTCCTTGCCCTTCCCCCCTCACAACAAACACCCTGTGAGGTGGGTGGGGCTGAGAGAGCTCCGAGAAGCTGTGACTAGCCCAAGGTCACCCAGCTGGCGTGTGTGGGAGTGTACAGGCTAATCTGAATTCCCCAGATAAGCCTCCACAGCTCAGGCGGCAGAGCTGGGAATCAAACCCAGTTCCTCCAGACTAGATACACGAGCTCTTAACCTCCTACGCCACTGCTGCTTCGTGTGGGAATTTTAGATCCAGCAAAGCCTTCCGGAGCACACCTGTTTGTTTACTCTCATGCAATAAACTGACTTTGGTAAATGTGAGTCTGGTGAGGTTGATGGGCACGACAGGCAATGACACGCTGCAGGGCCGGTTCCAAATTTCAGGGGCCCTGGCCAGTGGCGGGATTCAGCAGGTTCGCACCACTTCGGCAGAACCGGTTGTTAAAATGGTGCTTGCATACAATTACCGTGTTTCCCCAAAAATAAGACAGTGTCTTATATTAATTTTTGCTCCCCAAGATGCGCTATGTCTTATTTTCAGGGGATGTCTTATTTTTCTGTGTTCTGCTCGTCGGGCAGGCTTCCAAACAAAAACTTTGCTACGTCTTACTTTCGGGGGATGCCTTATATTTCACACTTCAGCAAAACCTCTACTACGTCTTATTTTCTGGGGATGTCTTATATTCAGGGAAACAGGGTAGTTGTTAAATTATTTGAGTCCCACCACCGGAACCGGTTGTTAAATTATTTGAATCCCACCACTGGCCCAGGCCCGGCAGCACCCGGGGACCCCTCCCCGCCTCTGCCTACAGCTAGCCCCCTTGCTTACGTCTGCCTTCCCAACCCATCCACACAACTCTCCTGCCTGCGCATCCATCCCCAGCTGCCTATAAGCTCTCCCACTGCCCACGCCTACCTGCGTGCCATTCCTCATGCTGCACTGGGCACCGTGCATCGCCCACGCTCCCCAGGGCATCAGGGCAGAGAACTTACAAGTGAGGAGCCTGGACACAGGTGTGGGGCGGTGATGGCAGCAGGCCTTATTTGAATCCTGGGTCCTGGCAGCTGTCCTACCTCTGGGAATGCTGACGCCAGCCCTGCACGTGTGTTTCCATAGGACCGTGGTGGCGAACCTTTGGCACTCCAGATGTTGTGGACTACAATTCCCATCAGCCCCTGCCAGCATGGCCAATTGGCTGATGGGGATTGTAGTCCATAACAACTGGAGTGCCAAAGGTTCGCCACCACTGCCATTTAACCAAACCGGGGCACTGTAATCCGGGAGAGGCAGTGGGAAAACGGAGGGGCAGGTGCGGCAGAGAGCAAGTCAGAAGTTCTTACCTTGAAGAATCCCTTGCAGCCCTCGCAGGTGCGCACCCCGTAGTGCTGGCAGGCCGCGTTGTCTCCGCACACGGCACAGGTGCCCTCTCCCGAGGAGGAGCTCCGGCTGGGGGGAGAGGGAAGGCCGCTGCTCCCACCGCTGCTCTCGCCCAGAAGGCTGGAGGGGGGCGCGCTGAGGCCCAGCGGCGAGAAGGCCAAAGCGGCCGCCCTCTTGACCAAGGGCAGCCCGTAGGGGTGGCTCTCCATGGCAGCCTGGCTGGCGGCGGACCTTTCTGGAGCCATCGGCAAGTTCAAGGCAGTGGTGTCGTAGCACAAGTGGGCGCCGGTTGTGGGCGTGTGGGGGGGCGAGTGCTTGAAATGGAAGAGGGGGAAGCGGCCGGGGGCAGTTTTCATGGGGGCGGCGTCCATCAGGTGGCTGGGGGCCATGCAGGTCTGCGGCGGCGGCAGCGGGTGTGGCGGCTCGTCCCAGGGAGCCTGGTGTGGGGGGAACCCCGGGGTGGTGGGAGTGGAGGGCGGAGACTGCTTGAAGTACATGGACGGGTTGGGCAGGCCTTCGTCCGCAGGGGGAGGCAGAGACGGGTGGTAGCCATGCAGCCGGCTGTCTTCCATCTTGACAAGGGGCCGCTGGGTGGCTGAAGACGACGGCGAGGAGGAGGCCGAGGGCATTTGGTATAGGCAGGAGGGTTTGAGCTCGTAGCTCCCGGAGTAGCCCTCCATGAAAGTGCTGAAGCTGGGCAGGGAGGTGGTAGCCGTGGCGCTGATCTCCCCGCCGCTCAGCTCCATGGTCAGCTTGGCGTAGTCAGGGTTCATGATCTCGGGGCCATACTCGGAGCCATAGGCAAAGGTCTGAGCCGCATAACTGGTGCCAGGGGGCGGAGGGCTGTACTGGGCTTGCACACAGGGCATATCTGGAAGGGCAAAAGGGTCTGTTAGCAAGGGCCGTGCTCCCGCGTGGCTCAGTCAGTCAGTCAGTCAGTCAGTCCGTCCGACCGTCCGTCAGCGTCAGTCAGTCAGTCAGTCAGTCAGTCAGTCAGTCAGTCAGTCAGTCAGTCAGTCAGTCAGTCAGTCAGTCAGTCAGTCAGTCAGTCAGTCAGTCAATAACCCAACTTCATTTCAAGGAAGCGGTGGAGAAAGAGAGCAAGAAGAAGAAGAAGAAGAGTTTGGATTTATATCCCCCCTTTCTCTCCTGCAGGAGACTCAAAGGGGCTGACAATCTCCTTGCCCTTCCCCCCTCACAACAAACACCCTGTGAGGTAGGTGGGGCTGAGAGAGCTCTGAGAAGCTGTGACTAGCCCAAGGTCACCCAGCTGGCGTGTGTGGGAGTGCATAGGCTAATCTGAATTCCCCAGATAAGCCTCCACAGTTCAGGTGGCAGAGCTGGGAATCAAACCCGGTTCCTCCAGATTAGATACACGAGCTCTTAACCTCCTACGCCACTGCTGCTCCTGAGAAATGGTCTTCTCTCTTTCTCTCCCTCTCGGCTTCCAAACAGGACAGACTTCTTCACAAGAAAGCAATCCCATGCTGGTCAAAGCAAGTGACCCAAGTACAAGATCTTAATATGTGGAGATCCCCCTGCCCCCGCCCCCGTGCTCTCACACATCTGTGTCCCAGTTTGGGCAACACCATGCGCCCATGCGGCAGGAAAGACGTGCGCACATATTTTGACACATGATGTTCTCCATGTGATCGGCATGCTCTTTAGGACACTGAAGGGTTTTCTCGGCAGGGAGGCGCTCACATCCGAGTAGGCGGCTTTTTGCAAAGGACACGGGGAATTACATTAAACGCCGGGCCAATCCGGAACAGCCGGCAGCTCGAGGGATTCTGAATGAGGCTCCTCGAGAGAGAGAGCGAGGGACTTGGATTTTTGAGCTGACAAGAGGCAGCCCCCCCCCCCCTCCGCAGTTACATCAAGTAGATCTGCTGCTCAAACCTGCTCAAACCGACAAAAAAGTCATTGAAACTCGAAGGAGAAGTAAAAGAAGAATTTGTGCATGGGCGGGGGAGATTCAGGCGCCGGCAGATCTTACAAAAAAGGAAACTAAAAAGTTGGTTGTCTGCGAAGGAGTTCCTCAAAGAAGGAACTGAACTGCCTGCACCTTCCTACGCCCGCTGGATCTACATTCCCGGCTTCTGATCAGATTACCTTTCCTTCTTATTACAGAAAACCGAGCAGCAAACTTTAACCCCAGGAGATAATCCTAATGAACTGATGCGGCAGCGCTGCAAAAGCAGTAAAGATGCTGACTGTCAAATGAATAAGTAACAATAAAACAAGATTTAAAAAGTTTTCTCTTCCGCTATATATATATATTCTCTTTTTCTATTTTCTCTTCCACTGTTGGCTGCTCCAATGAGACTGCCCAGACGTAGAAGATGATAGCCTTGCATTAATAAGCTACCTATCCTCGTATTAATAAGCTAACGGGAATAATTTCCAAGCGCTGCACCTTTCATTAAGGTGGGAGGTGCATTCCCACAGAGGGAGTGTCACGGGTGTTCAAAACGTTAGTTGGAAGGCCAAATTCCTATGTTTCTCCTGGGGGGGGGGGGGGGGAATGCTATGCCTCCATCTACTTTTTAAACGTGAAAAAAAACCCCTATAAGTCAACGTACAAAGCTGGTTTCTCACAAGTAACATTTTAATCTCCTTTAGGATTTGGAGCTGTGTCAAAATATATGTTTCATATCCGCACTGTTGTTTAACAGGGATAGTTCCAAGGAGGAGCGCTCTCTGGCCAGCTACCCGAGAGAAAATGAGCCTTTGGGGAGGGCCGTATATAAATATAATAAATAAATAAAAAATGCCAGCTTTCTGATGGGGGATCTTGTACTTTTTCTGAAGATGCAAGACCAGGTTCGCGGCAACTCTCCGCCAAACCTTCCCTTGGGGAGTTTTTAACCTCGAAATACTAGTAGTAGCCAGAATAACACTGGGAACCTAAGGAAGAAACTGTCTTCTGCAGGGAGGAAAAGTTTCCCAGCCCCATAAGGAGGGGAGAGGGGCCGCCTGGGCCTCCAACTGGCCCCTCACCCCCAGTGGGTCAGAAAAGGGGGAGGGATTTCCCCAGGAATTTTGAAATGTCAACGTTTGACATTTGGACACAGAAAGTGACCCAAGAGCAGGACTTTCTCATTAGACTGGAAAAGGGAACCTAAACCTTCGGGAGTCCCCCGCTGCCGCCCACCCCTTTCCCTGCTGAAGCCGGAACCCCCAGGAAAGGGCGCCGGGGTGGGCTGGGCTGGCTGGATTCGGAGTGGCTCCGGCTTCGGCGCGCGCGGTTACCTGGAGGGTGGCTTGCTCGCTGAATGGTGGGGGCGGCGGCCGGGGGCGGCGGGGCGAGCGGCGGCGAGGGGTCCTCGGCGGGGTCGGGCGGGGCGCCGGGGCTCACCACCAGCAAGGGCTCTTCCGACCTGGGTCCTGGCGCAGAGAGAGGCAAGTCAGGGCGGGGGGGGGGGGGGGGCTCCTCGGGGATCCGGAAGGCCGGCCCCGTCCGCATGGCTCCGGCAACCGGCTGGGCTTCGGCGTCCCACCCCCTCGGAGCCGCGCGCCGCCTTGGCGGAAACGGGGCCCGGAGGCGCATCGCCGGTGGGCTGACGCCGCGTTTTCTTCACCGGGGCCTGCCTGTGGGTCCCCGACCCCCGACCCCCCAGCCCACCCCACCCCCAGCCAAGCGAATTCCAGATCTGATGTCCCCCCCCCCAGCTAATAGTGGTCAGGTGGAAAACAGGAGCGTCGCCTGCCCCCCCACTAAGTTTTTGCTGCCCCCAGATCTGAGCCCCCCCCTGCCCCCTAGCCCCCCTCTACGCCTCCTCCCGGCGGGCCCGCTTTTCCCCAGCGCTGGCCCGGAGGAAGCCTCGGATGATCCCGCGGGGGCGCCCGGGTCTCATCTCAGGCGTCCCCCTCGGGGCAGAGGCAGGGGGTCAGCACCCCCCCTCCCGGAAGACCGAGCTCCCTCTGAGCGCCCCCTCCCCCGGCTTCGGCACTGCAGCCACCCCTTCCCGCACACACTTCTTGTCGTGGGGGGAAACCGGGGGGGGGGGGAGAAGCAGGCGCCCCCAGGGCTCGGCAACCGGTGCCCGCGCCGCGAATCGCGCTTCCAGACCGCCCCCTCCCCCTTCCCCGCACGGCGGGACGCGATTTAGGGACGGGGGGGGGGAGTGTCCTGCGGTTCCGAAGCCACCCGGGCGACTCAACAAGCCCCGGACGCCCCGCGGCTCCGTCCTGCAAGCCTTCCGCCCCCCCCCCCCCAAAGTCTCCGCGGCGTCCCCGGCACCTGCTGCGCGCTCGGTCGGCAGAGCCCCGGCACCGGCGCCGCTCCGCTTGCGGATGGGCGCAGCGACGCCGGAGGCCCTTTGCCCATGCTCTCCCTCTCGCTTCGCCCCTGAATCCGGATCGCGCGAGGAGGGAGAGAGACCCACCCGGGCCGGTCCAGCGCCGGCAGCCGGGGCGGTTTCTTCGAAGCTCCCCTCTCCGGAGGAGCGCCACAACAACCCCGCGGGGTAGGCGGGGCCGAGCGCGCGAGACCAGTCCCCGGGTCGCTCCACGAGGGGATCCCGGCGTGACACTAACCGCTGAGCCAGGCTGCCGCTCGGCGATAGGAGGGGAAGCGGCGGTCGTCTGCGCGCATCCAGCGCGGGCGCAAGAAGTTCTGCCGGGCGCGCACAAGGCGCCGCCGCCGCCGCTTCCTCGCCTCCGCCGCTTCCGCGCGTGGGACTTTCGCGGGGCGCACAAACTGCCGGGCGCGCCTGTCTCCGCGCCCCCCCCCCCGACCCCCAGCAGGCTCCTCCGCCCGCCTCGTCCCCCCCCCCCCGCGCGCCCCCCAACTCCGCCCGCCCGCCGGACCTACCGGGCTGCGGTGTCGGTTCCGTCTTGAGGCACCGCGGCTGCCGCGCTTCATTCCCCGCCCGAGGGCGGCCGGCGGGCGCGGTCCCCGGGAGGCGCAGCAGCCCAGCAGCAGCAGAGAGCGGCCGGCTCCGGCGTGCAGCGGCGGCTGGGAGGCGCGCCGTCGCGAGGCATGGGGGGCTCAGGCGGCGGCGGCAGCGGGAGCAGCAGCAGCAGCCGGTGCGGGGCCTCCGCGGCTCGGGGTCCGGGGTGCGGGTCTGCGGCCGGTGCCTGCGCCCGTGCCTGGAGTCGGAGGGCGGAGCGCGCGGGGCTGCCTCTCCGGCTCGCCGGCGGCCGCACGTCATTTATGCGAGAGGAGCCCGCGCGGCCTCTTCATGCGGCGCCTGGAATGCGAGACGTCAATCGTGACGCCACCGGGGAGCCTGACGCCGCCGCCGCCGCCGCTGACCCCCCGCCCCCGCCCCGCCCCGCCCGCCGGGAGGGACACCCCCGCCCCCCCCCACCCGCCCCGTGCAAGCGCGCGCCGGCACACACACCAGGCACGCCGGGGCTGCCCTCGCACGCCGCTTTGCACGCCTCAGCCGGGGGGGGGGGGATGACCTGCCGCCGGCCCCCCCCCCCCCGTTTGCAACCCCGCGGGCGCCGAGGAAGGGACCCCGGCCACGAGGAAGCCAAGGAGGCGGGGCGGGGCCAGCCTTGCAAAGCGGGACGTCGCGCGGGGTTGGGGCGATGAGGTTGGGGCAGTGGGAGGGGGAGACTCGCAGCCCCCGGAGCCGGTGGCCCGGGACTGGCACACTAGAGGACACGCCATGCTTGCACGGCGGTGGGCTTTGCGCGTGGCGAGGGACCCGGCCCCTGTGTGGTGGAGGCGGGGCCATCTAGCTGCCCGGCGCTCTCAACTCCGAGCCAGCGGAACTCCGGGGGACTTGTTGCCGGAGCCGGCAGAACTCCTGGAGACTTGTTGCTGCCAATGGGTGAAGGGACCTGAGGAACACGGGACGAGGCGGCCGGACAGCTGGAGCAGCCGCTCGCTCGCGCTGTCGGAAAGAGGGGAGACGTTTTTTGCAACCGGCTGGAGGACGACGGGGGCGCAGCCGAGCAGAGGACGGCACCGGGAGACTGGCGAGAAAGAGGCAGAAACGGGACTGGGGATCCCGCCTCCGCCCCCCTCCCTCCCCCGGGCTGCACGCGTGGCCAAGAAAGGGGTCTTGCATGTTGTGGCGGAGAGTTCCTCAGGACCGGGTAAGACCTGCTAAGGCCACCCGCGGCCCAAGTGCCCGGCTGCCCCCGGGGTCACCAGGGGTGAGTGTACCCTTGCACTTCCGCGGTGCCACTTTTCCGCAGGGCAGACTTTGCCCCGGAACAACAACCCTTGTGCGGCGTCCACACGTGCGTGGACCTGGGCACGGACCATCCCGGGGCCAGCCGCGTCCGCGAGCGCCGCGTTGCCACTGACTGCCCGGCTGGGCCGCTCCCTTTGCAGCGCCGCCCCTGGCCCGGCCGCGGGGCAGCCCCCGGGCGGAACCAATGGGCGCGGGCGCGTCACCGCCCGACTCCGCCCCCCGTGACCCCGCGGCCAATCCGCGCGCGGGACCCCGGCGGGCTGCGGGCCGGGAGGGGCGGGGCCGGGAGGCTTGACGCAGGGCGGGCGCGCGGCTGACGCAAGACGGGCGGCTAAATTTAGACCCCGCGGAGGAACTTCTTCGCCGGCCCTTTTTTCCCCTCCTTTCTTCCTTGGCGGCGGCGGCTGCGGCGGGTGACGGAGGCGCGCGAGGGGCGGGGCCCGACGGGGAGACCATTCGAGGGGGGGAAAAAAGGATCCCAAACAGGAGCGCGCGCCGCCTATTTCTGGCCGGACGAGCCAAATATAGCTCGAGCGGAAACTATTTATAGCGCCGCGCCTCCGACGCTGGGGCTGCAGGGGGGGGGGGGCTCTTGCAATGGGGGGAGGGGGGGTTTGCAAAGATTTGTTTGGAACCCCCCCCCCTCCCAAGCAAGTCCAGGCATTTAACTTAGAGCGCTGGATTCCAAGTTGGGCGGCGGGGATTCCCCGGGCAGGGTGGGGCTGGTCGGGGCTGCCCCGGGCCGGCCTTGACGCAACGGAGAGCAGCCGGGGGCGGGCGGGGATCCCCCTGGCGGGGCGGGGATTGGGCGGCGGCCGCAGCAGCAGCCCGGATTGCCCGGTGGGGGCCGCTGGCCTCTCGCGCACGCACGGCCCTGCACTCTGCTGCTGCCGGCGCCACGGTCCCGAGCCGGCTCGGCCGCGCAGGAAGGAGCCGTCGAGGCGCGCTGGGCAAGCGGCGCCTCGCTTGCGATCGGTCGAAGGCGCGCGCGATCCACCGCACCTGCGCGCCACAGTGGATTCGGCGGGGCGCAGAGCGGCTCCGGTCTAGCTCCGAGTGGCGAAAGGGACTGGCCCTGCGGGAGCGTCTTGGCCCGGGAGTGCACCTTCGACGACAACCCGGGACTCCCCCGGTGCACGTTATTCCACCTTGAAAAGATCCCCACGGCCGCCCCAGACCCTGATAAGGCAATTCACACTCCCACCCAAAATCCTGAGGTCTGATTCCAGTAGGAAACTGCTTGGTGTTAACGGCCAAAGTTGCCCAGAAATCAGTCTGCAGGGAAAGACCCCTGGACGTGGGCAGAGACCCCTCCCCCCCCCCTTTCCCCTGGATTTCCAGCTCTTCCCCCTGCCCTCCCAAAGTGGAAGATGAGGCTAGGCCAGTGATGGAGAACCTTTGGGAGCCTTGGCATGACAAAAATTTGGAAAACATGTACCAGAATAGGGGCACATATTCATTCATTCATTCATTCATTCATTCATTCATTCATTCATTCATTCATTCATTCATTCATTCAATTTGATAAACCGCCCTACCCAGGAAGGGCTCATAGCCAAATATCTTGAACTATTAACTGAACCCCAACAGAGATGGATTATTACAAGGGCTAGATGCAATACCTTCCCATTGGCCATTACAAAGGGTCGCTACCTATCTATCCCTCTCCAGGACCGGGTCTGTCCACACTGTAAAAACCAAGTGGAGACTCTTGCTCACATTATACTTGACTGGCCGAGATATGTGGGTATTAGGAATTTCTCTCCTGGGCAGGTCTTAGACAAACCTGAAGGAGACTCTGACAACTCTGTTGTGGAGCTTTTGTTGAATAATACAGAGGCCGTGCTCTTGGGAAAAGTAGCAAAATTTCTTTTACAAGTGACAGAACTTTCTAAGTAATGTCCAATGCTAGATACAGTTTATCTGTGCTTTGAATGTACTTTTAATTTGTACTTCAGAAACGTCTGTAACGCTCTGGAGCCTATTTTAATATGCCTAATAAAGGTTGTTGTATTGTTGTTTGGAAAACACCTAACTTGACTTTGGTGGTGGGACACCCTTCCCCCTCCACCAACAGAAGAAAAACAACTCAATACAGGTTAATTTATTTTAAGAAATACAGCCCAGCCATGGGTGGTGCTAATGGATTGTGTGTTTTTTAAAAAAATCAAAGAATGACACAAATGACTCAAACTGAAGCAGGGAGAATAGTTGTTGCCTATTGGTGAACCCTGGCATGTCAACTTATTCCTATTTTATTACTTTTAACTGTGTTTTTAAAAATATAATATACCAGTACACTAAACCAAATTGGTTCATTATTATTTGGCACAAAATCAAATCTTTAAATATCAAATATGATACATAAAACAAATGTAGACCTTCTTATAAAATATAGGTATCTTCTCCAATTTAACCGATACACACTGTCTAATATTTAGGCATGGTAGGATACCTATTGCTGTATTATTTTGCTTTTAACTTGCTAAACAGATCTATTTATATTGCAATTTTACATTAGATTGTATTTTTACATTGCTGTGTAGGGGTATTTACTGTCATTTGCTCTGGCTATTTCTTTTAAAAAAAATCTGAAGTGATCTGAATCCCTTGAAGTCAACCATCAAGTTATGTGGACTATTTTCTTGCTATTGAACTATATTTGAGACTGCAGATTGTGTCTGTGTAAATCTTGATCTATCTGTGCCTATTAAAGGTTAATAAAGATAAAGATAAAAAAAGATGTCACCGAAGCATTTTGGTGTGTCACCTTTGACACGTGTATCATGGGTTCTCCGTCACTTGGCTAGGCAAACCAGGTTGCTAGCTTCCTTCTGGGCATCCCAAGCTGTGGTAAAGACTTTTATTTTTCTTCTGTGGAATGAATGACTTCCAGCTGGCACTTGTAATCTGCCCCGACTTGGAATTTTGTGTGATTTTCATTTAGCCACAGTTGCAGGCCTGCTGTGAGCTGCCTTGAGGACCACTGGGTGGAAAGGCATGAGGAAATATTTTAAATGAAACAGCTTTGGCGTGGTAGGACCGCACAGACAGCGACACTCGTTCAGACTGTTTGCCCCGGATCATCACGTTGAGGGGGGAAACTTGGGACAGGTCTGACTGCTAAAGGGCAGGAACAAGACTTGATTCTGCACTTCAACTGACCTTTATTAGGCATATCAGTAAAAATAAAACAAAATACAGGACAGAGCAGGTGTTAAAACAGGACATAAAACTGGACAAGGCACGTAAGGTTGGTGCAGAAGAGGTGATCAAGCTTCCATTATGTCTTTGACCTGAGCGCTTCTAATAAAAATGCAGCGTTTTTTTTCCCGTTATCCCACTGTCGCTATTATTCAGCAGGTGAATAGTCTTTGTATGCTCCGAACAACTTTTTTTATTCCCTAGATCAGTGGTGGCGAACCTATGGCATGCGTGCCAGAGGTGGCACTCAGAGCTCTCTCTGTGGGCACGCGTGCAGAGAGTTCATCATGTGGGGGAGCACAAAATTGGCCCCCCACGTCTAGGGGGAAATCGCCCCCCCCATGACCTCCTAGGGTCGTGATTCACCCGTTCGAAGCGTTGCATGGTTTCTTCACCAAGCTTACTCCTGAGTAACGCGCGCCTCGGAGCAAACCGTTTGTTCTAAACTAAAAGGTCATTCAGGTTAAATGGCCATGTTGGCACTTTGCGATAAATAAGTGGATTTTGGGTTGCAATTTGGGCACTCGGTCTCGAAAAGGTTCGCCATCACTGCCCTAGATACAGCCAGGACAAGTAGGGAGATTCTGTACTTGTTGGAGAGGGTGGGGCTGGATACACAGCAGACTGTTTCAGAAAACCAAAACAGGGTACGGTTCCAACTCTGGGGTGGGGAATTCTTGAAGACCTGGGGAATGAGCTATGGAAGACAGGACTTCGGGGGAGGGGACCTCAAGTGGGGTGTAATGCCATAGAGCCCTCCCCAAGCTGCCATTTTCTGATGACTCTGGAGGTATGGTGAGATCCGTGTCCTCTTGATGGATGGAGCCTGATGTCCTTAAAAACCTCCCCATTACAATGCCCGTTCAGTGTCCCGCAAAGTGTCTTGGCTAACACTGACAAGTGGCATAATTTGTGAAGTATTTCATATGGTATGAAATCCTTGTTATTTGAGCATAGCTGTCATCTACTTTAAAGGAAACAAATTATCCCAAATTATATGTTTAATTCGAACAACTTTTTAAAAAGTGACACTCACCCTCTTTTTATAAAGGTGACCTGCATATTTAGATTTATTAATTTATATATCTAGAAAATTCCGATGCCACCTCTTCAAAGCCCTGCTTGAGGCAGTGCACAATTTTTTAAAATTACAGTTTAAAACACAAGCCATTAGACAGCAGTAACATAAAACTATCCATAAAACAGCTATTAAAGCTGTATATTTTGTTTTATTTACATATTTGATTTATACCCCACGTTTCAACGATTAACTCCCAAAGGAGCAGCAGTGGCGTAGGAGGTTAAGAGCTCATGTATCTAATCTGGAGGAACCGGGTTTGATTCTCAGCTCTGCCACCTGACCTGTGGAGGCTTATCTGGGGAATTCAGATTAGCCTGTACACTCCCACACTCCCACACACGCCAGCTGGGTGACCTTGGGCTAGTCACAGCTTTTTGGAGCTCTCTCCGCCCCACCCACCTCACAGGGTGTTTGTTGTGAGGGGGGAAGGGCAAGGAGATTGTAAGCCCCTTTGAGTCTCCTGCAGGAGAGAAAGGGGGGATATAAATCCAAACTCTTCTTCTTCTTCAAAGCAGCTTATATTTCAAATTGATGTTCAGTTCCAATGGGAGATAATAGAAAATGGGGCCACACCTTTGAGGGTCCATAACTTTGGACCCCCTGAACCAAACTTCACCAAACCTGAGTGGTGTCATCAGGAGAGTCTCCTAAAGATACCCTGAAAGTTTGGTGCTGCTAGCTTAACAATTGCACCCCTAACAGCAGGCATTCCCCCAGATTCTCCTTTTAAATCCACCCCCTTCGGCATGGATTTAAAGGGAGAATGTGAAGTCCCCAGTTTAAACATTGAAAGTGATACTGTTTCAGGGTGGGGAAGAATCCACCCCAAAACAGCATCACTTTCAATGTTGTTTTAACTGGGGACCCCAGATTCTCCCTTTAAGGTGGATTTAAAAGGAGAATCTGGGCTCCCTAATTTAAACACCATTGAAAGTGATGATGCTTGGAGGTGGATTCCAGTATTACAGTGGCCACCCATGGGGGGGGGGGGGACTCAGATTTTGCACCAGGCTCCATTTTCCCTAGGTAAGCTTTCCCTAGGAGCCCAGCTGGTGGGGGAGGGTGGGGCAGGGGAGTCTGCCAACCCTGGCCTCAGAGAGCTGCTTTTATAAGCATTGAGGTCGGGGCGGGGCTTGGGGAGGTGTGGCCACACCCCCAGGGGTGGGGTGGGGCTCGCCCTGTCCCCTGAACCCCCCCATAAAAAAAATCTATACCTATGTCCCTGATACCAATACTATTAATAATATGATCCCATGGACATACTTGATCATGCCCACAGATTGATGCTGCCTCTCTGCTAACACATGAGCTGCTGAGCTGGCGCCTCCTAATCCAAGGGGCGATTTCTCCCCACCATTTTGTTTTGTTATGGAGGGATGCTGATGCTATGAAGGCAGCAAAAAAGACAAAAAGAAACAGGCATGATGGGCATTTTTCGGCAGGATCACATTACGACATACACTGAGGGGAAAATAGACTCTTTGGAACTTTCTGACCTCAAGATTGTCAGGCGGGAAAGAACCTAGAACGGAGCTGTGAAGAGTCATGGAAATCAAACCCCCGCAAGAGGATGGAATAAATTTCCACTGTCTTTGCCCACCTGAAAACCATCAGATGCTCGGCCTTGAGTCTCTCTGGGAACTCATCTTTGTGGTGCTTTGCGGTGAGGGAAAATGCACTCAGCACCTCTACCAGGAAATTCTCTGCTGTTCTTATGTTGTGTATGTTGCATTTGAGCTCTGGCGCTGTAAACAGGTTTGAGGCTGCACCCTGGCACAAATTATTTCATAAAAGCTGTGGAGCAAGTGGAGCAAGCCCGTACGACTTAACGGTACTACGCGTTCCTTTTTGAACGTGCCTGACGTTTGAGCGGTAGGAGAGACTGCTGTGGGCAGCAGGGGTTGGATCCTGCTACCTTCACTTAATCTCTCTCAATTCCCTCCATGCTACAACCCCCATTCCACATGGCTTTTGACCATGCAGGTGCTAGAATTCTCAGTGTGTGCTTTGGGGACGGTCGAAGAGAACCCCTCTTTTCCGCCAACGCAGAACCTGGTTGGATCCAAACACAGAGCTCAAATCACTGATCCTCAACTTCTGTGTTGAAGGCGATGGCCGTAATAATACTTGCCTTGGTAACCTTAGTATTGATTGGCAGCCTTGCGGTATTTTGTCAGGCTGCCTTGGAAATGTAGTTGACTCAGAATGCAAAAGAAAGGCCAAGGATGGGTGCCATTCACATAACACTTGTCCCGACACCATTTCATAGGCCTTGGCCTCTATGCCCTACTGTTGTCCCTCCAGAGTAACTGGTTGGCAGCTGTGTGAGACAGATCCTGGGATTAGATGGACCACTGGTCTGATCCAGCAGGAAATACCTGGGGATTTGGGCATCTTAGTTGATAGTTCCATGGGAATGTCAACTCAATGCATGGCAGCTGTGAAAAAGGCAAACTCTATGCTGGGGATAATTAGGAAAGGAATTGAGAATAAAACTGCAAAGATTGTCATGCCCTTATATAAAGCAGTGGTGCGACCACACTTGGAGTCCTGTGTTCAGTTCTGGTCGCCACATCTCAAAAAAGATATAGAAGAGATAGAAAAAGTGCAGAGAAGGGCAACGAGGATGATTGAGGGACTAGAGCCTTATGAGGAGAGGCTGCAGCGTTTGGGACTCTTTAGTTTGGAGAGGAGACGTCTGAGAGGGGACATGATTGAAGTCTATAAAATTATGCATGGGGTAGAAAATGTTGACAGAGAGAAATTTTTCTCTCTTTCTCACAATACTAGAATACTAGGGGGCATCCATTGAAAATGCTGGGGGGAAGAATTAGGACGAATAAAAGGAAACACTTCTTCACGCAACGTGTGATTGGTGTTTGGAATATGCAGCAACAGGAGGTGGTGATGGCCACTAAACTGGATAGCTTTAAAAGGGGCTTGGACAGATTTATGGAGGAGAAGTCAATTTATGGCTACCAATCTTGATCCTCTTTGATCTGAGATTGCAAATGCCTTAACAGACCAGGTGCTCGGGAGCAACAGCCGCAGAAAGCCATTGATTTCACCTCCTGCACGTGAGCTCCCAAAGGCACCTGGTGGGCCACTGCGAGTAGCAGAGAGCTGGACTGGATGGACTCTGGTCTGATCCAGCTGGCTTGTTCTTATGTTCTTATGAGATGGAGCTTGGGGAGGGGGAGGTTTGGGGAGGTCTCTCCAATAGAATGGGTCTGCTGTATTACCAAGAGTCTGAGCACTTAGGTGTTGTTGATTGACATCTGGTGGTCTGTTATCATTCCCTGCTGCTCCTTTCAACCACGGTCATTTGCTCATGATGATGTGTTGGATTTTTCATTATTATACACCTTATTGAACAAAGGCAGGGCTGGTTCAAAGGGTTTTTTTGTTCTGTCGAGCAAGGTGTACCCATCATCGTTTGGACCTGTGCCATGCCAGCTTGGCACAGACCCAGATGGTGATGGCATTGGCCAAGGAGGCCATGCCTGTGACCCCTCATGCTGCCAATGGGTGGCCACCCCTGAGCCCTTGCGGAGCATCAATACTTTCCTTGTAAGGTAGCTCCGAGCAGTAAATTCAGTCTCTTGAACAGAGAACTGGTTTGAATGTGTGTGTGTGTGTGTGTGTGTGTGTATGAAGTGCTGTCAAGGCACAGCTGACATACAGTGACCCCAAAGGTAGGCTGACCAGATTTTGGTGGGACAGTCCCGCCTTTAAACAATTTGTCCCGCGTCCCACGGGTTCTTCAAATTGTCCCGATTTTTGGGAGGCTGTCGCACTGCCTTCTGGGGTGCAAGGCAGTGCGGCAGCCTCCCGTGCACGCGGCCGCAGGAGCACGGCCTTCTGGGGCTTGCCGTTTGCCACCCTGTGACAGTTCATTTCATGGTCACAGGGCGGGAAACGGCAAGCCCCAGAAGGCAGTGCGCTCCTGTGGCTGCGCGCGCATGTGCACGTGCGCGCTCGTGGCTGCCTCCCCCCGTCCCGGTTCACAAAGGTGACCAACTGGTCACCTTACCCAAAGGCCTTGAAAGGCAAGAGACATTTGGAGGTGGTTTGCTATTGCCTGCCTCCATGCAGGGTGAGAGAGTTCTCAGAGAACTGTGATTGGCCCAAGATTACCCAGTAGGTTTCATGTGGGGAAGCGGGGAATAAAACCTCCGATTCTCCAAATTAGAGACCGCCGCTCTTAACCGCACCGCCATGCTGGCTCCTGTGTGCGCTACAGTTTAGAAATAAACATCTAACCAAATCAAGATTTCATCCAATTGTAACTACAAGAAATAACATTTCAACAATGCCATATAAGAATGTTCAAGACCTGCAATGTAACCAGAACTTGCAAAGAATCACAAAATTAATTGTATTAAGTGTAGCATCACTGAATATTTAAATATTCCTACACTTTTGCCGAGTCAGATATGCTATTGAAAAAATATTGTTTCCTAACCCCAAATTTGTGGTCACATTGCTTGTTTACTTTTAACATGCTTGCTGGTTGCTTCTCATGATAGTGAAAAGCAGCGTTGGACAGCAGATCGGGGTTTTTAGGACAACATGACTGGGTTCGTCCTGAATTCATCCCTTTTCTGATATAATTCTGCCTAGGGTTGTTAGGGTGAGGGGAATTTCTTCCTGAAATTCACTTCTTTAAATATAGCCATTGGTTCCTAACTCTGCTTTTCCTCTTTAAAAAGATGGATTCTTCTATTCTCTTTGCAGAGAAAACGGTGTTTTCTATTGTAACTTCAGCCCTTTCAGTCGTTTTATGTTAAACATAATAGGAGGATTAGGGGAAGTTGTTGCCTGCCTGTGAGCATCCAAAGACTACAATTCTGAAATTGTGCAGAACCGCCCTGCCTGCCCATCCGTTCTTTCAAACTTCCCCTTGACCAAAATGGAACTGATAAGAAGCTGATTCAAAATTCTTAAAAAGAGGGAAAGAAACAAATTGTTGGATGTGGAACGAAAGGCCCATCTTGAATTATGTAGTGCTGCCAAAGGGAAATGCGCACCTTCTTTTGGGAGACTGAGCCCCCCATCTTTCCCAGTCCTTCCAGATTATTTAAAATTCTTAACTATTCCAAACTTTTGAAAAGTTTTCTTCTTGGCCAAATATAAAACCTTACCCCTCAATGAATTATGTGGCAGATTTTCAGATAATTCAGTTGAACAGAGAGTCTGCCTGTGTGGAAAGTCAAAGATAGAAACACCCATTTTTAATTCAGTTGTGATTTTCATTCTCTAAGATCTTATTTTATTACTCCATTGATCTCACCTCTTACAGTACATCCTCACATTTATCATTTTATTTGATGTCTGATAAAGACGAGGCTGTTACCCTATCCTTAGCTAAATACTTAATGGGTGCCTTGAAGTTCTGTCCAAAGCTATAAACAGCTTATACTGAAATGCTCATTTACATACAGGTACTCATTTTGAACTGGACCTGGATTTCAAGAGAATTTCTCTCATGCGTGTAAAGTATCATCAAGTCATAATCAACTTATGGCAACCTCGTAGAGTTTTCTGAAGAGAACATTCAGTGGTGGCTTGTTACTGAATTCTTTTAATGGTTTCTAATTTTGCCCCACTGCCTTAGTTCCCCCCCCCCCCCGGGTTCCGGATTCATGTTCAGCCTCCCAAATCAGGAACAACAAGGGAAAACAGAGCAGCTAGAACCCAGGTGCAGTGGAAAAGCATCTCTTCCTCTTACTCCACTGAAAAGAGAGTTTTATTAAGAAATTTTGTTTTCATACACATATTTGCATGAAACATGCAGTTTAGCTCTTTCTTGTTTTAAATGGAATGAAAGTCCTAGGATATACTTAAAAACGGTAAAAAGTATATTTAGCTTTGAGATAGTGTCCCCTCCCCAATGTAATAAATAATAACGCCTCAGGTAATTCCTGCTACCAGTTAGTTGAATTTGCATCAATGCATAGATTTTCTTATCTTCATTGCACATGTTATAGTGAGATACACAAAGGCCCGCAAAGTTGAATATGTAAATGCCAGGGCTTTCCTCCACTCTCAACACCCGAGGAAAGATAGATTTACGACGGGACTAAGGTCATTTCTCAGCATGTCAAAACGTGGGTTAATCATTTTAAAACTGTGATTATTATGGGAACCAGAATCCTCTGAAATCGATTGCAGTTTTCTACTGGTAGGATCAAAATTGCGACTGTGTGATTCAGAGCCCGACTGCATGCTGTGTGACAGAGCATGTGACGAAGTTGTGGAACCACTCGAAACAAGACAGGAAAAGCAGCTTTGGAGGAAATTTATGAAGAGAAGTGGGGGGGGGGGGCACGCTTAACCCCTTCCCTGTCTGCAGTATCTTCCAGTTCTTCCCCTGTGAGATTCAAAACATAATAAATCAAATCCAGAATGAGGTGGCGTGTATGTCTTTCTTGTTCTTGTATAAACTCTTGTTCTACAATTAGTTCTGTTGCAATATTTAGCCTTGTATTTATACTGCACAAGATTTTCTAAAATAGTTCATTTCATGGTGAATGGTTTCTATAGCCGCACTGATGAATCAAGGAGCCTAGCTTAAATATGGTCAGTTGCTATGTACCTAAGACAGTCGGCAAAACCTGAGTTTGATGCCCCCCCAGACGTGTGCCCGGTGCAACACTCAACCCCCCTGCCCCATTGTAGCTTCGCCCAGTGGCGTATCTAGGCAAACTGGAGTTACCCCCACTATGACCAAGCAATGATTTTTTTATACCAGGTCGTTTCAAAGTCACCATCACATTATAGAACATGCCCCAACTCACAAATCTGAACACAGCAATGAGCCATGCCACACAGCAGAAATAATTTTTTGAAAACATTTTCAAAATGCTTTCAAAATGTTTTATTACTGCTATGAAAACATTTTATGATGTTGTATCCAGTCCCCCCCATTGGGGGAAACAGCATCACTTTCAATGTTATTTAAACTGGGAACCCCAGAGTCTCCCTTTAAGGTGGATTTAAAAGAGAACCTGGGCTCCCTAGTTTAAACAAGTGATGATGGAATCCACCCCCAAACAGCATCATTTTCAATGGTGTTTAAACTAGGGAGCCCAGATTCTCCTTTTAAATCCACCTTAAAGGAGAATCTATATCAGAACAACAGTTACATGTAAAACATGTAAAAAACAAAGAAAAGAATATTCATATATATTAAATAATGGGTATAGCAGTTATGAACAATAAATAATGGTGTAATAATCATCACTATATAGCAATTACCATAATAATCTTAATGTATTTGATATGCAGTATTTGATAAATGCAATAGCAATATTAAACAATATCATAAGGTGTATTATAATAAAATAGAATACATAAAAAGTTTGCAGTGTTGATTACTATTGTATATTTCTAAAAATGCTTCCCAAATATTGAAAATTAGATTCAGATAATCATCTATTCATAATGTTTGCAAATATTTATCTGGCTTTTGACACCTTTTCAATACGTTTTAAGATTATATATATATAATACAAAATTTTCAACAACTCTCTTTTCTGCTCCCAATTTTTTAGAAATAATATAAATAATACATTTTCCACTTATCTTGATTTTTTTGGGCTGGTCTTTTCTTTACATAGCTTGTTAGTTTTGCCATTGTTGCATATTGAACTAGTTTACTTTCCAAGACCTCTTCACCTGGAGTGGGTCTGCAACCTGCAACTCTCCAGATGTTCATGGACTACAAATCCCATCAGCCCCTGCCAGCATGGCCAGTTTTGTAGTTCATGACCATCTGGAGAGCCGCAGGTTGCAGACCCCTGGCTGAACACTCTTCTGCTTTCCATTTTCAGCAAGTGTCACTCTGGCCACTGTTAATATTTATCTAAGGCTCATTTCACACATGCAGAATAACGCACTTTCAAACTGCTTTCCGTGCTCTTTGAAGCTGTGCAGAATAGCAAAATCCACTTGCAAACAGTTGTGAAAGTGGTTTGAAAACACATTATTTTGCGTGTGCAGAAGGGGCCTAAATGATTATTCAAAGATTTTTGGAATATTTTTGACAGAATGCCTAATAAGCATACTCTTAGCTTCCACAGCAAAATTTATTTTTTTTCTGGTTTTTGGCATGTATTCCTTTTTCATTTTTTTGTCTTTTTGCACGTTCGCTATATATGATACAGAGTGCCGTCCCCTTCTTGACATTCCCAACATTTCCCTAAGTTCTAGTTCTCCCCCTGGTTCTGATTAAACTCCAGAGCTGATTAGTTTCCATATTTAAAGAAAAAACAGCTAGTGCTAAATTAGTTAATAAACCCCATTAAAAAAGATATTTTGTTTTTGCTTGTTCTTGCAGTTGGCTTGGTTAGTTTGATTGGAACCAGCTGGAACCATTTCATGTCCTGGGAAGCCCAAGAGGGCTGCTGGAGACAGTGGAGGCAGGGCCAGAGGACTCCTGTAATTGGAAATACTTTTGTGGAAAAGGAATTGATGATGGGGGCAAACTGAAGCAACTGCAGAAATTCGTTCTTGCTTAATGCAATAAGCCACAATCCCTTTCCACAGGTGAGTCTGGCGACCTGTTTGGCCCCTGCGCCCCCACATCCCCTGCCTGGGCCAGTCCAGGTAACTGCTTCCCCCATCCCCCAGTAAATAGGATGTGCAGGTGTCAGGGGTGTGCGCGGAGACCGTAGCAAAGGATGCTGGGAAAGCGAGTCTCCTCTCGCGCCTCGGCCACTAGGCGACCGCTATGGCCTCGGGACCACCTTGGCTACCTGGTAACCATGACAACCGACCCCCATCTGGGAGCAATCTGTTGAAGGCAAGATGGGAGGGGGCTGGCTTTGGAGACACTTCCGCCACACGTGACTCTCGCGCCGCGAGGGGAGAGGTGGAAGCCTCCCGCGAAGCCCCGCCCCCGCCCTTCCCCTTGGCCTGTTAAAAATAGCCCTCCGCTGCGCGTATGTCACGTTCCGATTGCGTACGCGCACGCTGACGCGTGCGGCGGCTCGCTCCGTGACGCCAGCGCGTATCCTGCCAAGCTATAAATAGGCTTCCGGCGGCTCAGCTGGTTGAGTGGGCCGCGGGGGCGGTCGCGGTCTGCGAGGCGAGGGCCGGCGGAGTCGCTGACCCGGCTGCGGGAGTGCTCGGGAGGGGCCTCCCTGCGGCCGTTTCCATGAGGCCGCGCTCCGGTCGCCATGGCGACGGAGGCAGAGGCGGGGAGGGGGTGATGTCATGGGAGGCTCGTGGGCAGCGCCGGCCTTTGCTCTCTCCCTGGGGCTCTTCGCTCCCCGCCCCCAGTCTAGTCCCACAGCTATTTCCTCCTCTTGGGAGCGACTTCAGTGCGTTCAGCTAAAGTCCACATTTCGTGCAAGAGAAACCAGGCAACCTTTCAGCTGTTTACGGCCATGTTGATCTGAAATCAAAAAAGAACGCCGCCTCCCATGAAAAACTGCACAAAAAGAACACACACACACACACCATGAAAAAAAAATCACATTAAAAAACACCACCCCAACAACCTTTGTTGGGCCAACCCAGTGGCACGTTGCGGTGGATGAGCTTCCTTGTTGCATTGACCTCCCCCAAGCAAGATGCTGGAAAGCATTTGATCACAACAGCAAGAATGGTTTTGGCCAGAAGTTGGAAAAAGCAGACAGTATCGAATGTGGATGAGCGGACTGAGAAAATTTGGACTATTGTCCAGTTAGAGAAACTGATTTGGCTTTTAAGAAGAAGAAGAAGAAGAGTTTGAATTTATATCCCCCTTTCTCTCTTGCAGGAGACTCAAAGGGGCTGACAATCTCCTTGCCCTTCCCCCCTCACAACAAACACCCTGTGAGGTGGGTGGGGCTGAGAGAGCTCCGAGAAGCTGTGACTAGCCCAAGGTCACCCAGCTGGCGTGTGTGGGAGTGAACAGGCTAATCTGAATTCCCCAGATAAGACGCCACAGCTCAAGCGGCAGAGCGGGGGATCAAACCCGGTTCCTCCAGATTCACTGGAAAATTTTCCGAAAATTTGCCTCCCATTTGTTAAGTATATGAATACTCTTTATGAATACAGACACAGTAATAGAATGAGGAGAAACTGGACTAAATGTTGGGAGTAGGAGTGAACAGTGCAATTAGTATTGTGTTGAAATAAAAAAAGGACAATCCTGAGTTAACAATTTATTTTTAATTATGTATATTGGAAATATATAATTAACTATTAGAAAGACAGCGGATATTACATTATTTCACAGTGGATAATATAAGAAAAGAGGAAAGTATGATTTTTATATTCTCTTAAACATTTCATTTATTTTTTCTTTGTTTTTTGTGCAATAACAGTTATGTATTTTAAATAATTTTCATTGAATTATGTACATTGTAACAATTGAATATAATAAAGTTCTTTTTTCTAAGAGAGAGATTGGAAAGTAACAGAAAGAAAGTATCAGGGTGGTAGTTGTGTGGGTCTCCAGTAGAAGAGTTAGAATCTAGTCCAGTAGACCAACAAGGTTTGGGGGGGGTATAAGCTTAAGAGAGTCAAAGATCCCTTTGACAGAAAAAAACCCCAGCAATGCACATTTAACATGGCGTCATGATTTTAAGATGCACTGGTCATCACAGGGTTGGTTGACTAAGTGGAATTAGGTTTCAGTTTGTTGCAAGCCAGGGACCATAAAAGTAAGAAGCAATAAAACAATTACGCTTCATAGCCACTTATGTATTGTTGAGCGGTTTCATGACCAGGATCTACAAGCCATTGTGGGTTTTATGGGCTGTGAGGCTGACTGGTCGTTTTTGCTCCGAATTGTTCAACTGCATCTATGACTAGAAAAAAATGTTGCACACTCTCGCTGCAATTGGCAATATTTTATGTGTGTATATATATATGTCCAATACGTGCAAAATAATAAACTCTAAATAACCATCACCTACATACAACTATACAATGAATGTATCATCACCAAAACAGAATTCTCAAATGAATACCTACCCATCCATCCATCCATCCATCCATCCATCCATCCATCCATCCATCCATCCATCCATCCATCCATCCATCCATCCATCCATCCATCCATCCATCCATCCATCCATCCATCCATCCATCCATCCATCTTCTATCACCTGCCTGCCTGCCTGCCTGCCTGCCTGCCTGCCTGCCTCTCTCTCTCTCTCTCTCTCTCTCTCATCATCATCATCATGTATCAGTCCAATGATGTATAATACAACTTGATTAATCCAAACTCAGTCTACGACCAAAAATTTAAAAAGTAACATGCAATAAATACAATAATACCTTGCATGTTATTTTTTAAAGGACTGATACACATATATATATGGACTATTATATTCATTTGAGAATACTATTTTGGTGATGATACATTCATTGTATAGTTGTATGTAGGTGATGGTTAGAGTTTATTATTTTGCACGTATTGGACACATACATACATAAAATATTGCCAATTGCAGTGAGCGCATGCAATGTTTTTTTCTAGTTATGGCTTCCCTCAGTTTATTCCGTTGCATACTGTGGCTTTGTGATTCATTTGCATCTCTGGCTGCACCTTCAGAGGCATGTCACGGTGAGATGTATTTCTTTCCACACTGTGCCACGGAGAAAAGAACATCTGACTATGACATGGCTCTGAAGATGCCAGCCATTGATGTCGATGAAACATTAGAAGCAACAGCTACCATGTCATAGCCACATGGCCCAGAAAACACGGCCCAACAGCTGATCCATGTCAGCCATTCTCCTTAAAGTCTCCATATTCCCACCCTCTCATCCAGTGAGACATGTCCATCCAGAGAGAAATTTTTCTCTCTTTCTCACAATACTAGAACCAGGGGGCATCCATTGAAAATGCTGGGGGGAAGAATTAGGGCTAATAAAAGGAAACACTTCTTCACACAACGTGTGATTGGTGTTTGGAATATGCTGCTACAGGAGGTGGTGATGGCCACTAACCTGGATAGCTTTAAAAAGGGCTTGGACAGATTTATGGAGGAGAAGTCGATTTATGGCTACCAATCTTGATCCTCTTTGATCTGAGATTGCAAATGCCTTAACAGTCCAGGTGCTCGGGAGCAGCAGCAGCAGCAGCAGAAGGCCATTGCTTTCACATCCTGCATGTGAGCTCCCAAAGGCACCTGGTGGGCCACTGCGAATAGCAGAGTGCTGGACTAGATGGACTCTGGTCTGAACCAGCTGGCTTGTTCTTATGTTCTTATGTCCCTTTAGGAGGTGATAGAAATCCCTTCAAAGTCACTGAATTCACAAGATGAAATTGCAGTGTGGCCAGGTGTACATAGACCACTGAAGCCAAGTTATATAGTCATTACCTCGTGTTGCATTTCCATGTTCATGCTTCAGGACGAACTTTTCTTGCCTCACTTCTTCAAATGAATGATGTGAAATGAAAATTTTACACAAATATTTATAACCACAACTCATGGGGAAGAGGAAGAGCAACGGCAGAAAAAGACTTGCAACAAATCATTCCAGATGAGTTCACGTGTAAGATACTGAAGCTGACATGAAGGAATAATCCAGTGCAAAAGTGTTGCATGAGAAGTCATCAAAAGATCAGAAGCTTGAAGACAGAGCTGGGTTTCCTCACTCTTTAGAGGCCGTAACCAGTGGTGGGATCCAAAAATGAGGATCTGAAGATGCCAGGCACAGATGCAGGCGAAACGTCAGGAGAGAATGCTGCTAGAACACGGCCATACAGCCCGGAAACCACACAGCACCCAAGTGATTCCGGCCGTGAAAGCCTTCGACAATTAGTAACCTACTCTCGGGAACCTGTGAGAACCTGCTGGATCCCACCTCTGGCAGTAACCTACCCTTTAATGTTAATAATGAGTTCTTATGTTATCATACTGTTATGTTGTGTCACACAGTATTTCCTGTCTTATACTTCATACTGAATCCCCCTGGAAAAGATTTGTTTGTCGACTTACTTCTCTGTACCTGTGACCTCTCATTAATTACATGTAGCAATCATCTCTGTTCATGTTTGCGTGCTTCCTCGTGGCTGAACTGCTCTAGGTGGCCAGAAATATAATGATAAAATTAACCCACCACCTGCAACGGCAATTAACAGCTAATAAAACTGCTGAGCGGAGAATGGAGCCAGGCATGGAAAGCATGAAATGGGTGAGGTGGTGCGACACGAGACCGTGAAGATCCTGCATATCTTGTGTTGTGATGAACTAACAAGAAGAAGAAGAAGAGTTTGGATTTATATCCCCCCTTTCTCTCCTGTAGGAGACTCAAAGGGGCTTACAATCCCCTTGCCCTTCCCCACTCACAACAAACACCCTGTGAGGTGGGTGGGCTGAGAGAGCTATGAGAAGCTGTGACTAGCCCAAGGTCACCCAGCTGGCATGTGTGGGAGTGATCAGGCTAATCTGAATTCCCCAGATAAGCCTCCGCAGCTCAGGTGGCAGAGCTGGGAATCAAACCCAGTTCCTCCAGATTAGATACACGAGCTCTTAACCTCCTACGCCACTGCTGCTCACAAGACACTAGAGCTGACTCCCCTTATGGAGCGGCCTGCTGGAGGTGATCAGGAAGCCTCCCGCTCTCTCGGCTCTCTGCAAATGATGCAAAACTGAATTATTCAAGAGGGCCTTACTGCGCAGTCAGTATGGTTGCACTATACGTAATAGCTTGCAGTTACTTGGATAAACTATTAGGGACATATACCACCAGAGACATATGGGAGGGAAATGGCACCTGGGGACAAAACCTCCTCCGGGTGCCCCCTCCCGGGTTGCATAGCCCCGCCCCACAGGTTGCATAGCTCTGCCCAGCGGGTCATGTAGCTCTGCCCCTACACACCACAGAGCCCACCACCTGCTATTGGCTCCTTCTCTCCCCAGGCCCTTGGGAGGGCAGAAGCCTGCCTGCAGGAGCCTACAGGGAGCCTCATCTGACTTGGGCTTCCCTTGGCCCCGCCCAAATCATCGAAGAGGATGACGTGGGCAGGGACGAGGGAGGCCCAAGTCGGACAAGGCAGGGGGACATCCTGCTGCCTCCTCTCACTTGGGCCTCCCTTGGCCCCACCCACATCATCACGATGTGGGCGGGCTGAGGGAGGCCCAAGTCAGAGGAGGGGGAAGGCATCTGGTCACACAGGGGGCCGATTTTGCGCCCCCCATGTCCCCAGGCAGATATGCCCCTGAATACTACTATGTGTAGCTTGCTGTAAGATAAGGTGACCAGATGGTCACCTTTGTGAACCGGGACGGGGGTAGGCGGCTGTGACAGGGCGGGAAACGGCAAGCCCCAGAAGGCCGTGCTCCTGAGGCTGCGCGCGGGGGAGGCTGCCGCACTACCTTGCGCCCCAGAAGGCAGTGCGGCAGCCTCCCAAAAAGCGGGACAATTGAAATAACCTGCGGGACTAATTGTTTGAAGGCGGGACCGTCCCGCCAAAAGCGGGACGTCTGGTCAGCCTGCTGTAAGATCTTACTAGGTAATGTTTGCATCATTGACGGTGTTCATTTACTCTGTGTAATCTGCCATGTGTCCCAGTGAGAAAAGAGAACTGTAAACAACATACATAAAATAAAGGAATAACAGAATTCCAATTATGCTTCAAGTGCTATTCTCAGTCATCTGTACTCTGAGGAAGGCCTGCGTGATGAAACCCGCACTGAAGTCGTCTGTGTAAGGCCTCCCACTGAATTCACAGAAGAGATTTGAAAACGGAAGTTTCTGTTTCACAGTTCTGTTGGGCAGCCAGCATGCGACCTGAGTTGCTAGGAAGTCATTCCTGTGTCTTGAAAGATCGTGATGCTGAGAATTAATCTGTGTAAGTAGGTCTGGAGCAGAAATTGGCAACATGTAACTCCAGGACCGCCTTGTCAGTGCTCTGATGAGGTATGATTTGCGGAGACACGTTTCTGGGTCGGATCACAACATGGGAAGTGGCATTTAGTCTACCACCTCGCATATCAGAGCATCACCTTTGCGACTTCTGCAGTCCACGAAGAGCAGGTGTTGATATAATGTTTCTTAAATAGACACATACCTAGGATTTGTTTGATAATATCCTTTGGTCACTGCACTCACATCCAGAACATGAGCAGAAGCACCGCCTTGGTTTAACTTGGGCCTATTTCCACACAACACAAACGTTTTGAGGTTGCAAAATAAAATGTTTCCTGCAGGAATTCTGTGCAGATTTTTTCTCAAAACATTTGGGAAATGTTTTATTTTTTTCTCAAAACATTTTATTTCGAAAATGCTTAACTACAGCCCCCCCCCCCCCCCCCCCCCCGGAATCCTCAGTTCCAGCACCCTGTAGCTAGGGCGACCCAAATCAATAAAGTTCTGCTAGAACATGGCCATACAGCCCAGAAACCACACAGCAGCACCCCAATAAAGTTCTTCTTTTTACGTTGACTTTGTCTGAGTGGTGTTCAGCCTGACACTCGCCCAACTTTAAAGCTGTCACTTTTGTTTTGTTGAGTCTCTGTGGCCAATTGACCATGCTGGCAGGGGCTGATGGGAATTGTAGTCCATGAACATCTGGAGTGCCATAGGTTCGCCACCACGGTCCTAGAAGTACATTTCAGCACTTTGCCTCCTAACTAATGAGTCTGTCTAGTCTGGCTATATTTCTATCTTTGCAGCATTGCCCATATGCTAGAATTGCCCATATGCTAGAATGCACATTCTGAGAAGTTCATTTCCACCTTAGAATGCAATAGAACATGCTAGGAGGAGTCTTCTTAGATCCAGAGGATGCTCCTTGTATTCATTGGGGACTTCATCTTCCTATCTTCAACATCAACCTCCCCTTTGGAAACCTGCTTTGGACACTCCCCTGAGCAGAAAATGTAGGTTTCGATACACTGCATTAAGGTGGCGGCTAGGGAAAAGTTTCGCCGGGAGCTCATAAACTGGTGGCACGGCTCTCTGGTCTTTGACTGTTTGACAAAATCTCTCTTGGTTTATGATGCTGTTCTGTGCCCCGTTGCTTTGACTGTGGTGAGCCTCTGCTTAATAGAGGACAAGCACGGCTTCTCTGAGGGGTCTGAGTGGATGACAGGAGGCAATTCCGCAGGGAGATTTTTAATCTTCCCTAGCAACTCACTGCCTTTCCTTTGAGAAAGGACCACTCCAGTTCCTCAGTTGCTTTCTTTCGAAAGGATGTTTCACTCTGCCCTCGAGTGCTTATGCACGGGTGCTCAATTTATCCACAGAAGCACCAAAGAAAGGGTGAAATGAACTGCCACAGGATTTGTATGCAGCGAATGTTTTTGGCAAATTTTCCTCAACATGTTAGTACTGAAACGGCTTTCTGACAGAAGTCACAGTTGAGATGTATCTTTGTTCTACTCCATAACTACTCCAATCAGAGGTGGGATCCAGCAGGTTCTCACAGGTTCCCGAGAGTAGGTGACTAATTATTTGTGTGTGCCGAGAGGGGGTTACTAATTGGTGATTTTGCCACATGATTTTTGCCTTAGTTATGCCCCTCCTCTCAGCAGTAGCGTGCAGAACTTGAAGCAGTCTAGCAGGAAGTGCGTGACAGCCTGCGCCTGCGTGCATTTGTTTCCCGCCCACATTCTGCTTTGGCCGGGTGTAGGGCACCTAAATAACCACCTGGGAAGCAGAACAGGAGGTGCACCGGCGTGCGTGGCAGCCTGCGACTGCGTGCATTCGTTTCCAGCCCAAGGACCGGCGCTGCGGCTGCGTCCTTGCCACAGCCCCGCCCAGGAATGCCCCGCCCCCGGAATGCCCGGCCATGCCCCCGTCGTGTCCCACAGGGCCCATTGGCGCTATGCCACAGTTTGAATCCCACCACCATGGGAACCTATTACTAAAAGTTTTGGATCCCACCACTGACTCCAATACTAGCTTTTCGGCCCTTCTGTGGAAAGAGAGTGGGTAAGAAAAGGAAGGCCCCCATCCTCAAAACGTCTTTTGTACGTGAGATCTTTGTTTTCTCTCCAGGCTGCAGATTACAAGCTTCTTTCACAACAGTGGTGAGACCTGAGTTTATGTCAATATTCTCAGGGCATTGTGCTATTCCACATGGCTTTAATGCACATTCTGAGAAGTTCATTTCCATCTTGGAACTGTGGCGTAGTGCCAATGGGGCTGGGCGGGGCACGATGGGGGCGTGGCCGGGCATTCCAGGGGGCGGGGCATTCCTGGGCGGGGCTGTGGCAAGGACGCAGCCGCAGCGCCGGTCCTTGGGCTGGAAACGAATGCACGCAGTCGCTGGGCTTCCTACCTGCGCCAATGCACCTATCCCAGATGGTGTTAAAATGCCCTACACCCGGCCAAAGCAGAATGTAAGACTCACTGACTCAGTTAACAGTTCAATGCTTAAAGCTTTAATTGTAACAACGTTGACAGACCCTGACTCCTCCCGGGTCTAACTAAATAAAGGTTACTTTGTTGCAGAAACTTTCTGGAGGCTGGAACTTATTCACTTAAATACTGTGAGCCTATAACATCTTTGACTGTCTGAAGTCGGCCCGCGGGGGTCGCAAGGAAGAGGCGAGACACGGTGATATAATCCGGTGGAGAGAGCCAGCAGCAGGAAGCGTGTGATCCGTGGATCTGGCAACTCTGCCGTGTGCTAGTCCCTGGCACCTTTTATTAGGGGCGGCAATAGGGGCGGACCGGGAGGCAGGAGAGCAGGAGAGCGGGAGAATACAGTATAGCAATGACATCATGGGGTGGCCTACGTGCGGGAGGAAACGTTCGCGTCTGGGTCTAATCCATACCTGGGGGCAAGCGCCCCTTTGTCCCTTTGTCTGGAACATCTGGTGACCGTGAGTCAGGCATCTCATGACCTGTGACTCACGGGGGGTCTGGGGGATGGGTGAGCGTGTGCGCCCAGAAGGACACAGATGGCACAGGCATTCCATGCGCTCTTTCTGAGGTTCTGCTGGGTTCGCGGGGCTCACCCCTACAACTGTCTAACTTAAATACTGTGAGCCTATAACATCTTTGACTGTCTAACTTGTTGCTGTCACCCAGCTCCCATTGGCACCTAACTGCCAAAATCAGACGGGTTGCTGGGTAATAACTGCCGTAGAACACCAGCCCTAGGGCTTCTTAAAGGGACAGAACTAAATTAGGTTCCCTCCCACTGAATACTATACAAAACATAGCTAAGCCCATACTAACTGTGGGGAAACTAAATCTTAAAGGGGAAATAAACAAAGGCTCTGTGGGGGCATGACACCTCCTGCTAGACGGCTTCAAGTTCTGCGCACTACTGCTGAGAGGAGGGGCGTAACTAAGGCAAAAATCACGTGGCAAAATCACCAATTAGTAATCCCCTCTCGGCACACACAAATAATTAGTCACCTACTCTCGGGAACCTGTGAGAACCTGCTGGATCCCACCTCTGCCTGAAGCCTTTTTGAAGGCGGGGCAGCACCAATTTTGCCAGGCCATTCCCTGCTGCCATGGAACCTCCGCGCCCCCCCCCCCCAAAAAAAATCTGGATTGGACTGTAAATCTAACAATGTAGCTGGAAGTTTGCTAGGAGTGTGATGGAAATGCAGGGTTTCTGAGGTATGGCCTTTCTCTGTCACGATGTCCACTTTATGGAACAGCTTTCCTAATAAGCTCGCCACCACCCACCCAGTGGTGGGATCCAAAAATTTTAGTAACAGGTTCCCATGGTGGTGGGATTCAAACAGTGGCGTAGCGCCAATGGGGCTGGGCGGGGCACGACGGGGGCGTGGCCAGGCATTCCTGGGCGGGGCATTCCTGGGTGGGGCTGTGGCAAGGACGCAGCCGCTGCGCACCGGTCCTTGGGTGGGAAACGAATGCACGCAGGCACAGGCTGCCATGCACGCCGGTGCACCTCTTGCTAGACTGCTTCAAGTTCTGCGCGCTACTGCTGAGAGGAGGGGCGTAACTAAGGCAAAAATCACGTGGCAAAATCACCAGTTAGTAACCCCCTCTCGGCACACACAAATAATTAGTAAGCTACTCTCGGGAACCTGTGAGAACCTGCTGGATCCCACCTCTGAGTGTGATGGAAACGCAGTGTTTCAGAGGTATGGCCTTTCTCTGTCACGATGTCCACTTTATGGAACAGCTTTCCTAATAAGCTCGCCACCCCCCACCCCCATCCTTTCTATTTTTCATTGCCTGATGGAGACCTTCCTTCAAGACCAGCGTTCCCCCCTTTTCGTGCTGGACTGTTTGTTTCCTGCTGTCCCTGAGGATTCCAAGTGATCTTCAAAGGTTCCGTTGTTGATCTATTCAGAACATTCGCGAAATGGAAAAGAAAATTAATTGGTGCGGCTCCAAATAATTACAGTGATGTTAATACGGGGCTGTCACGCACATATGAATGTGGTTTTTTTTTAAGGAGCACAAAAGAGCACACCCGGCACACAGCCCTTATGAAGCTGTTTCACAATGCGCAAAACCCGATGAGTTGTACGCAGCTCCAGATGTCTGTCAGGGAAACGGGGCAAATGGGAGGGGCACAGTGGCCTCTGGCCTTTCTTCCCCAATCGAAGCATTCCAAACTTTTGGGGCTGTGTATTCCTCGGTTGGCTACTTGTTTCGCTGGCTGTGTTTGTTTATTAAAAATGAACTCTCCGCCTGCTAGTTGGGATTTTAGGATTTTAATAAAGAATGACACCAGCAAGCTGTTCTTGCGGCGGAAGGAGCGCTATTGAAATCCACAGCTGCTGATTAATGTTTAAAGCATCTTGGGCATGTTGTGCGTCTCCCTCCTCCCTCTCCGTCCTGCAGTCTGCTCCTTGAAAGCGTTTGGTTTTCATTATGCTCTCTTCTGCTATTGATTTCATATTGCTCAGGACCGACTTGAGTGATGAATGGAAACCAGCAAATAAACAACTTTCCTCCTAGCTGCATCCGTATATTCTTGGACATCATAGCAGAGCGATTTATGTGGAGTTCTGCTGAGGTATCGTTTGTCTTTTGATGCTGTCTTTGGACAAAAGGTTGAGGCCCCTTCAATCGTACCTGTTTCCACTGAAACCCCCCGATGAATTCTTAAAATTAAGCAAGATGGACTTAACTATACAGCATCGGGTAATGAACTTCATTGGAGTCACCATAAATGATATATAACCATGATCCTGTTTTTGTACTTGGAATGTATGGTACTTCTGGTTTATGCCTAATAAAGGTTTTTGGATTGGATTGGAGTCACCATAATTTATTAAGCCGGTGGAATGATGATAGTTAAACTTACACAGAGCTGATTTTTGTAATGAATGGATGGAATTGGTAAGCATAAGCGAGAGCATGTTTTCTTAATAGAAAATATTTATTACAAAATTAATACAAGGTCCGGGAAAGTTGGTGCCGCTACTTTACATAATACTCCAACCAAAGGATCTACTATAACCACGCATACCAACATTCTTGTTCATACACTGTACAGTGGAAAAAAAGCTAAACAATTTCTATGACCTAAAACCTAAAACATTTTTTCTTGCTTTTCCGTCAATAAAATGGACATTGGAGGTACTAAGCAAAGACTCATAAAAATCTTTGGAGACAACTTTGTCAATCAAGCTGAAATCTGTACTCTGTCCTAACTAAATTTACTTTCAGCCCCATTGTGGGGTGGGGGTGGGGAGGGCTTGAGAGAGCAGTGTGGTATTGTCTTAGAAAACAGCCATATTGTGAGCCGCCTCGAGCCCTTCGGGGGTGAGGTGGCCTATCTATCAATCAATCAATCAATCAATCAATCAATCAATCAATCAATCAATCAATCAATCAATCAATCAATCAATCAATCAATCAATCAATCAATCAATCAGACAAACAAACAAACAAACAAATGTGAAGGAGGCCACAAGTGCATAAATAATCTAGATATTTGGGAAGAAACTCTACCATAACATACACACATTAATCTTGGCTTTATCATAGTGCTAGCAACACACCTGTCCTCATTACATGTACACAGTTGATGTAGTGGAAGGCCCGTATGTTTCAGGAACGACTACTTTCACATGCAGCCTCACGGATCTACTCTATCTCCCCCCTCCCCGCCCAGCAAAAATGAAGTATACAACTTTATTTCTTGCTCAAATAGGTGGTTGGTGGCTGCGGATTATCGGAATAGCGGTTAACCTTGCCACTAGTAACACGTAGGCAGTGTGAGAAGTGTGGGTTTTCCTTGCCATGTAGTTTTCTCCTCCATACAAAGCATTGGGAGTGGATCCTGCCATTATTTCCATAGCTTTCATTGATGCTAACCTTATTCAGGGATAAGATTGTCATGCCCTTATATAAAGCAGTGGTGCGACCGCACTTGGAGTCCTGTGTTCAGTTCTGGTCGCCACATCTCAAAAAGGATATCGAAGAGATAGAAAAAGTGCAGAGAAGGGCAACGAGGATGATTGAGGGATTGGAGCACCTTCCTTATGAGGAGAGGCTGCAGCGTTTGGGACTCTTTAGTTTGGAGAGGAGATGTCTGAGGGGGGATATGATTGAAGTCTATAAAATTATGCATGGGGTAGAAAATGTTGACAGAGAGAAATTTCTCTCTCTTTCTCACAATACTAAAACCAGGGGGCATACACTTCTTCACACAACGTGTGATTGGTGTTTGGAATATGCTGCCAATGGAGGTGGTGATGGCCACTAACCTGGATAGCTTTAAAAGGGGCTTGGACAGATTTATGGAGAAGTCGATCTATGGTTACCAATCTTGATCCTCTTTGATCTGAGATTGCAAATGCCTTAACAGACCAGGTGCTCGGGAGCAGCAGCAGCAGAAGGCCATTGCTTTCTCATCCTGCATGTGAGCTCCCAATGGCACCTGGTGGGCCACTGCGAGTAGCAGAGAGCTGGACTAGATGGACTCTGGTCTGATCCAGCTGGCTTGTTCTTATGTTCTTATGCTGCAATTTCGAGAATGAAAGCAAACGGGCCACCCGGGATCCTGTTTGTGAACCTGCAGGGGTGAAGAAGAGGCCAACATATTGGTCCTCTGGTTGCTCATGACGGGCAGCATAGCTGGGCGGTGCTTGAGAAGGTCTCCATGGTTTCGCAGACCACTGACAACCATGTATCCTGGCTTGCCCAGTCAAGTGAAGCCTGGTATGGCTAGGCTGGGGGCTGGGCAGGCCCTGGGCAGACTGTGGAGAAGGAGTCTTCTTTTGGGCCCACTTGGCCAGCTGAAAACTGGCCCTGCCAAACCACCTCCTCAGCCAGAAACTAGTTGCAGTTTTAAAATGGTCCTTGTGCTATCCTCTTTTTTTTGGCATCACCGGAGAAGTGCCAGGTTCTGCTTTTAGCATCCTTAGCAGCATCCGAATGTTCTCATCTGGCAGAGAGTCTGGGATGGGCTAGCCAAGTTCTGGGGAATGCATTGGGGGAGGCAACGATCAACAGTAGGCCGAGCCGGTTTTCTCCCCCAGAGATGTGGCTTCGAGTAGCAAGACAACATCCAGGACCTGGGATAGTTCACTGGGGTTGCAGGAATCGACGGCAATTTGAAAGACAGACAAGTCCTTGGGAGAGCCTCTTCCCTGCCCAGAGGCGTTCCTCTCATTGGGCAAAGTGGGCAGTTGCCCTGGGCACCGCCTTGTGGGGGGCACAAAAACTGCAAGTTCGTTTGTGGGATTTTTTTTAACATTTTCAGTGTTTTTCTGTTTCTGGCCTGCAGAGGGTGCAGTTTTTAGGATAGAAGCACCAAAATTTCAGGGCTGAGGTGCGGGACTGTTGTGGTGATATCACCCAGGTTTGGTGAGGTTTGGTTCAGGGGGTCCAAAGTTATGGACTCCCAAAGGGGGTGCCCCATCCCCCATTGTTTCCAATAGGGAGCCTGAGGAGATGGGGGCTGCACTAGCTGAGGGTCCATAACTTTGGACCCCTGAACCAAACTTCACCAAACCTGGGTAGTATCATCAGTAGGGTCTCACGAAGATATTCTGAAATTTTGGTACGTTTATCTCAATAATTGCACTTTGTCTGCAGGCACCCCCTGACCACAGGCATTTCCCCAGATTTTCCTTTTAAATCTACCCCCTTCCTGCCAATGCTTGTTTTCTTTCTTTCTCAGGTTTTGCACAGGGCTTCAGTTTGCCTAGGTACGCCACTGTCCCTGCCAGAGGTGAAGGAATCAGGGAGGGCCTCTGCGCTGTGGCTTAGAGCTGTAGACCAGTGGTGGCGAACCTTTGGCACTCCAGATGTTATGGACGACAATTCCCATCAGCCCCTGCCAGCATGCCAATTGGCCATGCTGGCAGGGGCTGATGGGAATTGTAGTCCATAACATCTGGAGTGCCAAAGGTTCGCCACCACGGCTGTAGACAGTGCACTGCTTCAGACAATGCCCTTGTCTTCTCCAGGAGGGCTTCTCAGGAGCCTGAACTGTCTGGAGAGGGGTATGGATGGTCTCATTTCTTGACCAGAGAGTTCTGAGCTGCCCAGTCCACTTCAGACCCAGAGGATGGGCCCGTGGACATCTCCTCTGTTCACAGAGAGATCTTCTACAGTTGGGGGAACCACTTCTACAAGAAGAAAGATAACTCTGGATCCAACCTCAATGTTTCAAACAAACCAGAGTCTGCTCGCTGCTCCCCCTACCAAACGGGGCTTCCCCTTCGAGTCCTGACCCTATTAAGTCTCAGTTCTAGCTTGAAATGATAGTGGGAGGAGTCAGGAATTCCTCTCTCGTGACCAAAGTTATCTGTCAGGACAGTCCATGTCTTTGAAGGGCAAGGAGATTGTAAGCCCCTTTGAGTCTCCTACAGGAGAGAAAGGGGGGATATAAATCCAAACTCCTCCTCCTCCTCCTCCTCTTCTTCTTCGTCTTCTTCATCTTCGGATATTCCTGGATATTCTGGGATATGTCCAGGAATATTTAGGAATGGGATACCAGAATCGACAGATTCCCTAATGTGTATCTGGATCCTAAATATGCTAAAAAAAAATCTAATAACATGTTTTTGGTTATGTTTTCAAACCAGACATATTCAAGCACACATCCCTATCTGCAGTTCTCTCCTGCTTTAGTACTGGGTATATTTGCAGGTTTGCTTGTAGAAAACTCTCTCTCTCTCTCTCTCTCTCTCTCTCTCTCCCTCACTCACACACACACACACACACACACACACACACACACACACACACACACACACACACACACACACACACACACACACACACACACACACACACACACACACACACACACACACACACACACACACACACAAATTCCATAAATATGACAGTTAATACAATTTTACATACTAATGCAAGTTATAAATGGTGCATTTTATGTCGTTATATACGGGGGTTGAGATTTGCTAGGAAAATAAGTATTTGCATATATTTCAACTTTATCTAGAGTTTCCCTGCCTTCCCAAAACCTGCTCATGAATACACATGGAACTGCCTTATAATGGATCAGACCATCAGTCTTCAAGGTTAATATTGTCTACACAATCTGGCAGAAGCTCCCTGGATTCTTAGGCAGTAGTCTTTCACACAATGGCAGAGCTACCAGGGGACCGGGGGGGGGGGGGCGTTGTGCATTGCACCAGGCATGCGTCTGGGGCGTGTGAAAACCACCCCCCTTCCCCCCTCGCCCCGCCCCACCAGGCCTGGTCCCACCCCACCAGCCTGGCCCAGAAAGCTGTTTTCTGCTGGTTGGAAAAGGTAAGTGGGAGAGAGGGGGCAGGGCTGTGGTGGTGGGGCAGTGGGGGCTGGAAAACATGGAGCGGGCCCCGGGTGCACACCTGCCCAGCTATGGCACTGCTTTCACATCACCTGCTGCCTGGTCCTTTCTAACTGGAGATGCCGGGGATTGAACCAAGAACCTTCTGAATGCAAAATGGTGGCTCCTCTACTAAGCCACAGCCCATATCAAAGAAACAGAAAACCTAATTTCTTTAACATTTCTGGAAATTTTACATCTCCAGTTCCTCCTCTGAGGACCAGCAGGGTGCCGTGGTTAAGGTGTCGGACTAGAACCAGGGACCATCAGGCAGAGGTAGGATCCAGCAGGTTCTCACCAGTTCGCGAGAGTGAGTTACTAATTATTTGTGTGTGCCGAGAGGGGGTTACTAATTGGGTCCGCTTTCCCACCTCCACGCCCTCGCCTCCCCGAGAGGCATCCTGCCTTTGAACGTGAAGGTTCCATACAGCAATTGCGACTAATAATGTAACTCCCTGAACTGGGTTAATCCCTTCCAGGTACTGCAATTCATTGATTCTCAGCCTTTTGTACCTTTTATCTCACCAGTCTCTATCCAAGAACCTGTGTGTTTCACCCTTGCTGTGTTCAGATTTGTGAGTTGGGGTCATTTTCTATAATGTGATGATGATTTAGAAATGACCTGGTGCAAAAAATGTTTTGGGGGGGTCGTGGTGAGGTGGCTGCCCATGGGGGGGGCATCCAACTCAGGTTTTGCCGAGGGCTGAGCCTAGATATGCCTCTGCCCCCTTTGCTGAGGGGGGGCTGGTGAGGGAACCTGTTACTAAAATTTTTGGATCCCACCACTGCCATCAGGTTTGAATCTCACCTTGCACCATGGATGACCTTGGGCCAGTCACACCTTCTCAGCCCTGACCCTGGCTAGTGTTTGGATGGGAAACCTCCAAGCAGTTCCAGGCAGGCAATGATAAACCAGCGTCAGAAGGACAAAAACTTTATACTGGGACTTTTGAAATCTGTTCTCCATTGGGGATCCCAATTAAACTTGGTCAAATGACTGATTATCTTTACTTTCTTCAAAATCCAGATCATCCATCCATCCATCCATCCATCCATCCATCCATCCATCCATCCATCCATCCATCCATCCATCCATCCATCCATCCATCCATCCATCCATCCATCCATCCATCCATCCATCCATCCATCCATCCATCCATCCATCCATCCATCCATCCATCCATCCATCCATCCATCCATCCATTTGATTTCTTATACTGCCCACCCCCAAAGGGCTCTGGGTGGTGTACAACATATAAAAATTCAGTAATATAAGATCCAATTACAAACATAAAACCAGTTAAAATTAATAGCCTAGATGCCAATAAAGGCCTTGGATTGGATTGGACAACCACCTCCAAATGTATTTTGCCTTGACAACCATACGGGTTTTCTTCTGGTGTAAAAGGCAGTGGAGGGAATATCTTCTTTGGTAATGATGGAAGACTGTGCTGAGAATCATGCTAGAATGGCATCTGGAGCGCAGTGGAGTGAGGTTGAATGACAAGGAGGCTGAATCTAACTCATCATATAACTTCAAGAGTGCCAGGGAGGGAATGACTGTCTTAATAACTGCTAGCAATAGACTGAATAATTTTAAAATATAATGGATTTGATGATCATAGATACCCTGAGGAAAAAGCACAAAAGACGACAGGTTTGTGGAGTAAATTGAGATTAAGTACTATTGGCACACCGTCTAAGCGGCAAAAGTGATTTTGTACATTTATACTTAAACGATAATAAAAGATTTAATAACATGCAATAGGCTGTGAAGAGGTATCATTGCATTAGTGTTCACTGGGTCGGTTTCTGTGGACTCAAGAATGGCCATTTCACACACACAAAAGAGCCGCAGTCTTTCCTGACTATGTGATGAGCGTATCAACATGGGGACACATGTTTGCAAGCATGGGGGGGGGGGTTTCGTATATTCACTTGTTATAGTTTTTGTTGTATACTTAACAAAGCAAAACTATAATGAGTGAAAAGGACTCCGATTCATACAATTAAATAGAATTTTTTGTCCAGATGAATTGGAAGTTTTCTGTCATACCCTTGGAGTGGATGAATGAGTTGCTCTTCCAAAGACCTGATTTGTGGTCCCCCCCACCCCCCTTGTTAGCAGTGTTATCCAGTGGTGGGATCCAAAAATTTTAGTAACAGGTTCCCATGGTGGTGGGATTCAAACAGTGGAGTAACTCGGGCACTGACCAATACAGTATGAAACTCTTTTGTATTTGTTTCCTCATATTATATGGATTGATGGACACTCCTAGTCTGGTTTCTTGGTCAAGAGCTGTCTGCCTTGAGGGACCCTTCTGGTAGAATAAACTACGCCCAGCATAGCTCTCAACATCATCAAAGCATGCAAGCCCCTCCCTATGACAAGAAGGTGTCTTTGAGGAGATTAATATTTTTCTTCTTCTTCTTCAACAACAACTCCTGGTTGTGTCTTGACCTTCGTTTTTTTGTTTTTTCCCCGTATCTTTTACTGTATTGTTATCTCAGAAGCTCAGCAGGATCGGCCCTGGTTGGTATCTGGGTGGGCAACCTCTGAGGAATACTGGAGTTGTGACAGGGAGGCAGGCAATGGCAAACTACCTTTGAACGTGTCTTGCCTTGAAAGCTCACCAGGGGTCACCATGACTAAACTGTGACTTGATAGCACCCCCCTCCCCCCAAAATGTCACCTTGGGTATTTGATTATAGAAATTTTAAATACTGTTACCTATATAATGGCTTGTAGAGGCTCAGAAGGCGGGAGGGAAGTGATTAGGGTGAGGAAAATGTTACGCTGTGAAGAATGAAAAGAACTCCTTTCAAGTTGCTATCTTGATCAGTGATCATTTTTCCCAAGAAATTGAACTATCATCATTGCTCCAGTGTTTTCCTAGTCTAGACCTTGAAATCCCAAAAAGGAGGGCATAGAAACCATTGCTTTTAAGTTTTTTTTTAACTCAAGAGATCCCGTATTGGATTGCTCACATCATGTCTGATAAGAGCCCTTAGGTGTTGGTCATGAAGCATTAAGTTACTTGGTATATATCCATGTGTGAACGGGTCCTAAACATAGCAAATTCAACTGTGGAAGGCGTTTAGCACATGACAGTTATGTGAGCTGATACTAGTGCCTATCAGGTTTGGTATCAGGTTACAAGAAAATTAATATAGCCACATTTCTTTCCTTAGTGTTACCCAGAAGTTAGCTTAAAACCTGCCCATGCAAGTAAATCACAGATGATCCATAGTCCTTTGCTTTAAACCTGCTATGTACAGTTCAGTAATAGAGCTCCTTAACTCCAATTTTTTCTAGGGGATAGCTTTTTCTTTCTTTCTTTCTTTCTTTCTTTCTTTCTTTCTTTCTTTCTTTCTTTCTTTCTTTCTTTCTTTCTTTCTTTCTTTCTTTCTTTCTTTCTTTCTTTCTTTCTTTCTTTCTTTCTTTCTTTCTTTCTTTCTTCCTTCCTTCCTTCCTTCCTTCCTTCCTTCCTTCCTTCCTTCCTTCCTTCCTTCCTTCCTTCCTTCCTTCCTTCCTTCCTTCCTTCCTTCCTTCCTTCCTTCCTTCACCATGACACTTAAAACCTTTTGCCTTTAGGAAACCTTTGGCGATGGAAATAGCATAAAAGCACTGTGTAAAGAGTGTCAAATGACTGCAGGGGCAGTGTGGAATTTCACTGTCATGCCGAATAAGGAACAATTTGGGGATTTAGCATCTCTGGTTTTATGGGGACCGTGGGCAATATTCAAGGGAGCGTGTCTGCCTCAAGTGTGCACTTTGCGGAGGGGGTGGGGGGGTGGGTTGGCTCACCTTCGCAAACATGTTATATAATAAGCCCAGACACTACCAGAAAAATCATCATTTGGAATTTTGTTTGGTACTAGCAAAGAGTGGGAATGCTTCAAGGTTAAATATCTTTAGGTTCCTTAAATTTCATGGGAGAAAGAGCTAAGTCCTTCAGTCTTCAGTGCTGAACTTTAGCTGGTTTGTATACTATGCTTATAAAATGTTTTGTGAAAAACATTATGTAAGGTGACCAGATTGTCACCTTTTAAAACCGGGACCAGGGTTGCCCTGTGACAATCGGAAAACCGGGGAGTGGAAAACTGGGGAGCGCCCCAAAAGGCAGTGTGCTCCTGCAGCCGCCTTCCAAAAATCGGTGCAGTGCGGCAGCCTTCCAAAAATCGGGACAGTTAAAAAACCCTGCGGGACAAATTGGTTTAAGGCGGGACTGTCCCGCCAGAAGCGGGACGTCTGGTCACCTTGCCATTATGTTTAGATCCTCTGAAGATGCCAGCCACAGATGCAGGCGAAACGTCAGGAGAGAATGCTGCTAGAACACGGCCATACAGCCCGGAAACCACACAGCACCCAATATGTTTAGGTTGCTTACCTTGCGGCCCGTTACGCCGCTGCATGCCATACATACAGCAAGGTCCTGCAAATGTCCATGCTATTGCTTTCTGTATGGTGCCCCTGGACTGTTGTAAGGGTCTGTTACTCTGGTCATCAAACAAACCTCAAGAAGGTTTCAAGACCTTCCTTGGAACCACGTCAGCCCAAGGCTCAGATAGCCGAAACTAATGTTTGGCTCTTTGGCCTCGGTATATACCTGTAAATTACAGAAAGGTTCAATTCATCATCCCCCCACCCTCGCATTCCCATAATATCAACATTTGAAAGGATGGTGGGAACAGAGGCATTGTTTAGGACAGGCAGTTCTCTCCCTCGGAGAAAGGCAGATAAGAATGAACGTTTACGCTCTATTGACTAGTTACAGGCAAGCAGGGGGAGGCCCCCTTAGCCTCGGGTGATGATAATGCCTGAGGCATCCGTGACCTTGGTGTGGACGCGTGAGCTGCCAGGCCGAGAATGGCGCAGGCCTGACAACTGTTCGATAACAAGATTTTGTATTTAGATGATTTTTTAAAAAATTGAAAATAGCAGTAAGAAAAGGCATTTAGATTTTTATTGTCAGAAATAAAATTAAGTGTCAAAATATTTTTAATATATTCTATTTTATGCTCCCTCCATGTCATAGAATACCACCCCTTCGGTCCCAGTTCTTATGTGGGGGTGGGTGGGTGGGTGGATATGGTATTCCTCCAATCCCACGGGAAGGAGACTTCCTCTTCCACAATCCCCAGTGCTTTGAAGTGCAAAAGCCAGCAGAAGTCTAACAAGCAGATTAGGCCTCAGTGTTGATTTTAGGGTATTTTATATATTACAATTACACTGGGAATTACAAGGTTGAGAGTGTGTATAGAATTTGTCGGTCCCTGACTCTAATCTGCTGGTCTTTGACTGTAATAAATTGAATTGAATAACAAGCAGATTAGGCCTCACCTAGAAAATGAAACAAAGAAAAAATAGCAGTCCCAGGTAGGTAGGTAGGTAGGTAGGTAGGTAGGTAGGTAGGTAGGTAGGTAGGTAGGTAGGTAGGTAGGTAGGTAGGAAGCAATCTATGGAGAGAGGATCTCACATCCCTCCCGGGAGACATGGCAGGATCGGGCCAGAACCGGGCTGATCGTGACATTGTGAAAGTAAGCAGTGGCCACTGTACAAAAACCTACTTTAGGGCCAGGTTGGTTTGTGTTGCCAAGAAATGTGGGCATTTGCTAGTCAAAAATTTGGAGGAATCAACCCATCTGTCATCTTAGCGCATGACTGATAAGTGGCCCGTGAAAGCAAAGTCCTGAGAGAAAGTCTTGCACTGAGAATTCAAGTTCAGTCTAGAAAATCCTTAATTACTACATTTACTCCCTTTCAGCCAAATTAACAATGACTTACGGTTTAATAGACATGGGGGGGGGGGAGGGGAAGAGAGAGAGACAGAGATGAGGGAAATAGAAGAGAATCTGATTTGGGTACCATATCTGGCACTGGGTGGAATGGCCTCTGCACCGGTCAGTTTGGAGAGGGGAGGCCATGAGTGTGTTACCGCCGTGCCTCCGGAGAGGACAGGAGTTTGTGCCATCCTGACTGTTCCTGTCCGTTGCTTGCGTTAGAACTTATGTTAGAGCTTTGCGATGTAGGAATGCTGTGATTCTCATATTATGTCATCGTAGCTTCAAAGATATCCCTTTGGAAACAAAAAAGAGGAAAAAAGACAGGTGTGCAAGGAAAAACTAACTTTAACAGTGAACTTTATACACTGAAATTGTTACCGCGCTGCTCTTGGTAACTTTTACAAACTCCGAAGTACCCAGCTCTCGGCAGCGCCCAGGAACCCAAGCAAGACCCGACACAGTGAGTATAATAAAAAAAGAAGGTTTATTGAGATGCTGACCTAAGTGTCAGCACCTCCGTTCCACGCAGCCACTCTGCCGCCTAGCAGCCTTACAACATCTTAAATACACTCTCTCCCGTCGGGAGCCCGGGAGAACTCAAGACAGCCCACCACCATTCATTAACAGAATTCAAAAACAACCAATCATGCATTTGCGACATGCAGGAACCAATCAGAGTTCGATGGGTATCTCCTTCTTGGATTTCGCGCCGGAGTAGGGCGAGGGGATGACGTATGCCCTGGCGGGAGAATTACAAAGGGTCCTTCAGGTGTTCAGGGTCAGGAAATGGAGCTTGATGACGATGGCCCCTTATCTGCCTGCTGACGGGATTTGGCAGGGCGAGGCGCTTTCTCCGAGATCCTCTTTTGTGTGCGCCCATCAGGGACCTTTACACGTGAAAGGACAGGCTCAGGTGGGGCCGAGGTGGATTCCTGCCTTGAGCCAAGGAGGTTCCACGCAGTCACAGATACAGAGAAAAATGTAAATCCTATTTCCTATCTAATACAGTTGGCTTCTACCTACCTAACACAAAAATAAAACATAGTTTAATCCTTAGTCAAACAAAAGTCCAGAAGTGGAACGGGTTTACTTCTGGCTCCGCTATCAAAATGACGCACAGACGAGTTGCAAACAGAGGAACCTGCAAATAGAAGATGGCATGGAGTCTCCTGAATCTGACAGAAAATGGCTGGTGAGTTCTGCTCAGAAACTGAAAGTAAGAGCTGGGGGAGCGGGGGAAGGAAGGAAGGAAAAAGAAAATGTCTCCTGCTCTCCGCACAGCAAGTAGATGTTTTCAAGGCGACTCCAGGGGAAAAAGTCACTAGTTTAATGTTTTCACTGAAAACTGGGTCGAGCTGAAATAAAACATCCTGAGGATCTTTGGGGGGGGGGGGGATGTGTGGCATTCCTCTCCAAAATGCTTCTTTTAATGTCCTCAAAACGTTTTTTTTGTGTTGTGTGGAAAGGACCAGAGAAGGGGAGCACAGCAACCCATATTGGGATAGTTGTTGTGAGTTTTCTGGGCTGTGGGGCTGTGGTCTGGTAGATCTTGTTCCTAATGTTTCGCCTGCATCTGTGGCTGGCAAAACGTTAGGTGGCAGGCAAAACGTTAGGAACAAGATCTACCAGACCACAGCCACGCAGCCCGGAAAACCCACAACAACCAGTTGAATCCGGCCATAAAAGCCCTTGACAATACTTATTGGAATAGTTTGGTGTGAAAGCTTTAGTCTTGGCAATGGAACATTGACGGGTAACCTGTTTGAGCTCTCATCAATAAATCTATCTTAGGTCAGCCTCCCACCATATGAATAACATGATGTTAATACTGTCTGAGTCTGTTTATTGGGAGAGCCACGAAACACGACACTCAGCTAGGCCAGAAATCCCTTGGCAAATTTCATGGAGTATTCCTCGTTTCAGTGTCAGCTTATACACGAATATATGACTCTGTCTTATCCTGCATCAAATCCTTGGTCCATCGGAGTCAGTATTGCTCTCCAGAATCTCTGGCAGAAGGAGCAGCAGTGGCATAGTGGGTAAGAGCAGGTGCATTCTAATCTGGAGGAACCGGGTTTGATTCCCCGTTCTGCCACTTGAGCTGTGGAGGCTTATCTGGGAGATTCAGATTAGCCTGTGCACTCCCACACACACCAGCTGGGTGACCTTGGGCTAGTCATGGTTCTTTGGAGCTCTCTCTGCCCCACCACCTCACAGGGTGTTTGTTATGAGGGGGGAAGGGCAAGGAGATTGTAAGCCCCTTTGAGTCTCCCACAGGAAAGGGGGGATATAAATCCAAACTCCTCCTCCTGTTCCTGTTCCTCCTCCTCCTCCTCCTCCTCCTGCTGCTGCTGCTGCTGCTTCTTCTTCTTCTTCTTCTTCCACATCACGTACTGCTGACCCTCTTAACTGAAAGTGACCCCTCCCCTCCCAGTAGAATAAAATCTACTGAAAATGTGACTATTCCTCAGACACTCAGGGGGTGCTGCACCCCTGTGTCCGTTCTGACCCAAATGTCTCTATAAGATAACACGTTTGGAGGTGGACCAATATTTATTGTCTGCAATAATGGCAATTTCGGTCTTACAATAAAAACCCTTCTATAGAATATTACAGCTCCACTCTGTCTGAGCCTATCGCATTGCTCCTTGTGTAAACAAAATTGTTTTCTTACTTCCTGGGAAATCTGCTCTTCTAACCCAGCCCGTCCATGAAGTCTGCGTCAAACCACGGCATGTTTCTGAGCTGTTGCATCACAGAGAGCCATTCTGTCTGCCAGGAACAATCGCTTGGAAGGAGGTTTTCAGTTGTAAAATGAAAAGCCCACGTTGGGTGGAATAACAATCTTCAGGAAAGTGATAATCGTCGGAGAATATAAATTCCCACAGCAATAGGATGATGGACAACGTTGGAGCAGATAGTTGTTGAAATGCTTGTAGAGAAAACACAGCTTTAATTCCATCTGGATGTACCTCCAAATACAGGTATTTCGGGAACAAGTTTTAAAAAGTAATACATTCTGTTGCTACCATAGAAACTCCCGAAGAAGTATTTACTGTTTGTGCTGAAAGAGAGCAGCCTTCCAGCAAAATTTGTATGGTTTGAGGAGAAAAAACAAACCCTTTAACAATGGAACTGAGGCTGGCTGTAATATGTTCTTTGGTAGAATAAATAGCAAACCTTGCTATGCAGTGAAGATTGCTGGGAGCTTGGGCTCATAGATGGACCAACCAACCGTTCCATCATGCAGAGAGAACTTCCATATCTCTTTCCTACATGTCAAACATTCGGCATTGCTTTGGAGCCAGTTCACACATTTGGCTCAGGAATCTTTGGGCCCGGTTCACACGTTCAAAAACATTCATCGGTATCAGGTAGCAATGGGCAGAACTTTCCTGCCGCCTGAAATATAGCAGTTTTCAAACGTGCTCTTTCTCAGATTTATCTGTGAGTCAAATTTGCAGCATGAGTGTAATCCAATTTTCTGCACGCTGTACCCAAGCGTGGTAAAAAACTAGTAAGATATATGAATGTGTGGACCAGATCAAAGGTATTTTGAGCCAGCACATGGTTAGAAGAAGAAAAAAAATCTGGATTTATATCCCGCTTTCCTCAACCGTAAGGAGTCCCAAAGTCAGAGGTGGGATCCAGCAGGTTCTCACCAGTTCCCGAGAGTGGGTTACTAATTATTTGTGTGTGCCGAGAGGGGGCTACTAATTGAGTCTGCTTTCTGTTAGAAATTCCATTAGGTCCAAAAATCATAAAGTCCTGTTGTTTCCGATGTGGCTGGTTAGTGAAGGTAGAAAATGGGATAATTCTCCCTGTTGGGCTGTTTTAAAAACATGTTTTAGAAATATGGTAAAGTTCCTTGTTTAAGGAAAGTCTCCTTCTTTTGATTTCTAGAAACAAAATTAAGTATTTGAAAGTATGAAGTATTTGACAGGCAGTCAATGAGAGGAGAAGTAGTTGTTTCTGTTGGCAGTATAAGACTTGCTATAATGAGTTTAAGTTATGGACAGAAAGATACCAGCTGGAAATTAGGAACTTTTTTTTACAGTAAGAGTTTTTTACAGTAACAAATTATTAATGCCTCGCCCCCCGGAATGCCCGCCCCCGCCCCCGTTGTGCCCCGCCCAGCCCCATTGGCGCTACGCCACTGTTTGAATCCCACCACCATGGGAACCTGTTACTAAAATTTTTGGATCCCACCACTGCCCAAAGTGACTTACAAACTCCTGCCCTTCCTCTTCCCACAACAAACACCTTATGAGATAGGTGGGGCTGAGAGATTTCTGAGAGAACTGTGACAATTCAAGGTTAGCCAGCAGGCTTCTTGTGTAGGAGGGGGAAACAGATCCAGTCCACCAGATAAGAGTCTGCCACTCATCTGGAGCAGTGGAGAAACAAACCTGGTTCACCTGATTAGAGTCTGCTGCTCATGTGGAGGAGTGGGGAATCAAACCTGGTTCTCCAGATTAGGGCCCATCACACTTAACCATTACACTGCACGGTAAAATGGTAAATTAAGAAGAAGAGTTGGATTGATATCCCCCCTTTCTCTCCTGTAAGGAGACTCAAAGGGGCTTACAAACTCCTTTCCCTTCCCCCCTCACAACAAACACCCTGTGAGGTAGGTGGGGCTGAGAGAGCTCCGAGAAGCTGTGACTAGCCCAAGGTCACCCAGCTGGCGTGGATGGGAGTGTACAGGCTAATCTGAATTCCCCTGATAAGCCTCCACAGCTCAAGCGGCAGAGCAGGGAATCAAACCTGGTTCCTCCAGATTAGAGTGCACCTGCTCTTAACCACTACTCTTACTGTGTTAATGGGAGGAATGAGCGGCTTGTGAAAATGCTTATTGTAACATGTATAACCCCGGGTATCCAGTCACAGAGTTCTAATTATTTTAAATAAAGGCTGTAAAAATAAATCACTAATACTTCAGTTGTTATGGCGTACTAGGTAACGTGATGTATATATGGCCCTTTCCGCACGGGCCATTTACGGCGCCCTGGGAACGGAAAAAACGCCGTCCCCAGGGAGCCGTTCACACAGGAGGCGCTGCTAAAATGCAGCAGCGCCGACCTGGCTCCCCTCCACCACCCCCAGGGCGGCGTCAGGCCGCCTCCAAAACCCTCCCTCCTGGAGGGAGGTTTTTGGAAAACAGCGCGTTCCTGCCGGCGCGGTGTGAACGGCACCGCCGGGAACATGCTGTTTTCCCCGTCCCTCTCCCACTCACCTCGTCGCCTTCATCGCTCTACTGGACTGCTGAGACCCTCCCTCGCTGTCCTTCGACCCCTGGAGGTCGGAGGGCAGCGTGGGCGGGTCTTAGGAGTCCAGCAGATCGACGAAGGCGACAAGGTGAGTGGGGGGGATGGGGAAGAGGCGGCTCCATGCGGAGCCGCCACTCCTGCACCGGCCTCTGCGGGGGCCGCTCGCATGCTCCCGTGCGAACGGCCCCCACCCCTCCACCGGCAGAATTCCTGCCGGTGCAGGGGCACCCTTTCCGCAGTGCGGAAAGGGCCTCTATCTGTGCTGTCAAATCACAACTGAGTCAAATCACAACTGACAGGTGACCCTGTCAAGGGCTTTCAAGAAAAGCAAGGAACGGAGGTGGTTTTCCACTGCCGTCTTCCATAGAGTCTTCGTTGGTGGCCCCCATTAAAATGCTGACCTTGCTTAGCTTCTGAGCTCTGATCAGAGTGGCTATGCCCTACCATTCCACATCCCAAAATTACACTACTGTGCATTATATTTCAAATGAGCAACTATTTCTGCCTTCTCCTTTAAAAGAGAAACATGTCTGATATTTCCCTTTTCTGCTCCAGAGGAACGCCCACCACACGCACATTTTTCCGTCTGAAGACACAACTGGCTAAAGATTTTTCAAACATCTAACGGTGGTGGTGGGTGGTGGCCCTTTCCACACCAACCATTAAAAAAGTTTTGCGGCAGGAAATAAAATGTTTCCCCCTTGTAGTTCCACATTGTTTTGTCTCCCTTATGTCCCAAAATATTTTATTGCCAGCCCCAAAATGTTTTAAAACAGGTGTGTCCAACTCTGGCCCTCCTGATGTTCATGGACTATGATTCCCATCAGCCCCCTGCCAGTAGTCCATGAACATTGGGAGGGCCAGGGCTGGACACCCGTGTTAAAATAATCTCCTTGAACAACAATTCTTGGGTTGAAATGTTTTCAAAATGTCCCCAATTGCCTGTGCGATCTATCTATGACGTTTTCCACACCTTTGCGCCATCCCCAAACTTCCTCCTCGGCACCATTTTCTGCGCTCACTTCATTCCCTCTCGCCTATTTATTTTGACCATTTGTTTTTAAATGTTTTTTTTGGGGGGGGAAGGGGGTAATTGTCAAAACATTCTGTATATGAGGTATAGAGAATCACAGCGAGAAGCTGTGTGAAACACTGAAGCATCGATTCAACAACTACCTCGAAAAAAACCCCTGTAATGGCGGCCATGAGTTATTTTGAGGGGATGAGTGCGGATATACACCATGGTAATGGGGGTGGTGGGGGTGGTTTGAAAACATTTTAGAAATGTTTCAGGGGATTTGTGTGGAAAGGGCCTTTGTTGGTCTGCAGTAAAAGCTTTGAGTCCAGTTAGCACTTGGAGACCAACAAGATTTTAACTGTATATTAGGCTGACCAGCCGTCCCGCTTTTGGCGGGACCGTCACACCTTTGGACAATTTGTCCCGCGTCCCGCAGGTTCTACAAATTGTCCTTATTTTTGGGAGGCTGCTGCACTGCCTTGGGGGCGCAAGGCAGTGCGGCAGCCTCCCGTGCGCCCGGCCGCAGGAGTGCATGGCCTTCTGGGGCTTGCCGTTTGCCGCTCTGTCACAGGGCGGCAAACGATAAGCCGCAGAAGCCCGTGCGCTCCTGTGGCCGCTTGCACAGGCTTCTGGGGCTTGCCATTTGCCGCCCTGTCACAGGGCAGCAAACGGCAAGCCACAGAAGCCTGTGTGCTTCTGCGGCTGCGCACGCGCGCGCAGCCGCTTCCCTGTCCCGGGTCAGAAAGGTGACAATCTGGTCACCTTACTGTATATGCTTTATATGCTTTCGAGAGTCGAAGCTCTCTGACAAAGGGAGTTTTGACTCTCAAAAGTTTACCCCCCCCCCAAAAAAACCCTTGGTCTCTACAGTGGGACTGGACTCAAATCTATTTGCTTTAAATGCTGTGTCCATATTGTGACTTTTCTGTAGGGGCACCCTAAATGGACTTCTAGGCACTTAGGTGTAAATCAAGCGGTTCAGTTTTCTCTCTCCCCCTCTCTTTATCCCTCTCTATCAGTTCTAGGCCTGCAAGGAGTCTCATAATGCATCTCGCTATCTGCTCCCCTCCCCCGTCCCAATCTCTGTGCTCTAAACAAATGCCACAGCAGAAGAGTGAGTCACAGGAAATGATTCAGCTGACTTTTTTCCCCTAAACCTTAAATACATGTTTTATGTGAGAATATTTATATAAATGCTTCGACAGTTATGGTTCTTTTGCAAATAAAATATTGCAGCTTTATTGATGTCGAGGCCTTGCCTACCAGTATGTGATCCACAGTTAAGCTTTAAAGACCACACAAAAATAATTTATTATACTCTGTCTGTTTATTATATTCTGTTTGGAACTTTCATTTGAAAGAACCAGAATAGTTAGAAGCAGGCTGGGTTTTTTAAAAAAAATGCAACATACACTTTTCTTATATGGACATATATTTTAGAGTGGCTTGTTCCATCTTCTAGGGCAGGGATCTGCAACCTGCGGCTCTCCAGATGTTCATGGACTACAATTCCCATCAGCCCCTGCCAGCATGTCTGCAACCGGCGGCTCTCCAGATGTTCATGGACTACAATTCCCATCAGCCCCTGCCAGCATGTCTGCAACCGGCGGCTCTCCAGATGTTCATGGACTACAATTCCCATCAGCCCCTGTCAGCATGTCTGCAACCTGCGCCCCTCCAGATGTGCATGGACTACAATTCCCATGCTTGCGTGGGCTACTCACGCTCCCTCAGCCTCGCCTACCTAACAGAGTTGTTGTGATAAGGTTAAAATGGAGGAGAGGACAACAACGTTGGTTTGAGTCTCCACAGGGCTATCCATAGCTAAATAAAATATTTGAAACGAATAACGCCCCTGCGTAAGCAAATGTCCGATAGGTTGATTTGCCACAATCATCAGTACCACTTTTGCTGTGATAACTGTGGCCAAGTTTGTTAAATAGACAGTAGAGAACCTTGGGTGTTCTACAAATTGTGCAGGTATTTGGTGCAGATGGTGTATATAAGACTCCACCTGATCTTTCCATATGTACATTTTCTTTTTAATTATTTTAAGCCCACTGTTCCTACAGCTTCTAATTCAATGGATTTGCTAAAGAAGTTAAAATGCGCTTTTGATTTGCAAGCAAAACAAATCGTATCTGTTTTCTCACAGCTTAAATAACTATTTGGGGAGACCAAAACACTGAGCTTCAATCTTTACAAAGCCCTGCCTTGTAAAAACTTTTCTCTGCATGGGGGAATAGACAGGGTTGCCAACTATAGATTGAGAAATACCTTGAGATTGGGGGTGTGTGTGGAGCCTGAGGAGGGCAGAGTTCGAGGAGAGAAGGGACCTTGTGGTGGTGAAATTCCCTACAATCTACCTTTCAAAGAGATTCTGAGGGAACTGTGACTAGCCCAAAGTCACCCAGCAGGCTTCAGGTGTAGGAGTGTGGAAACACCTTTGGTTCACCAGATTAGAGTCCACCGCTCAAGTGGAGGAGCAGGGAATCAAACTTGGTTCTCCAGATCAGAGTCCTCCACTCCTAGCTACTACACAATACTGCCAGTTGACTTGTGCTTCCTGTTTGCCAAGATTCTTGTTCTCATTCAACATCATGGCTGTGACCCAGTTGCACAGAGGAGAACAGAGGAGGTTTCAGTTAGCAGTGGCGTATCTACCTAGGGACAAGGGTACCCCTTGTACCTGGGCGCCACTCTTCTGGTCACGTGGGGGGTGCAAAATTGCCCCCCATGTGACCAGGAAGTCCTACTGCCTCGTCATTTTCGCATGTCTTTTCCATGTCAGTCGAGGCACGCAAAAATGACCAGGCAGGACTTCCTGCTGCCTCCAAGTGCCCTCAACCCCCTGGACTCCCCCTCCCTTCCTTCCCCCTGCCTCCTTCCCAAGCCCCACCCCCCCAGCCTCAGTGCTTATAAAAGCAGGTCTCCGAGGCCGGGACTGCAGTCTCTTCTGGCCTGCCCGGAGGGGAGGTCAGAAGAGACTGCAGGCTGCTGGCTGGGAGCCCAGCCAGCAGGGGGAGGTGGCCACCCTAGACCTTGCCCATGGTGACATGGGTGGGGTCAAGGGCAGTGGGAGTGCAGCCTGGGAGCATCAGAGGGCGGAGCTGGGTGATGGTGGGGGGAGAGCCTGGGGGGCGTCCTGGAGACAATTGGTCTCTGGGCGCCATTTACCCTGGGTACGCCTCTGTCAGTTAGGGTTGCCAGAATGAGCACGGCTGCTGGTGGCATGACTGGTGGCAGGAATGGGTGTGTGTGTGTGTGTGTGCATAAGACATTGTTGCTGATGTCACTACATCACTTCTGGGTAAAACTCTATGGTGTTTCCAGTGATTCCAAGAGCAGATGTGTCCAACTCTGGCCCTACAGATGTTCATGGTCTATGACTTCCATCAGTCCCTGCCAGGCTAATAAATACTGGCAGAAGCTGATGGGAATTGTAGTCCATGAACATCTGGAGGGGCAGAGTTGGACATGGATAGCCATAGTTGGACACCGCTCCCTAGTGCTAAACTATGTAAAACCCAGAAATGATGTAGTAGCGTCATGCTGTATTGGGAGGCCCAGCGAGTCTAGTTCCAACATATGGTCCAACGTGAAGCCCTGGATAAGCCTGTGATACCTTAACTTGGATGCAAATGTCCAAATTAACAATCTCGAACTTGAATTTCTGATAAGCAAACATACCCTCCCCACTTTTGATTGCTTCTGTGGTATATTTTTCAAATGGAACTGTGTTTCATGAAATGGAGCTATTTTAGCTGGTGAAAAGTAACTTTTTTCAAATGAACTATTATATAACGTGGAAATAAATTGTTATTTTTAACTGGAATAAGTAGTTTGTTTTCAACCATTTTTAAATTATCTACTTCTACTCTCTCTTTTTTTTTGAAAAAAATGGGGCCGTTTGAAAGGACCTAAGTATATCCTCGTCTTAATCTTAGATACAGTAATTACATTTTCGCAATTTGTAAGCTCTTAAGCTGCCGTTGGGCTCTCACAATAGGCACAAGGAAGCTAAAAATATACCCCTGGGCAGTTATATATTTAACTGGCTAATAACAGGCAACAGAGAGAAACAGGAGCCAAATATGAAAACAGGAAGTTTTCTACAAGCTGCGTTTTTCTGATAGGTAGGATTTCTTAAAGCCTCCGCTAACATAATAACCCCCGTCAAGTTTTAAATAAAAGCAGAATCGTTGGCTATTGTTTATGGCTTCAAGTAGATGAAAAGCAGTCGCTGCTTTATATTAAGAAAAGCTTAAGTGTCTCCTGGGAAATGGAGGCTAAATTTGGGGTTTTTGTTTGGGATAACAAAGGCTTCGGTTTTATCTTCTGTTTGGATTTGATCTCGTAAAGTGTTGATAGCCAGGTCATTTGGGCACAGCAGTGGCAATAGGTCACACTTCAAGGTCCTGTTCAGGTTGCATTTTCAAGTCCTGATATTTACAGTCTGCTGATACTGCCAAGTCCAATTCTTCTTTGCAAGTGGGTTGGCTCCTGAAGACTCCAAGGCAGGGGTCTTCAAACTACGGCCCTCCAGATGTTCACAGACTACAATTCCCATGAGCCCTACCACTTGGCCATGCTGGCAGGGGCTGATGGGAATTGTAATCCATGAACATCTGGAGAGCCATAGTTTGAAGACCCCTGCTCCAAGGGCTTGGTGAACAGGATTCAACATGATGAAGGTTTCCAGGAGAACTCTCACCCATTACAAACATAAAAAACCCTGAAACAATAAACTCCACCATTTACAACAGCAAAAATAAACAACTACCTTCCCACTAGTTCCCAACAATATTGCAGTTTACCTTAACAAGGTGTTAAGGGCTTATACAAATCAAGGTCCGAGTCTGGTAGCCTTGTCTCCTCCAAACCACATGAGCTCTGCAGCCTTCTGCTGCTTTGAGTCTCCACCCCTTTCTGGGTCAACCCATTCTGAGCATGGGGGTTACACATGTACCTTTGGAATTCTGGCATAGGCCCTTCCAGCACAAATCTCCTTAACATTTTCAATCCCCCCCTTTACCAAGATGGATGTCCACATGCCCTGGAAAGGATTAATGGGCATTATGTGGTTTTTCCTGTTTGTTTGTTTTCAGTTTGTTGATGGGTTGATGCTTCCATGCTTCGTAGTTTTGTGCTGCGATTCTCCACACTTTGCCTTGAAGATTAGCGCCCCCTCTAAATAACAAAAAACTCACACTGAAAATTTAATCTAGATACAACCAAGTTTCGAAAGAATCGGCCCCTTTTCATCCAGGTTCCAACATCCTCACTGCAGCATATTTCTAGTGAAGACGTCCCGTGTGTGTGTGTGTGTGTGTGCCTGCTGTCAGGGGTGCAATTGTTAAGCTAGCAGCACCAACATTTCAGAGTATCTTTAGGAGACCCTCCTGATGGTACCACCCAGGTTTGGTGAAGTTTGGTTCATGGGGGCCAAAGTTATGGACCCTCAAATCTGTAGCCCCCATCTTCTATTAGCTCCCATTGGAAACAGTGTGGGATGGGGGCACCCCCTTTGGGAGTCCATAGCTTTGGACCCCCTTGACCAAACTTCACAAAACCTGGGTGGTATCAGTAGAAAACTCTCCCGATGATTCCACCCAGGTTTGGTGAAGTTTGGGTCACAGGAGCCAAAGTTATGGACCCTCAAATGTGTAGCCCCATCTCCTATTAGCTCCTATTGGAAAGAATGGGGGATGGGGCACCCCCTTTGGGAGTCCATAACTTTGGACCCCCTGGACCAAACTTCACAAAACCTGGGTGGTATCAGTAGGAAACTCTCCCGATGACACCACCAAGGTTTGGTGAAGTTTGGGTCATGAGAGCCAAAGTTATGGACCCTCAAATGTGTAGCCCCCATCTCCTATTAGCTCCTATTGGAAAGAATGGGGGATGGGGCACCCCCTTTGGGAGTCCATAACTTTGGACCCCCTGGACCAAACTTCACAAAACCTGGGTGGTATCAGTAGGAAACTCTCCCGATGACACCACCAAGGTTTGGTGAAGTTTGGGTCATGAGAGCCAAAGTTATGGACCCTCAAATGTGTAGCCCCCATCTCCTATTAGCTCCCATTGGAGTGTTTTTTTCAAAAAGGTGCATATACAAGCAGGTACAGGGAAATCCCGTGATGGGGTGGGGGTGGGGGGGGGCACCAGAAACGGGACTGATCTGTGTTCCGTGGTTCGGCTGTGAGGAGATCTCAAGGAAACCTGGATCTTTCGGGTGACTATCCCAGGATTAATCGCCAGTGGGAATTTGCCCAGAAATTCACAGAACTGATTGAAACACAGGTAAGGTTGCAATATGCTTGGTACACTGGCCCCCACCCCGCACTTGTTCATTGACATGCTGGATGCACCTGGAGATTGGCAACACTGAGCCTCCTGGTCACATCAAACTGCCCTTCGTATATTGAGATGCTTTTGAGAAGGCAAGACAGGTGCCATAGTCCTCAGAGATGTCCCTCTGTGCTGGAGCTCACCATGCTGCTACAGCAGTGGTGTAGTGGCTAAGAGCAGGTGCACTCTGATCTGGAGGAACCGGGTTTGATTCCCCGCTCTGCCGCCTGAGCTCTGGAGGCTTATCTGGGGAATTCAGATTAGTCTGTACACTCCCACACACACCAGCTGGGTAACCATGGGCTAGTCACAGCTTTTTGGAGCTCTCTCACCCCCACCTACCTCACAGGGTGTTTGTTGTGAGGGGGGAAGGGTAAGGAGATTGTAAGCCCCTTTGAGTCTCCTGCAGGAGAGAAAGGGGGGATATAAATCCAAACTCTTCTTCTTCTCTGCTTCACTTAAAGCAAACCCTAGACACAAAGTCTTTTCTGCACAGAAGGTAGGGTCATCCTGCACCCCCACTTTTCCCTTTCTTCCATAGGTGGGCAAAAAATCTTGAGGGGGGAGCATCTGTGATAAACCCCTCACATTTTGGGAAGGCATCTTGGAGCCCACACAATCTCCCATTTTTTTGTGTTTTCGTTGAAACCGCCTTATTTTTTTCAGACAGCGCAATAGTGCTTTTGTCGAAACTGGGAAATTACAGTTTGTTGCCAGAGGATTTCCATAAACCCAGATTAAATATTAGTAGAAACCCTTTGAGAAAGATTTTGCACCAGAGAGAAACGAGTATAGATCAGCAGGCCAAACAACAGGGAGGGAAGCTGTATTAAAAACCTGTCAGCCGGTGACCAAAATTAAAAATGGGAACGGTTTGCCTCGGAAGGCTCAGACCCAGCACTTGGGTCACAAGGACTTCTCTGAAGCATAATCATTTTTAGCTACCCCATATTTTGAAATTAAGCGATATAGTCGTGCCGTTTGTCTCTAAAGCAGAAAACGGATGTGTTTTACATTTCTCTGAACAAGAAATGCATGACACAGTATGTGAAACCGAGAGTGAACCCTGGGATGAGACAGATTCCCCAAGGGAAAACTTGTTGTGTCTGACCAGGTTAATTCCACTGTGTTAGCTCTGAAGTGTGATTTTTACCTGGTCTTGTAGCCCCTGTTCTAAAGGAGATGTTTAACCCTGTTGTTGCTGGACTGACTCGGATTCTACTCCTTTATTTTTAGGTAAATCTGATAAAATGAGGGGAAATGGGAATACATCAGGAGTACCCAGAGGTGGGATCCAGCAGGTTCTCACAGGTTCCCGAGAGTAGGTTACTAACTATTTGTGTGTGCCGAGAGGGGGTTACTAATTGGGGATTTTGCCACGTGATTTTTGCCTTCGTTACGCCCCTCCTCTCAGCAGTAGCGCGCAGAACTTGAAGCAGTCTAGCAGGAGGTGCACCGGCGTGCGTGGCAGCCTGCGCCTGTGTGCATTCGTTTCCCGCCCAAGGACCAGTGCAGCGGCTGCGTCCTTGCCACAGCCCCGCCCAGGAATGCCCCGCCCCCAGAATGCCCGACCACGCCCCCGTCTTGCCCCGCCCAGCCCCATTGGCGCTACGCCACAGTTTGAATCCCACCACCATGGGAACCTGTTACTAAAATGTTTTGATCCCACCACCGGGAGTACCAATACATATAAACCTATCAGTACTTTCAGAGGCCCTGCTCCAGCTGCAATTGCTTCAGGGTTTTCAAGGCAAGAGGTGTTTTGCCATTGCCTGCCTCTGTGTAGCAGCTCTGGCCTTCTTTGGTGGTCTCCCATCTGTCAAGACCTGTTGAGTTCTCAGTGGTCTTGTCATGGTGCCAGGTGGGGCCGGGATACTGTGACATCTGGTGGGTTTTCATCAGTGATGGGATCCAAAAATTTTAGTAACAGGTTCCCATGGTGGTGGGATTCAAACAGTGGCGTAGCGCCAATGGGGCTGGGCGGGGCACGACGGGGGCGTGGCCGGGCATTCCGAGGGCGGGGCATTAATAATTTCTCTGTTACTGTAAAAAACTCTTACTGTAAAAAGAAAGTTCCTAATTTCCAGCTGGTATCTTTCTGTCCGTAATTTAAACTCATTATAGCAAGTCCTATCGTCTACTGCCAACAGAAACAACTACTTCTCCTCTAATTGACCCCCTGTCAAATACTTAATACTTTCAAATACTTAATTTTGTTTCTAGAAATCAAAAGAAGGAGACTTTCCTTCAACAAGGAACTTGACCATATTTCTAAAACTTGTTTTTAAAACAGCCCAACAGGGAGAATTATCCCGTTTTCTGCCTTCGCTAACCAGCCACATAGGAAACAATAGGACTTTATGATTTTTGGACCTGATGGAATTTCTAACGGAAAAGCAGACCCAATTAGTAACCCCCTCTCGGCACACACAAACAATTAGTAACGCACTCTCGGGAACTGGTGAGAAACTGCTGGATCCCACCTCTGCTGGCGGGCCCCTTGGCTCTGGAGGGGGGTTCATTGTGTTGTTTTGTGTCTGTTGTCAGCGGTGGCTCTGCCTTGCTCATTGGGGTGGGTGGTCCCTGGGAAGTCCCCATTCAGCACAATCTTCCTGTAAACACCACTCCTGTTTATCCCAATGCCTGATTATTCAAACGTTTTTAATGTGTCTTAGGCCAATTGTATATATGAGAGGATACTGTATTTACTGTAATGAGAAGTTATTCGATTTTCCCCCTTCGGGTTATTTACTCGAGTGCAAATCAAAGGGCTTGTATTAAAATGTGCAGGGATATGGAGGTGGTCGACGCAAACTTGTCACAAGGAATTTCAGAACGTCCATGTTTGGGTACCCCGTGAGGTGTGAAGAAATTCCGATTACCATGGCACTGTATGTTTTACAGCCTTAAACCTGAAATAAAATTTAAAAGTCCTCAAATGACACAAGCGTTCTTTGTTTACTCAGGTACACAGGTGTACTGGTGATATTATATTGTATTGACCTTTCATTATCAAGGAACCAGAGGTGGGATCCAGCAGGTTCTCACAGGTTCCCGAGAGTAGGTTACTAATTATTTGTGTGTGCCGAGAGGGGGTTACTAATTGGTGATTTTGCCACGTGATTTTTGCCTTAGTTACACCCCTCCTCCGCTCCTCAGCAGTAAGAACATAAGAACATAAGAACAAGCCTGCTGGATCAGACCAGAGTCCATCTAGTCCAGCTCTCTGCTACTCGCAGTGGCCCACCAGGTGCCTTTGGGAGCTCACATGCAGGATGTGAAAGCAATGGCCTTCTGTGGCTGTTGCTCCCGAGCACCTGGACTGTTAAGGCATTTGCAGTCTCAGGTCAAAGTAGCGCGCAGAACTTGAAGCAGTCTAGCAGGAGGTGCACCGGCGTGCGTGTCAGCCTGCGCCTGCGTGCATTCGTTTCCCGCCCAAGGACCGGCGCAGCGGCTGCATCCTTGCCACAGCCCCGCCCAGGAATGCCCCGCCCCCGGAATGACCGGCCACGCCCCCATCGTGCCCCGCCCAGCCCCATTGGCGCTACGCCACAGTTTGAATCCCACCACCATGGGAACCTGTTACTAAAACTTTTGGATCCCACCACTGCAAGGAACGCACACAGTGCCACAAGTGACAGGATGATGTAGAGGTTATAGTGTCAGACTAGGATCTGGGAGATCTGGTTTTGAATCCCCATTCCGCCATGGAACCTTGCTGGGTGACTTGGGGCCAGTCATACACTCTCACACAGACCTGCTTCACCAGAGGTGTATCAGGGGGAAATGGCACCTGGAGACAATGCCCCCCCCCCCGCGCCCCACGCTCAGAGGTGTGGCTCAGGGGCGGGGCTGCAGGCTAATGGTTACTCTACTACAGACATCAGAAGAGCTGCAAGACCAAGAACAAGCCACCTGAACAAAGATAAAGAGCCATCTAGAGGGAAAGTGTTCTTACCATACATCAGTGGTGGCGAACCTATGGCACGGGTGCCAGAGGTGGCACTCAGAGCCCTCTCTGTGGGCACACATCTAGGCTGGCCTGGGCCACTGGACTCGATTATTAGCATTAAACCTAAGACCTAGTTTTGCGGAAGCAGTGTAGGTAACTCTGTTAAGCGCTGTTAAACCCCACTGATTTTCATGCGAAGAACTAAAGTGCGATCCTTTACCTGGGAGTAAGCTCAGTTGCTGACAATGGGGCTTGCTTCTGAGTAAACCCTCCCAGGGTCGTGATTCACCCGTTGGAAGAGTTGCATGGTTGCTTCAAAGCAAAGCCACCGACTACCACCAAGCTTACTCCTGAGTAATGCACGCCTCGGAGCCCACCGTTTTTTCTAAACTAAACCCTCAGTATTCAGGTTAAATTGGCACTTTGTTGGCCCTTTGCGATAAATAAGTGGGTTTTGGGTTGCAATTTGGGCACTCGATCTCGAAAAGGTTCACCATCACTGCCATACATCAAGGGAACCACTGACCGCATAGGAAAACTGATGAAGAAGCATAACCTACAAACAATTTACAGACCCACTAAGAAAATTCAACAACTGCTACGTTCAGCAAAGGATAAGAGGGACCCTCTAGCTACTGCAGGAGTCTACCACATACCATGTAGCTGTGGACCACCAAACGCAGCGCTCAGACACGAATCAAAGAACACGAAAGGCACTGCAGACTATTTCAGCCAGAAAAATCAGCAATAGCAGAACCCATAATAAACCAACCTGGACACAGAATATTGTTTGAAAACACAGAAATTCTGGACCACTGTGACAACCACTATGTCAGACTACACAGAGAAGCCATTGAAATTCACAAGCACATGGACAGTTTCAACAGAAAGGAAGAAACCATGAAAATGAACAGAATTTGGCTGCCAATTTTGAAAAACACTAGAGTCAAGACAGTGACTAATCAGCTCCACACAAACACAGGATGACTATAGACAATAAACAATCAAAGGGAACAAAAGCCAGACTACTTCTATTCAGATGCCTATTGACCTTGCTATCTCCATTGTTACTCACATGTTACACTGCATTGTTACTCACTTGCCAGGTCACTCCTATTCAGATGCCCTCACCTATTGACCTTTACTCACAGGTATATATACTCCACTTGCTTTCCTTTCCTACTATCAGATCCTCTGAGGATGCCAGCCACAGATGCAGGCGAAACGTCAGGAGAGAATGCTGCTAGAACACGACTACACAGCACCACAGTAGAAGCTACATTTGCAAAAGAAAACTAAAAATAAACCCAAAGAGTAGGGTCATAAGGTCCCTCCAGACCAGGGGTCTGCAACCTGTGGCTCTCCAGATGTTCATGGACTACAATTTCCATCAGCCCCTGCCAGCATGGCCAATTGGGGGCTGATGGAAATTGTAGTCCATGAATATCTGGAGAGCCACAGGTTGCAGACCCCTGCTCCAGACATCGGCAGGGGAAGGAGAGTGCGTGGGTAGGGATGCCAGATCCAAGTTGTGAAACTTCTAGAGATGTGGGGGTGGAGCCTCAGGAGAACAGGGAATTCAGTGGGGGCACAGTACCATAGAGTCCACCCTCCAAAGCATCCATTTTCTCCAGAGAATTGATCTCCGTAGTCTGTAGATGAACTCTTTGATCTGAGATTGCAAATGCCTTAACAGACCAGGTGCTCGGAAGCAACAGCCGCAGAAGGCCATTGCTTTCACATCCTGCACGTGAGCTCCCAAAGACACCTGGTGGGCCACTGCGAGTAGCAGAGAGCTGGACTAGATGGACTCTGGTCTGATCCAGCTGGCTTGTTCTTATGTTCTTATGTACTTCAAAGGGATCCCCAGGCCTCATCGGGAGGCTGGCTGGGGAGGGATGGGGTGGGGCAGGTAGACGAATCTTGAATCTCTTACTAAGGTCAGGAAAATAATGTGCACAACCCACCTGGAAGATCACCTTCATACCTTCTTGTTGACACGAACGTTCATACCTTCTTGTTGACTCAGTAGCACCATGTGTCTTGGGTAGCCTCAGCTTGTGTTGGTGAGGCTTATATGCAGTGGTGGGATCCAAAAATTTTAGTAACAGGTTCCCTTGGTGGTGGGATTCAAACAGTGGCGTAGCGCCAATGGGGCTGGGCGGGGCATGACGGGGGTGTGGCTGGGCATTCCGGGGGCGAGGCATTAATAATTTCTCTGTTACTGTAAAAAACTCTTACTGTAAAAAAAAAAGTTCCTAATTTCCAACTGGGATTTTTCTGTCCATAATTTAAACTCATTATTGCAAGTCCTATCGTCTACTGCCAACAGAAACAACTACTTCTCCTCTAATTGACTGCCTGTCAAATACTTCATACTTTCAAATACTTCATTTTTTCCCTAGAAACCAAAGAAGGAGACTTTCCTTCAACAAGGACCTTTACCATATTTCTAAAACATGTTTTGAAAACAGCCCAACAGGGAGAATTATCCCGTTTTCTACCTTCGCTAACCAGCCACGTAGGAAACAACAGGACTTTATGAGTTTTGGACCTAATGGAATTTCTAACGGAAAAGCAGACCCAATTAGTAGCCCCCTCTCGGCACACACAAATAATTAGTAACCCACTCTCCGGAACTGGTGAGAACCTGCTGGATCCCACCTCTGCTTATATGGGAAATCTTCCTGGTGGGTAACACCACCACCTTTTTGAAAAAAACAAAGGCATCCCAGCAGTGAATTCAGCCTCTTCCTTTCCTTTCAGAGATGGCCATATTTGCTGTCATCCTGTTACCCAATTTAGGATTTCCAGAGCTGTCCGAGCCAACTGTAGTTGGCAGGCAAAGCAGTTATGTGGAATCATGTGAAAGAACAAATATCTTACATAAAGCATTACAAAAGAAAACATTCAGGAAGTCAGATTTACATGCCTCAGCGTGGGGTGTGTGTGTCTGTTTTGACTCAACTGGTTGTGATTTTCCCCCCGCGATGAACGTAAGCATGAATATGAAGATACAGTGATAACCAGGCCAGTCTCTTAGTTCATCTGTACGTTTATTTATTTAGGTTCTTTATAGCCTGCCTTTTTCACTGAGACTGAAGGCAGTTCTAGTATCTGGCAATTGATAGGAGGAGTGTGGATAGGAATCTCCCCCTTTCCCGCAGTGATGCTGGCTGAGTCGTCACATCATTTCCAGAAAAAAACTGTGACATAGGTATCTCTAGGAATTACTGGGTACTCTATGGTAAAACAAGATCTACCAGACCACGGCCATACAGCCTGTAAAACCCACAACAACCAGTTGAATCTGGCCGTGAAAGCCTTCGACGATACGTTGAGCAGGGGATAGATTCTTCAGAACTCACCCTGGGACAGAAAAACATACAATCGTATCAAACGCAATGTGGCGCTCTCAAAGCGGCCCTGCTGCGCTAAAAACGTTGTGTCTTTCTCCAACCCCAATTCTTTCCTATTGTTCTAGTCCTGGGAGAAACAGCACTTGAACGACTGAGCTAAAATAACACGAGAAGACGATGAGTCATGTTGCTTTTCCTAATAGCTGCTAATGCACAAGAGCACGCATCATTGCGACGGCTTTGAATAAATGCGTGGGGAGGGGCGGGGATAAAATTATAGTAGGTATGCTAGCGTAATGTTCCCAGTTTGCCGCTTGTGTATGTGATTACCTAATATTCCTTACCAGCTGTTTCTTAACATTACTCATACCGATCTAAAACAACTACTCTCTCTCTCTCCTCGATAAACAGTGCTCCTCTGGTGAGCTGTTTAGATTCTTTGTGTGTATATTTGCCTGTGCTCACACTCCGACAGGGTCCTGAACGGGGACAAATTCAGCTAATGCTTCAGGCGATCGGCTTCGCAGACAAAAAAAAATGCACCAGCGCTTTTTAATAGTATGTTGGTGTGGGAGACATTATAGCACCAAAGGCATACTGTTCTGGGGGGTTTCTTGTTCGCCTCCAAAAAAGTTACAGAGGCCTCTTCCGCACACGCAGAATAATGCACTTTCAATCCACTTTCACAATTGTTTGCAAGTGGATTTGGCTATTCTGTACAGCCGCAAAGTGCATTGAAAGTGGATTGAAAGTGCATTATTCTGCATGTGTGGAATCACACAGGGACAGGTTATTTCAATAGCTGACATATCTCAAACCACATCTGACACAGTGGGTGTTTATGAAGGGCTGGTTGGGGAAAGAGAATGGGCAGACAAGGGTGGCAAGATTTGCAGAGACACGGGAGGCCGGCATTCATGTGTCAAATAAGAAACAACCAGCCAAACTGTTGCCGGTGAACCTTTCTGAAAGTGCGAGGTGTGAGATTTGAAAGTTGCTGGTAAAGTCTGAGGATTGGACACTTGGATTTATATACCTAACAAGGGATGACATGTTCTAAGCAGTGGCGTGGGAGGTTAAGAGCTCGTGTATCTAATCTGGAGGAACCGGGTTTAATTCCCAGCTCTGCCGCCTGAGCTGTGGAGGCTTATCTGGGGAATTCAGATCAGCCTGTGCACTCCCACACAGGCCAGCTGGGTGACCTTGGCCTAGTCACAGCTTCTCGGAGCTCTCTCAACCCCACCCACCTCACGGGGTGTTTGTTGTGAGGGGGGAAGGGTAAAGAGATTGTCAGACCCTTTGAGTCTCCTACAGGAGAGAAAGGGAGGATATAATCCAAACTCCTCCTCCTCCTCCTCCTCCTCCTCCTCCTCCTCCTCCTCCTTCTTCTTCTTCTTCTTCTTCTTCTTCTTCTTCTGCTGCTGCTGCTGCTGCTGCTGCTGCTTCTGCTTCTGCTTCTAACTTGCTGGCTGTGGCAATCAAGATAGAAACAATATTCTCACCAGTGCCTTCATTTCCCCAAGGCATTTGTCTAAGTGCAGAAGACTACCTGATGTGGGCCAGTGAGGAATATGAAGCACTAAAGCACAGCAACTAGAGGTCCCAAATTCAACCCTCTAATATACTCAGTGACAATTAACAATTACAGTACACACATACGTTTAGAACAAAGACGTGTATATGTAACCCCCATGCTCAGAATGGGTTGATCCAGAAAGGGGTGGAGACTCAAAGCAGCAAGAGGCTGCAGAGCTCATGCGGTTTAGAGGAGACAAGGCTACCAGACTCGGACCTTGATTTCTATAAGCCCTTAACACTTTGTTAAGGTAACTGCAATGTTGTTGGGAACTACTGGGAAGGTGGTAGTTTATTTTTGCTATGTTGTAAATGTTGGAGCATATTGTTTCAGGGTTTTTTATGTTTGTAATGGGTGAGAGTTCTCCTGGAAACCTTCATCATGTTGAATCCTGTTCATCAAGCCCTTGGAGTCTTCAGGAGCCAACCCACTTGCAGGAAGAATTGCACTTGGCAATATCAGAAGGCTGTAACTAGAAGGATGTAAAGTGAAACCTGAACAGGACTTTGAAGTGTGATGTTAAATGTTGATGTTTGATGTTATATGTTAAGAAAGTAAACCATTTTGTTTTTAAAATTTGTTGTTGCAAACTCATTCCAAGTTCTGCTCCACAGAACCCACAGATAGAGGTTACATATACAAGAAACCTCGGGGCAGAGTAAGAAATAGTACTTGTGGGGCCACTCCCCACTCACCTCTTCAAGGTGCAACGCCGCAGCGGCCCCATGCAGAAAAGCCTCCGCGGCTTTTGACCACAGAGACATTTGTTCCCCACTCATTTGCCAATCAGGAAATAACGCGGGGGTGCGATAGCAGGAGTTCCGTGGCAATCGTTCGTTCTGATTGGCTGGCAGGTGTGTGCGTCATGGACACATGGTAGTGGAGGCCTGCCTTCGGCGGGCCTCCATTTTGATTGGCTGACACGAGAAGTTGGTTTTGATAGGCTTGCACGTGCGTACATGCAAACGTCATCACAAGGCGCTAGATACATTGTTTTGAGACGTCGGCACATGCTGATGTCACTATTAGATCGCTGGTCACGATGCACCTACCCGCAGCGAATAGCTTGGGCAGAAAAACGAAAGTAAAAATCAGTCTCGGTTAACACTGCCGACAACCCCGTGCTCAGCGGCACTTTGCTGTGAATGGGCGCTGCCAAGCCGCACAACCGTGGAACTCGAGCAAAAAAGAGCAATGTTGGCACGTCTCGTTGTGCACACATCACAATTTCCGTGAGCGTGCAATGAAAAGAGGGTGTCGACTCGTGTCTACATCATCACTTCGCGCACTTTCTGACGGGGACACCCTCCCTAAACAAAATGGCCGTTCCTGCTTCCTGATTGGCTGGAAAGCTGTGCGTCACAGCGAATCAGCCGTACGTAAACAGCCGAGGTTCCCCACCACCCCGCGGCACCCGCGGGGTTTTTGAAAATGTTGCTCTTTGTAGAGGACCTAATTTGCCGCGCGGCAAGGAGGTGGGAGAGCGGCAAATTCCGGGCAGCTGCGCAGTGGGCGCTGGTGATGTGGGGAACGTCCAGGATCCCCGTGTCTTTTAAAGAGGTAACCCCACGGCTTATGGTGAGTGGGGAGTGGCCCGTGGTATGAGTTCTATTTGATGCTGGTGGGCAAACAGCACTGTTCACCTTTCCTTCAGAATGGCCTTCCTCTAAAACTAGTTGCTGACAAAGGTCCTAATGGTGATGGCTTCCTCTTAAGGCAGTATCATACTTGTCTTTCAGTTCAATTGTTATTATTTTCCAGGAGGTTTTTTTCAATTAAAAAAATATCTCAAGCTGGATAACGTTAGCCTTCGCAGCAAGAAAAAGATGCGAGAGGACATAGTTAAATAGCCTTTTTTCTCTCCTGCAAATGGTTTGCCCCTTTCCATTGTAACTGTTTTGGGTACATTCTGTTAAAAAAAAACCCTCAAGGAAAATAACCACGGAACTAAACATAATGTGTACTTCCGCCCTTAGGCACATTTCACAAATGATGCTTTGAAAAACATTGCATGCCCTGCATCTGTTGACAGCAGATGAATCATGCTCTGGATAAAATGTACATTTAATTTTTTTAAAGTGGATGTCTCCCACCCCTGCTTTTTGCTCTGTAGTAACAACAAAACTGTTAAGCGACACATTTATTGAAGTGACTTACAGCCCATCTCAAAAAACATTCAAGCAGGCTTCATACACATAAGATACATAATAATCTGCAAAATCATATAAAATCATTATGTGCAGACTAATACAGAATACAATCCCAGGGGTGACATACAATCCTATCCAATGGCCTTCTGGAATAGATACGTTTTTAAAAAGCTGCCGGGAAACCTGTAATGAGGGGCTATTTCGGTTTCACAGCTCAGCTGTCGAGAAGGTATTTGCATGGTTCCCTGCCAGACACATCCTCTGCTAAGGGGGAAGAATTAGGACTAATAAAAGGAAACACTTCTTCACGCAACGTGTGATTGGTGTTTGGAATATGCTGCCACAGAAGGTGGTGATGGCCACTCACCTGGATAGCTTTAAAGGGGGCTTGGACAGATTTATGGAGGAGAAGTCCATCTATGGCTACCAATCTTGATCCTCTTTGATCTGAGATTGCAAATGCCTTAACAGTCCAGGTGCTCAGGTGCAACAGCCGCAGAAGGCCCTTGCTTTCACATCCTGCATGTGAGCTCCCAAAGGCACCAGGTACTGCGAGTAGCAGAGAGCTGGACTAGATGGACTCTGGTCTGATCCAGCTGGCTTGTTCTTATGTTCTTATGTTCTTATGTCAGTTTCTTTCGTGAAAGTTCTGGGTTAACATCAGAACACAGACAGGAATGTGTGGTTGGAGACAGCCCTTCTGGTATTTAATAACCCAACTGTTTAGGATTTTCACAGTCAAAGCTAGTGCTTTGAATTGGCTCAGAAAACCACTGAGGCCGACGTTGATGGTTCCAGATTGATTTAATGAATTGAGATTGATTTGTGGCCATCATCGTGCTGCATTTTGAACCAGCTGACATTCGGGGGTGATCTTTTAAGGCAGCCCCACACCTAGCCTACATTGTGGTACCTACAATCTGGATGCTACCAACAGATACGCAACAGAGGTCAGGTGAGTTTTCTTCAGCACTAGCTGCAGCTGAGAGCCGGTGGAGGGCAGTGGTTCAGAGTGGCAGACTCTGATCTGGAGAATCAGGTTGAATTCCCCGCTCCTCCACGTGAAGCCTGCTGGGTGACCGTGGGCCAGCGGCAGCTCCCTCATAACTCTCTCAGAGAGGCAGGCCACGGCAAACCACTTCTGAATGGCTCCTGCCTTGAAACTTGACTTGATGGCGCATGCTTTTGTGTGGGCACACACACACACATTGCGATTGACAGAGCAGTCTTCCTATACTAGAATACTAGAAGAAGAAGAAGAAGAAGAAGAAGAAGAAGAAGAAGAAGAAGAAGAAGAAGAAGAAGAAGAAGAAGAAGAAGAAGAAGAAGAGTTTGGATTTATATCCTCCCTTTCTCTCCTGCAGGAGACTCAAAGGGGCTTACAATCTCCTTGCCCTCCCCCCCCCCCCACAACAAACACCCTGTGAGGCAGGTGGGGCTGAGAGAGCTCCGAGAAGCTGTGACTAGCCCCAGGTCACCCAGCTGGCGTGAGTGGGGAGTGTACAGGCTAATCTGAATTCCCCAGATAAGCCTCCACAGCTCAGGCGGCAGAGCTGGGAATCAAACCCGGTTCCTCCAGATTAGATACACAAGCTCTTAACCTCCTACGCTACTGCTGCTCCTAAAAATTATTCCTCCCTAGAGACCTCGGCAGAATGCTCTGTGTTCATAGGACAAAGATGTGTCTAAGAGTATTCCCCGACTAGCTATAAGGAGTCTCAAAGAGGCTTACAAACTCCTTTCCCTTCCTCTCCCCACAACAAACATTTTGTGAGGTCAGTGGGGCTGAGAGAATTCTGAGAGAACTGTGACCGGCCCAAATTCACCCAGCAGGCTTCATGTGGAGGAATGGGGAGACAAATCCAGTTCACTGGATAAGAGGAGGAGGGGGAACTCAATCCCTGTTGGAGTACAACACTCCTAGCCACTATAGGAAGCACTAATATGGTAGCGAAGTGAGTGAAGTAGCCCCCCCCAAAGCATCTTGGTACATTCTCCCCCCCCCCCCAAAAAAACAGCAGTGCCAGGCAGGCCTGATAAAGAATGGGCAAACATGGATCAAACTTCTGGTTGACAATTTATCAGCAGACAATTTTGTGGGGAAACTTGGGGGCAAGTTGCTGCAGATCGGCCAAGCCACGGCACCCCCTCCCCACAGAAGTACCCTTTGTGTTACCCTACTGCACCATTGATTGACAGCAGGGGGGTCCAACTCTGGCGCTTCAGATGTTCATGGACTACAGTTCCCATCAGCCCCTGCTGGCAATTGTAGTCCAGGGACATTTGACACGCCAGAGTTGGACCCCTCTGATTTACAGCTTTGAACCAACATTCCATTCCTCCACATCTATCCGATACAAGAACCAGAGTAATCGACGTAATGCTGTCTCTTCAGCAAGTTCTCTCCCCGATCTTTCATCTAGGAAAGAAAAAGACATTATAAGCATCTTGACTGCAGCTCCGGGTGCCAAGAAGCAAGTCTCAGGGAAGAGATTGTCAGGAATTAAGCATCCAGAAGCTATGAACACAGCGCAGGCTGCCAAGGTCTCTGGGGGAGAAAGAACAGCACTTTGGAAAGGGAAACACAATTCTGAAGGGGGATGAATCAAAGTGTGCTGTGAGTCATTGTGAAAACCAGAGCTGACTTGATCATCTAATGCTACGTTTTCAAAATCATTCTCTCTTTATGCATTAATCCAGATTAACTCTCCTTATTTTGCATTTACAATCAATAACAACAGAACGACGACAACAACGAAACAACAACAGTGGGTTTGTACAATTATCAGAATAATGCACAAAGAGAGCATGATCTCGTATATGGAGCATTAGATGATCAAGCTAGCTCTGGTTTACACAATGACTCACAGCAAACTTTGATTCATTCCTCTCAGAGGAGGAGTTGGGAGGAGATTTGGTGGGATATAATGCCATAGAGTCCACCTTCCAGAGTGGCCATGTGCTTCAGGGGATTCGATCTCTGTAATCTGTAGATCTACTGTAATCCCAGGAGATCTCCAGACACCAGACTTGGAAGCTCCAGTGGTGTTGGCCCTGATTAGAGCCAGTATGGTGTAGTGGTTATGAGTGGTAGACTCTAAACTGGAGAACTAGGTTTGATTCTTCCCTCCTCCACATGAAGCCTGCTGGTGACCTTGGGCCAGTCACAGCCCTTTCAGAACATTCTCTGCCTCACTTACCTCACAAGATGTCTGTTGTGCCGAGAGAAAGGGAGGGAGTTTGCAAGCCTCTTTGAGTCTCCTTACAGGAGAGAAAGGGGGATATAAATCCAAACAGCTCCTCCTCCTTTGTGCTTGGGTAGGAGACCACCAAGGAATGCTGTAGTCTCCATCCTCCCGACAATTTCTCTAGGAGAGTTGATCTCTGAAGTCTGGAGATCAGTTGAAATTCTGGAAGATCTTCAAGCTTCATCTAGTCTCTCAAGTCTGGAGATGTAATTCTGGAAGATCTTCAAGCTTTATCTAGTCTCTGAAGTCTGGAGATCAGTTGTAATTCTGGAAGATCCTCAAGCTTTATCTAGTCTCTGAAGTCTGGAGATCAGTTGTAATTCTGGAAGATCCTCAAGCTTTATAGTCTCTGAAGTCTGGAGATCTGTTGTAATTCTGAGAGATCTTCAAGCTTTATAGTCTCTGAAGTCTGGAGATCTGTTGTAATTCTGAGAGATCTTCAAGCTTTATAGTCTCTGAAGTCTGGAGATCAGTTGTAATTCTGGAAGATCCTCAAGCTTTATCTAGTCTCTGAAGTCTGGAGATCAGTTGTAATTCTGAGAGCTTCAAGCTTTATAGTCTCTGAAGTCTGGAGATCAGTTGTAATTCTGAGAGAGCTTCAAACTTCATCTAGTCTCTGAATTCTGGAGATCAGTTGTAATTCTGAGAGATCTTCAAACTTCATCTAGTCTCTGAAGTATGGAGATAGTTGTAATTCCGAGAGATCTTCAAACCACCCCTGGAGATTGGCAACAATAATTTGAAGCACCTGCCCTGTCTCCAAGGCACAGGGCACGAGGGAGATCTGGAATGAAGAAAGAGGGAAAGTATTTTAAGGAGACAGAAATGTATTTGTTTTGTTCGGCAGTAATTGCTTTTCAGCAGAAAGCCTACACAATTTTTTGGATGAAAGGTAGGATTTGGCATGCCTTAAAGAGAAACACGAAACCCAAAGCTGGATTATTTTTATTATATTTTAACTTGTGAGCAACAGCCATGAAATAGCAAACTCCTCCTAAGCTAAGTAATGATGGGGTGCTGTGTGGTTTCCGAGCTGTACGTCTGTGTTCTAGTAGCATTTTCTCCTGATGTTTCACCTACATATGTGGTTGGCACCTTCAGAGGTCCTCTGAAGCATCATTACTTCATCCTCTTAATTACTTCATCATCTTCAGAGGATCCTCTGCAGCATCATTACATAATGTCGGAATCATTTCACAGTCGGAATCACTGGGATATTGTGTGGTTTCCGGGCTGTATGGCCATGTTCTAGTAGCATTTTCTCCTGACGTTTCGCATACATCTGTGGCTGGCATCTTCAGAAGATCCTCTGAAGATGCCAGCCACAGATGCAGGCAAAATGTCAGGAGAAAGTGCTACTGGAACACGGCCGTACAGCCCAGAAACCCCACAAAACCCCAGTTTTCACAATCATTTGTCATGATATTGTCGAAGGCTTTCACGGCCGGATTCAACTGGTTGTGGTGGGTTTTCCTGGCTGTGTGGCCCTGTCTCTAGGAACAAGATCCACCAGACTACGGCCAAACAGCCCAGAAAACCAACTACAACCATTTGTCATTAATTTATTTATTTTCCTGTTTTGTCTAGATATTCTATCAGCAGTTTCCAACTGACCATGAATTGCCTATTGGATCTTATTTCAACAGTCCTTAACCTTCAAAACCATTGGTAAATTGAAAACATGTGGCCAAATGAAGGGAGTTTTTGTACCTTCCTTGATGTCATGTATACATCACAAAGGAAGGAAATGAAAAGAGAAGTTGGCAATTTAAAAATCTGACTTTTCAAGCGTAGGAGGTTAAGAGCTCGTGTATCTAATCTGGAGGAACCGGGTTTGATTCCCAGCTCTGCCGCCTGAGCTGTGGAGGCTTATCTGGGGAATTCAGATTAGCCTGTACACTCCCACACATGCCAGCTGGATGACCTTTGGGCTAATGGGTCACAGCTTCTCGGAGCTCTCTCAGCCCCACCCACCTCACAGGGTGTTTGTTGAGAGGGGGGGAAGGGCAAGGAGATTGTCAGCCCCTTTGAGTCTCCTGCAGGAGAGAAAGGGGGGAGATAAATCCAAACTCTTCTTCTTCTTCTTCTTCTTTCTCTCTCTTCTTCTTCTTCTTCTTCTTCTTCTTCTTCTTCTTCTTCTTCTTCTTCTTCTTCTTCTTCTTCTTCTTCTCCTGCAGGAGAGTAAGGGGGGATATTAATCCTCACTTTCTTCTTCTTCTTCTTCTTCTTCTTCTTCTTCTTCTTCTTCTTTCTTCTTTCTTCTTCTTCTTCTTCTTCTTCTTCTTCTTCTTCTTCTTCTTCTTCTTCTTCTTCTTCTTCTTCTTCTTCTTCTTCTTCTTCTTCTTCTTCTTCTTCTTCTTCTTCTTCTTCTTCTTCTTCTTCTTCTTCTTCTTCTTCTTCTTCTTCTTCACATGGTATGATGGAGTCATGAAGAAACCAGTCTTCCGATACTGCTGTAGGAAGCCACATTTATCAGAACATGCTACGGTTCCTCAGATTTACATTACATCGTACCACAGAACTGCATATGGATGGAGTTATTCCACATTTTCCCTCACAACAATGTGAGGTAGGTTAGGCTGACCGCATAGGGTTGCCATTCTCCAGGTGGGCCCTGAAGATCTCTTGGAATTACAACTGATCTCTAGACAACAGAATTCGTTCCCCTGGAGAAAATGGCTGCTTCAAAGGGCAGAGACTATGACGCTATACCCTGCCGATGTCCCTTCTCAACCCAAACCCCATTCTAAGAACATAAGAACATAAGAACAAGCCAGCTGGATCAGACCAGAGTCCATCTAGTCCAGCTCTCTGCTACTCGCAGTGGCCCACCAGGTGCCTTTGGGAGCTCACATGCAAGATGTGAAAGCAATGGCCTTCTGCGGCTGTTGCTCCCGAGCACCTGGTCTGTTAAGGCATTTGCAGTCTCAGATCAAAGAGGATCAAGATTGGTAGCCATAGATGGACTTCTCCTCCATAAATCTGTCCAAGCCCCTTTGAAAGCTATCCAGGTTAGTGGCCATCACCACCTCCTGTGGCAGCCTATTCCAAACACCAATCACACGTTGCCTCTCCTCAAGGTTCAACCCTCAGGACTCTAGGAATTTCTCAACCCAGAGTTGGCAACTGGAACTCGCTGGCACATGGTGAGCTTCCTGGCAAAGCGAAGATTCAGACCCTGGTTTCCGTGATGCGAGTCCAGCAATCTAACCGGTACGTGGTAGAGATTTTGAAGGATAAGTCTGTCTGTCAATCATGTTGGCTAATCTCTATCATGTCCCCCCTTTGAATTTGTTTTTCTACATTAAAACATTAGTTTGTAGATCAGCCTGAGCCACGCAGGCAATAGACCATAGTGGTGGTTTTGTTCAAGTGGGACACCACTTCTAAACTCACTGTGTTTTGCGGGATCCACTTGCAAAGTAGCTCTGAGCTAATTCCCTCCTCCCCAACAAAATATACAGGCATCAGTAAACACTGGTCGTTTTCCCACTTACCATCTGCTGCGCGCTACTCTCCCCAAGTAGCGCGGGGTCCCCCGGCACTCCCCACTACAGGGTCAGCGACAACGCAGCCGCCCCGACAGTGCCGCTCTCGCGCCCCCTCAGCACACGTCATTCCTGGCGCTCCTCAAAACGGCGCCTTTTGTTGACCCCACGCAGATCCCAACCATCCGCTATATGTTGAATCCAGTCTTGTAAAAACCCCACTTCAGAGGGGTTTTTGCCTATGCAACTATGCATAGCATTGTTATAAGCATATTTGGCATAAGGTAACAGGTCAACCCAGTCGTCCTGATGATAATTACTGTAGCACCTGAGATATTGTTCTAATGTTTGATTCGTGCACTCTGACTGGCTATCTGATATGGCATGGTAAGCGGAAGATGACGCTTGCTCCACCCCCAGGAGCCGTAAGAACACCCTCCAGAACTTGGACACAAATTGACTGCCCCTTTCTGATATGATTTTATTGGGGGCGGAATGCAACCTATGGATATGTTGAATGAACATCTTGGCCAGTTTAGGAGCCGATGGCATTGATGAACAGGGAAGCCCAGGAGCGCGCCAGAAATGACACTGAGAGTAGCGCGCAGCAAAGGGTGGTCATGGTAAGTGGGGAAACGACCAGCGTTGCAATTATATTTGGCCATGTTTGGTGTCTAAAATATGCATATCATTATTGAGAAACTGGTTGTTATTCCGTGGCCATTTCAGACATGACACAGAGGTAAACCTAAGTTTGCTACAGATTCTACGGGGGTCTCCATTCCTGCTCTTATTCCTTCCGTGTCTCATAACCCACCTGTGAGAAAGTCACGATCCACTTTGGGGGCCCGGCTCCCGGTCCGAGGGCCACTCCTCTATAGAAAATGAAGCTCAGGTCCCATTGACTAGCTTGGCAGGCGGAACAGTGTCCTTGTTTGTTTCCGTTCTTTTAATGCGTCTGGCATGCATTCTGGAGACCGGCCCAGCGAGGGGAGTTGGTGTGACTCTCTGCTTGGCTCCATGTCACAGAAAGGAATTTGTAATGACAATGCCCTCGGTTCTTAGCACAGCATGCAGTGGTATGTGCAAAAAAACGGGCGAAGAAAAGAACCCTTCTGAAGAGAGGGAGCGATGAAGCAGCAGAGACGAATATCTAAATAAAAAAATGCCCCCGAATCAAAGCTACATTTTCGTGTCTTACAATATCAAAGGAGACTCTCGCAGGCTGCTAATGTTTCCAAGACGTTGTGTTTCATTTGGCTTCCGACAGCAAGCTGCCTCGTTTGTCTGATCCCAATAAATCCGAGCTGTCTCTCACAGCTGCGCGGTCTTTGGAGTCTGCCTTGGAAAACATAATAGGAAGACCAGAGTTTCTGTCACACTCAGGAAAGATCTCGCTGCAATGATGATCGACACAGCGATTGTGGAAATGCGGTCCAGCACTGCTCATGTTTCAGACAAAAGACACCAGGGGTTATTCTGGCTAAGTAAACACTGCAACGGTCACCTGTTTCCATAGTTTCGTGAAAAGCTTGTCCCACCCCCCCACCTCACAATCCCAAGAAGCAAGCAAGTCTCTCCTCAGTGTGGTGGAGTGCAGAGTTTGGATTTGGATTTATATCCCCCCTTTCTCTCCTGCAGGAGACTCAAAGGGGCTGACTATCTCCTTGCCCTTCCCCCCCACAACAAACACCCTGTGAGGTGGGTGGGGCTGAGAGAGCTCCGAGAAGCTGTGACTAGCCCAAGGTCACCCAGCTGGCGTGTGTGGGAGTGCACAGGCTAATCTGAATTCCCCAGATAAGCCTCCACAGCTCAGGCGGCAGAGCGGGGAATCAAACCCGGTACCTCCAGATTAGATACACGAGCTCTTAACCTCCTACGCCACTGCTGCTCTCTGTGTAGTGGTTAGAGCCTTGGACCAAGGCCTGAGAGACCCCGGTTCAAATCTCCACTCACCCACAGAAGCTCACAGGGTGACCTGGGTCTGTTGCTCTCTCTCTCAGCCTAACCATCCTCACACGATTGTTGTGAGGGTAAAATGGGATGTGGAAAACCACGTTTGCCACTCTGAGCTGCTTGGGGAATGAGCATGATAAAAATAGATAGACCAGACTACAATTCCCATCAGCGCCTGCCAGCCTGGCCAATTGGGAATTGTAGTCCATGAACATCTGGAGAGCCACAGGTTGCAGACCCCTGAGAGACAGACCGACGCTGCAAGTCACATTATGATGTCAAATGACGGAGGAAATGACAGAGGTCTAGAATGGGCAGGAAAAGAATTGGGGTAATCTGTACGTGTACTTGACTGGCAGGGTTGGTAGGTGCCACTTAAGTTGGGGGACTCCTGGGCAGTGGTGGGATCCAAAAATTTTAGTAACAGGTTCCCGTAGTGGTGGGATTCAAACTGTGGCGTAGCACCAATGGGGCTGGGTGGGCATGACGGGGGCGGGCATGACGGGGGCGGGGCATTCCTGGGCAGGGCTGTGGCAAGGACGCAGCCACTGCGCCGGTCCTTGGGCGGGAAACGAATGCAATTCAAGTCTCACCCAGAGGCCTAGGAAGTTGTTGTTGTTGTTGTTGTTGTTGTTATCGTAGATTTTACAGCTGCCAGATCTTTAGCTGGTTGTTGGCCTTCATTACAATTCGAGCCTCACCCAGAAGCCTATTATTATTATTATTATTATTATTATTATTATTATTATTATTATTATTATTATTATTATTATTATTATTATTATTATTATTATTACTACTACTACTACTACTACTACTACTACTACTACTACTACTACTACTACTACTACTACTACTACTACTACTTCATTAACCGCTCAACCCCCAGAAAGGAGTATGGCCCTGGCACTCCTCCTGGGTGGTGAGAGGGGGCCGGAAATCTGCTGTACCTACCCTCACATATCTTGCATATCTTGCATATGTGTGTGTGTGTCTATATCTATGTCTATGTCTATGGCTGTATACACATACCATTGACACCTTTCTTCAGTACATTGGAAACTGTACAAATATTTAATAAATATATCTATTCTATATTTGTGCATTGGAAGCTGCACATTTCAGGTTTCATTGGGGAGGTTTCACTGTGATTTCAGTGCCCCTGTGTCTGCATAAATCCCCCTCCCCAATTTTTTTAAAAACCCAACAGTGTATTTTAAGAGTGTTTGTTTTGATTGCTTTTTATACTTCTTAATAACTACAGCAATGTTATCAATGCAAGTCCAAGCCACCACTTCGTTATTTTTAAACTAAGGGAGTTCAGCCTTCAGCCAAATGCCTGGTAAACGAATCTACTTAATTCTTAGCAACAATCACTCCATTCCAATGTCGTCTTCTTATTTCAAACGTGATAATTCCATCCACATCGGTCAGGAAATTGAGCAAGCTGAGGTAAGATTTCTATATACTTAGGAAACAGGTATGCAGAAAAATAATTTGTAGTTATTATTATTTTTTAAATCCCCAAGAATCTGGTGAGGTCTGAATATGAGTTTTGCCCTCCAGGAGTCAGAGAAGGCTGTGGGCAGCTGGACATCTGTTGAAAGAAGGAAAGAAAGAAAGAAAGAAAGAAAGAAAGAAAGAAAGAAAGAAAGAAAGAAAGAAAGAAAGAAAGAAAGAAAGAAAGAAAGAAAGAAAGAAAGAAAGAAAGAAAGAAAGAAAGAGGGGTTGGAAGAAATGAGCTCAGAGGGTCAGATCTAGGGAGGCAAAGGGGGGCATCTGCCCCGGGCAGTGGGTCGAGTGGAGTGCCACCATGGCAGCCAGAGGCTGAATGTGGGCCACCTATTGGCTGCTGTATGAGCTGCCCTTCCTGATCAGCCAATGCGATTGCTTCTGGGAGGCAGCAAGCAAAAAAGCACATGGTGCCAAAGCTGACTGAGGGAGGCTGAGTGCCACCTGCATGCTCATGCCCACACAGGTGTTGCGCAGGGCAGCAGGCACCGTCTGGTGGTGCCTCCCTGCCATGTGACCTGCTTCTAACCACTACACCGCTGCTGCTCATGAGGGGACATGTTTTCTTCACACATTGTGAGGTTGATTGCCTTCAAACATGGAGGTTCCCTATAGCCACCATGGCTAGTAGCTACTGATAGACCTCTCCTCCATGCATCTGTCCAGTTTCCTTTTTAAAGCCATAAGAACATAAGAAGAAGAACATAAGAACATAAGAACATAAGAACTAGCCTGCTGGATCAGACCAGAGTCCATCTAGTCCAGCTCTCTGCTACTCGCAGTGGCCCACCAGGTGCCTTTGGGAGCTCACATGCAGGATGTGAAAGCAATGGCCTTCTGCGGCTGCTGCTCCTGAGCACCTGGTCTGCTAAGGCATTTGCAATCTCAGATCAAGGAGGATCAAGATTGGTAGCCATAGATCGACTTCTCCTCCATAAATCTGTCCAAGCCCTTTTTAAAGCTATCCAGGTTAGTGGCCATCACCACCTCCTGTGGCAGCATATTCCAAACACCAATCACACGTTGTGTGAAGAAGTGTTTCCTTTTATTAGTCCTAATCTGAAAAATAAAAAATAAAAAATAAATAATTCTTCCCCCCAGCATTTTCAATGAATTCCCCCTGGTTCTAGTATTGTGAGAAAGAGAGAAAAATTTCTCTCTGTCAACATTTTCTACCCCATGCATAATTTTATAGACTTCAATCATATCCCCCCTCAGACGTCTCCTCTCCAAACTAAAGAGTCCCAATCGCTGCAGCCTCTCCTCATAAGGAAGGTGCTCCAATCCTTCAATCATCCTCATTGCCCTTCTCTGCACTTTTTCTATCTCATTGATATCCTTTTTGAGATGTGGCGACCAGAACTGAACACAGTACTCCAAGTGCGGTCGCACCACGGCTTTATATAAGGGCATGACAATCTTTGCAGTTTTATTCTCAATTCCTTTCCTAATTATCCCCAACATAGAGTTTGCCTTTTTCACAGCTGCCATGCATTGAGTTGACATTCCCATGGAACTATCAACTAAGACGCCCAAATCCCTTTCCTGGTCTGTGACTGATAGCACTGACCCCTGTAGCGTGTATGTGAAGTTTGGATTTTTTGCCCCTATGTGCATCACTTTACATTTTGCTACATTGAACTGCATTGAACTGCATTGAACTGCCATCTATTGCTGTGGCCACGTGACCACGCCCTCTGGCAGCAAATGCCACATTTTCTTTCGGAAGAAGGAGAAAATGTGTGCATATCTGATTCCAAAGGGAATGTATGCCAAATGCGAAGGCACCGTGGTGGGATTACAACCGGTTTGCCAAAGTAGACAAAAAATTATCTACCGGTTCTCTTGAATCGGTGCAAACCTGTGTGTATATGGCCAAAGTTTCACTCTGAAACATTTTAAGGGGAGAGACTCTAAAGACTTTTAACAAATTCATGCATTTTCAGTAAACATGAAAATTCAGAAATAGGAAAATACCTGAATCTATAGAAAATGTCACTCTCATTTCTAGGAGGAAAGTAAGCTGTTTCTTCCACAGCTATGAGCTTGAAATTCCAGTGAAAGGCCTGAACGCACATTGTTCTATTTAGAGCACAGGTGTCAAACTCGCAGCCCTCCAGATGTTATGGACTACAGTTCCCATCATCCCCTGCCAGCATGATACTGGCAGGGGATGATGGGAACTGTAGTCCATAACATCTGGAGGGCCGCGAGTTTGACACCTATGAATTAGAGCAGTGATGGCGAACCTTTTCGAGACCGAGTGCCCACATTGCAACCCAAAACCCACGTATTAATTGCAAAGTGCCAACACGGCAATTTAACCTGAATACTGAGGTTTTTGTTTAGAAAAAAAACAGTTGGCTCCGAGGCGTGCATTACTCGGGAGTAAGCTTGGTGGTAGTCGGTGGCTTTGCTTTGAAGCAACCGTGAAACTTTTCCCATGGGTGAATCACAACCCTAGGAGGGTTTACTCAGAAGCAAGCCCCGTTGCCAGCAACTGAGCTTGCTCCCAGGTAAAGGATCCTGCTTTAGTTCTTCGCATGAAAATCAGTGGGGTTTAACAGGGTTATCTACACTGCAGTGGCGTAGGAGGTTAAGAGCTCGTGTATCTAATCTGGAGGAACCGGGTTTGATTCCCAGCTCTGCTGCCTGAGCTGTGGAGGCTTATCTGGGGAATTCAGATTAGCCTGTACACTCCCACGCATGCCAGCTGGGTGACCTTGGGCTAGTCACAGCTTCTCGGAGCTCTCTTAGCCCCACCTACCTCACAGGGTGTTTGTTGTGAGGGGGAAGGGAAAGGAGATTGTAAGCCCCTTTGAGTCTCCTACAGGAGAGAAAGGGGGGATATAAATCCAAACTCTTCTTCTTCTTCTTCTTCTTCTTCTTCTTCTTCTTCTTCTTCTTCTTCTTCTTCTTCTTCTTCTTCTTCTTCTTCTTCTTCTTCTTCTTCTTCTTCTTCTTCTTCTTCTTCTTCTTCTTCTTCTTCTTCTTCTTCTTCTTCTTCTTCTTCTTCTTCTTCTTCTTCTTCTTCTTCTTCCCCAAAACTAGGTCTTAGGTTTAATGCTAATAATCGAGCCCAGTGGCCCAGGCCAGCCTAGATGGGGGGGGGGGGGCACTCTGTTTGTGCGTGCCCACAGCAAGGGCTCTCAGTGCCACCTCTGGCACCCGTGCCATAGGTTCGCCACCACTGATTTAGAGGAAGGGGCGGGGAACCCACTACTGGTTCCCCTTTTCTCTGAGCTGTGGCGTAAGGGGGCTGACAGAGAGCTGCGAACTGGCCTTCTGAAGACAGATCGTTTTTCCTACTCGGAGCCTCAACTTCAACCGTCCGCTTCTTGCAGTGTTTCCAGACAGGTCTTGAAATTAGAGTTGGTACGCCGAAGGGGGGGGGGGGAAAGTGAGTGGAAAGTGGGGCATGACTGCACGGCAGAAGAACGCCATTCTCTGTGTCCGCTCCTTATCGAAGCACTGGAATCCGCGCTGACGAAGATCGGGTGATGTCACCCTTTAATCTGGCAGGCCCGAGGAAACCACTTCCCCTGTGTGTAGGCTGGTGGTCTCATGATTGCCAGTTCATTCTGAAACGCTCATTGAAGAGATGCAAGAAAGCAAGCCTTTGGGTTTCTTTTTAAAAAAAGACAATGAATGGGTCCCATTATGAAACGCTTTCCAGCAAATCCACCAGTTATTCAACCAAACACACAGATTATCTAAGAGACAGAAACACACAGAAAAAGGGAAACTTCAGGTGGGACGGAACGTAGAAGCTTCAATGCTTAAGTTAAACATTTCCCCCCACAGCAGAGCCAAAATATCCTTGACGTAAGGTTACCAATTCCCAGGTGCGGGCTGGAGAGCTCTCAGAATACCCCACTAAAATTCCTTTCTGCCTTGACCTGGATGGCTCAGACTTGTGGTGGGACTCAAATAATTTAACAACCGGTTCCGGTTGAGCTGGGGGGCAACAGCAGCTGGCAGGCTCGCTCGTGGCTTAGTATCAGTGGTGGGATTCAGTCGGTTTGCACCGTTTCGGTAGCACTGGTAGATAATTTTTTGTCTAGTTTGGCGAACTGGGTTGTAATCCCACCACTGTGCCCCCCCTGCCTCCACGCCCCCCTGTGCCCCACTTGAGCCAGGGGGGCCACAGCAGCTGAGGGGGCAGCACCTGGAGTGCTTGCCCGCGCCTTGCCACTGGCTGCTGCCGCCCCCTCCTCAACCTCCATTGGCGGTGGCGACCGCCAATGGAGGTTGAGAAGGGGGTGGCAGCAACCGGCAGCAAGCTCTCAATGTCACCGTCATAATATCACTTCTGGGGGGTGGGGGAGAGACACGTTTGGTGGTTTCCATTATGTTAACATTCTGATGTCATTTCTGAGCTAAAACCAGAAGTGATATCATGATGTTTACCATTTCATTGACGGTGTGACATCACTGCATTGATAGTGTGACATCATTTCTAGGCAAAATCCAGAAGTGACATCACATAGCTCTAGGAATCAGTATAGTTCCTGCTGAATCCTAGGACAATATGATGTCATACCTGGATCTGGCCCAGAAACAGTGTCATGCCATCAGCGCCATGATGGTTTTGTCTTTGTTTCCCCCCACCAGCCTACTGAGTGGCTGTAAGGCGCAGAGGTTGGTCCTTGTAGTAGAAGACTTGATATTTCAATGAGTAACACAATCAGGGTCAGCCAGGTTGAGGGAACCCCCCCCCCCAGCTCTGACTTGTGGCCAAATGTCTTGTCTAATTTAGCTCAGAGACAGGCCAGTGGCCCCCTCTAGCCCTCTGTCCACCCACCGTCTCTTGTCTGGCCTCAACCTTCCCTACCAAAGCCCTGGAGGTGACCTATTTACTTGTCCTGAGTTTGCAGAAGGGAAGACAACAGCCAGGATGCTCGAAGGATGCCGCCCAGAATCCAAAGCCGCTGTCTGCCCTACCTATCAAAGCAAATAATGAGGATCAGCCTCGACAGCAACAGACAAGTGAAGCTGCCTCCCGGCCCCAGCTGATCGCATCATCAACTGGCGCCGAGAAGCTGATAGTCCTTCTAAATCAAACTAACAAATCCCATGCAGGCAGCCAGAAGATGGCTAAAGAGGGACACCTGAGATGGGGGAACTGGTCTAGAAGGCTACAGCCAGGTGTAGAGGGATACAGGTAACAGAAGAGGTGTATGATTGGTCCTCAGGAAACTGAGGAGGCGGGGCTCAGAAAGGAAATAAAAGGAAGGTTCCATGGTCAAGATGGGAAAGAATGAAGGCAGTCAGGTGTCTGGCAGAAGGTCGCTCTGAGTGCTACTTGGGATGGAAGGGAAGGATCTTCAGAGTCTTGGGTCAAATCCCCACTACCGTCTTAGCCAGGTTTCAGAACACAAACTAACCAGGTTTGAGGGACAACCTCCCCATTGCTTGCATGGCAGATTATGTTTCTGGCGCTCGTTCTCCCCATTAATCCGCATTCCGGCAGGACCTGGTTGCAAGTGGCATAGACCCCATTAACATGGTTCAGAGCTGATCCGAGGGGAGAAATGAGGGTTGAAACCACTCGTTTCCCGCCCTGGAGTGTGACGTGGAATTCAGGCAACCAATCAGTGCTGCAATGCCTGCGCAGCCTTTTGCAATCGGCCAGCAGAAGGGGACGCAAACATTAAACGGTCAAACGTGTAACTTTGAATCGTTAATGGTTTACACAGGTAACAATTAACTGTTTGCACAGTTAAGCAGTTAAACGTTAAACTTTTACATGCTGGTTTTTTAATCACGCCCCTACAATGTAAGTTTCCGCAGTGGGAAAAGGTCCCGCCCCATCAAGGCACGCCAGCCAATCAGGGGAGACCGGCGAAGCGAGCCCGCCTGGTAGTGGGGATTGCTAAGAGTTCTGCAACCGGGCGTGTCTGCTGTGTGCTCACTGCGGTGGGGAGGGAGAAACTCCGATGAAGAGGACGCGGTTTCACAACGAACAGGTTTGGATCTGCGTGCAAATTTCAAGTGGGGATTCGAACTTGGTCGTCATCCTCCCCACCCCACTTCTGAGAGCTGAGGAGATTTGACCCAAAGGGCGCAACAGAAGAGCAACCGACCGAAGAACACGCTTACCCCATCCAGGGTTGCAGACAGAGCTCTTCCCCAAGTATGCGAAGCACCGATTGCCAAGCCATTAGATCCTCATCCTCTGGCAACTGGCTGGTGAAAGTAGGAAGGGACTCTATTGAACATCTGTGGTGATGTGAAGGGATACAAAAATTCTACCTGCATACAGACATGTAAGAAAACAAACCTTAGAAGTCAGACGTACGGTGGTGTTACAACAATGATGAGCAGGTCACAATGTCAGCTATTCTATCAGGAGCTCTGGAGTCATTATGTGAGGGGATAGCCATGGCTTCTGTCTCTTTTCCCCGCACCCCCATCCTTTCATTCATTCCCTATCCTTTAATTCACCCAATACATGTAGAAGAAGAAGAAGAGTTTGGATTTATATCCCCCCTTTCTCTCCTGCAGGAGACTCAAAGGGGCTGACAATCTCCTTTCCCTTCCCCCCTCACAACAAACACCCTGTGAGGTAGGTGGGGCTGAGAGAGCTCCGAGAAGCTGTGGCTAGCCCAAGGTCACCCAGCTGGTGTGTGTGGGAGTGCACAGGCTAATCTGAATTCCCCAGATAAGCCTCCACAGCTCAAGCAGCAGAGCTGGGAATCAAACCCGGTTCCTCCAGATTAGATACACGAGCTCTTAACCTCCTACACCACTGCTGCTCCTGTGTGTTCCTAAACCGCCCCCCACAAGGTTATCTGAAGAGGTCTCAAGTGATCTTTACAAGCCCTGTTTGTTTTTGCTATGTTGTAAATGTTGGAATTTATTGTTTCAGGGTTTCTTTATGTTTGTAATGGGTGAGAGTTCTCCTGGAAACCTTCATCATGTTGAATGATGTTCACCAAGCCCTTGGAGTCTTCAGGAGCCAACCCACTTGCAAAGAAGAATTGGACTTGGCAATTACAGAAGACTGTAACTACCTTGTTTCCCCGAATATAAGACATCCCCCAAAAATAAGACCTAGTAGAGGTTTTGTTGAAGTGCAAAATAGAAGGCATCCCCCGAAAGTAAGACATAGCAAAGTTTTTGTTTGGAAGCCTGCCCGACGAACAGAACACAGAAAAATAAGACATCCCCTGAAAATAAGACATAGCGCATCTTTGGGAGCAAAAATTAATATAAGACACTGTCGTATATTCGGGGAAACACGGTAGAAGGACTTAAAATGCAGCCTGAACAGGACCTTGAAGTGTGATGTTAAATGTCGATGTTTGATGTTAAGAAAGTCAACCATTTTGTTTTTTAAAAATTGTTGTTGCCAACTCATTCCAAGTTCTGCCCCACAGAACCCACAGACAGAGGTTACACTTGCTGCCTTTTATTTCCGGATGCCATCTTTGGTCTATCAATAATTCGATAGACTATGTCAATTTCACTAGTCTACTGAATTATCAGTAGACCGGCAGCGTGAAAATAAAAGAACAGCATGGCCGCAAGTGCTGTTCAGTGGACAGGGAAAGGTAGAGAGGAGAGGGGAAACCCCAAGAGAGATTAACGCGTGGCCATCTCCTTCAGTCTCCCTGTGAATGTCGGGGAAAGATTGCTCTTTACTTGCTTTCAGAAACTGTGGGGATTCTCTGCTCTGCGGTGCTGTGAGTTTTGGGAGCAGGGAAACATGTGCGCAACCAGTAATCTGACCCAAAGGGAATGTATGCTTACTGCAGAGCAGACCATACTCCACTGAGGTCCATCACAAATCCTGTCCTTTCCAGCCTCTACTCCCAAACCTTTTAGAAATTCCCCACCTGGAGGTGGCAATTCTGGATGTCAGCAAGGTATAATGTCATGGTGTTTGGAATATGCTGCCACAGGAGGTGGTGATGGCCACTAACCTGGATAGCTTTAAAAGGGGCTTGGACAGATTTATGGAGGAGAAGTCGATTTATGGCTACCAATCTTGATCCTCCTTGATCTGAGGTTGCAAATGCCTTAGCAGACCAGGTGCTCGGGAGCAACAGCTGCAGAAGGCCATTGCTTTCACCTCCTGCATGTGAGCTCCCAAAGGCACCTGGTGGGCCACTGAGAGTAGCAGAATGCTGGACTAGATGGACTCTGGTCTGATCCAGCAGGCTAGTTCTAATGTTCTTATGAGTTAGATTTATGTTTGGATCCATAGTGAAGTAGCTGGAAGTCACCATATATGTGTGTAAGTGTGTGTGTAGGTGTTTTTTTCTTTTTCTTTTCTTTTTTTCATTTAGTGTTATTATTACATGGGGGACTAGAACGGAATCTTTTCTTTAATTTCTACCTATGTGTTATCTGGATGTGTAAAATAAACAAAACTTCTCATAAAAAAGAATTCCATATTTTCAGTCTTATAAAGTTTTATTCAGTATCCAAATAACACTGCTAAAACTAGCAGTGTTATTCCCTTACAGAATTAAACTAGATGGACTCTGGTCTGATTCAGCTGGCTTGTTCTTATGTTTTTTCTTATGAGTCCACCATCCAAAGCACCCATTTTCTCAAAGGGGGACAGATCCTTGCAGTCTGGAGATCGGTTGTGATTCCAGGGGATTTTCGAGCCCCACCTGACGCTCGGCATCCCTACCTAGACTAAGCATGCAGGTTACCTGCCCTTTGCCACCACTGTGTTTCCCTTGCTGCCAGCCCAGTTTCTAGGAAGCGATTTATGTGAGGAAGCAAATGACAAGACGAGCAAACGAATCGAGCTGTAGCCTGGCAGATTTCCACGCAAGGACTCTCTTCCTCTTTCCTGGCTCGCTGATAGGAGTGTTTTTGACAGTGCTACAAGCCGAACACTACAGGGCCTACACTGTGGGAATGGCTATGTTTTTCTACTGAGAAATTTCCTGTCATGTTGAATTTGCGGAGATATTGGCGCTGGAAGGCTTTCCTAAGGAGCAGGCAACCAGCTGTATGGAACGACTGTTCTTCAAACTGTTGCCTGCTACGTTTTTAAAGCAAGGCTGAAGTGAGGAGAGCATTTCCTATCAATAGACTCTTGCAGGCCAAGGGGTCCTTGCAGTCTCTCTCTCTCTCTCTCTCTCTCTCTCTCTCTCTCTCAGCAGGGACTTTGGAGGAATTTACTGCCATCTACTGACACCAAAACAGGGCAGTCTTGTGGTCAGTGGCCTTCCCCATTCCACAGATTTTTCCAGACTTTACCCTGCTGTAGTTAGACCAGAGGTGGGATCCAGCAGGTTCTCACAGGTTCCCGAGAGTAGGTTACTAATTATTTGGGTGTGCCGAGAGGGGGTTACTAATGGGTGGTTTTGTCACGTGATTTTTGCCTTAGTTACGCCCCTCTTCTCAGCAGTAGCACGGATAACTTGACGCAGTCTAGCAGGAGGTGCACCGGCGTGCGTGGCAGCCTGCGCCTGCGTGCATTCGTTTCCCCACCCAAGGACCGGCGCAGCGGCTGCGTCCTTGCCACAGCCCCGCCCAGTAATGCTCCGCCTCCGAAATGCCTGGCCATGCCCCCGTCGTGCTCCGCCCAGCCCCATTGGCGCTACGCTACTGTTTGAATCCCACCACCATGGGAACCTGTTACTAAAAGTTTTGGATCCCACCACTGTGGCCACAGGGAAACTGACAAACCTAAGATTCTGGAGAGCAGGAGCTCATGGGTAACTGGTCTGTGGGCAGTCCTTCCTGTGGATTTATCGATACCAACTTATAGCATAGTGGGCCTGTAAGGGCAGAGGGGAACCCAGCTGCGGAAATAGACAACATAGACCTCCTTGCCGAGGGCATTTTAAGTTCCCAAATCATAATGGGGGGCAAAAAAACCCCAATATTGATATTTTCTATGAATAAATGTTCCTATTTTAAAGCTTATACTTCGGTCACATTCTGAGAAGACCTTACCGGAAAAGATAATAACGCTAGGAAAAGTAGAAGGCAGCAAGATGGGATGGATTGGCTCTGTCAGAGGAGCCGTGACTTGAGCCAGGCTGCTACCGATAGGACATTTTGCAGGACTTTCATTTATACTTGATGGCACTTAAAATCTTGAATCAGACAACAAATGTGTTAAAATTATTGCATTATTTTTCGTTTTGGTCAGAGTTCTATTTCAGAGATCAATCTCTTGCCGCACCAGCAGAGGAACGAGGCTTTCCCCACTACAAAAGGGAGCTAAGGTCGACTCAGTTCCCTTCAGTGGAGGGCGATTCCAGGCTGTCCCCACAGCAACTGAGTTGGCCCCCTGGAACCGAGCTAAGTGGGCGGGATCATCTTGGTGCCTGCTTCACTCCTCGATCGTGATTGGCACTTGTGTTATGGCGGGAAACGGGAGCGTTCTTTTTTTTACAGTTTTTACAGTTTACAGTTTACAGTTACATGCCCGCCACGACTCTCCAATTCTGCGCATGCCACGAAAGCGGCTCGTGATTGGTTGAACGGATGAGGTGTTGTTTCGATGCTTCCCCACTTTGAAGCGGTATCGACCTTGTTCCGGCAGAAAAGTGTAGTTCATAACTGCGACAAGGATGTCGCAGTTCTGAGGGGTGGGGGAACTGAGACAAAACAATGTTGAGCTCGGTGGTAGTGGGGATTCACTGAGGCGAACCTAGGTAGAAACCAGTACAACTCTGTCAGTGGGGAAAGCCCCAAAGAGAGCTCATGGCTAACCAATGATTATTGGAGTGGGGAGGCTCAGCTGTCGGATACTAATTCCTCTGAGGAAACCATTCAGGTTTCCTTTCCTCTTAATTTTATTTTACAACTGAAAGGATTTCCAGGTAAAGTGGAACAACTAATTGAAACTATTCAAAATTTTGCCATTATCCCCTCATTTTGCCAATCCAATGTAAAAGGCGGCGTATCCAGTTTCAGAATTTCAGTATTTTAGAAACATTTAATGGCGTTAAAAAAACAAAAGTAGGTTCAATTGGGCCTCATTACATATAAGAAGACAATATCAAAATCTAAATATATATACATAACAATAGCTACTCCCAATTGTTCAGTTTCCAATTTGTAACCCGAACTTTGAGAACCATGGACCTCATGTTTTTGAATTTAATTGTTTTATAGCATGGTTATTGCTTGGCTGTTTCAGTTTTGCAAGCCATCCGGGATGAAATTGTATAATATGCGGTTAACTTGTCAAGTTGAATCGACTACTGAGTTCTGTGGCAAGACAACTTTTAGATACAGTCCATTATTAAAAACACTTTTGTACGATATATTTTCCCCAGTGCTTCAGCACAAGTCTGTATCTGTGCAGTATTATTATCTTTATTATCTTTTTCTCCAGGAGCAGCAGTGGTGTAGGAGGTTAAGAGCTTGTGTATCTAATCTGGAGGAACCGGGTTTGATTCCCAGCTCTGCCGCCTGAGCTGTGGAGGCTTATCTGGGTGATTCAGATTAGCCTGTACACTCCCACACACGCCAGCCAGGTGACCTTGGGCTAGTCACAGCTTCTCGGAGCTCTCTCAGCCCCACCCACCTCACAGGGTGTTTGTTGTGAGGGGGGAAGGGCAAGGAGATTGTAAGCCCCTTTGAGTCTCCTGCAGGAGAGAAAGGTGGGATATAAATCCAAACTCTTCTTCTTCTTCTTCCATAAGTTTTCCCAGCATGCAATTTGTTTGCTCCCTTCAGCACTCATTAAAAAAGAGATTCAGCCAATCAGAACGTGGGAAACGGAGGTTGCCTACGCATGCCTAGAAGACATTGACGAAGACCTCGCGGTGCAAGCAGAGGAGAGCCGGGGAGCAGTGCAAAATCAACAGCAGGGTAAAGATCACCATGGCAGTTGTGTTCCCGGATATAGCACGGGACGTTTTTACTGTGCGAAATCAGCCTTCTGTGACTTTTGAAATGGGATAAGAAATGCATTTCCCCACCCACAAGGGATGAGTAATCCAAGCAATCCAATAAGTTTCATCATACATCCATCCACACGCTGCTTGCTGAAAGGACTACTAAACTGTTTAAAAATGCAGGGTGCTGTCTGGTTTCCGGGCTGTATGGCCGTGTTCTAGCAGGGTTCTCTCCTGACGTTTCACCTGCATCTGTGGCTGGCATCTTCAGAGGATCTGTTTAAAATGCAACTTGTGTTGAATTGGGCATATACTCTATGCCATTTTATGCGGTCCTTGACTCAGTAGCAAAAGGCCATCCTAAGCAAAGAAAACTCCATTTTTGAACATTCATCCCAGGATCTCAACACAAAGGGGAAACCCCCAACTTCTTAGAGAAAAATCCTGCCTCACACAGAAGCATTAGATCAAAACTGCCATGTAATAATATCAGTATGGTCAAAAGCTCAATTCACGTGGGATGAAATAAGCAGATATACTGGCTGTCTTGTTGCCATTCCTATTCTCGGCCAGTGCCTCCTGCTAGCTTTGAATGATAAGGGGAATCATTTCGGGAAGGTTATTTTTGCCCAGATTAATACATGACAGGATAGGGCAGTGATGGCGAACCTTTTTGAGACCGGGGCTCATTCTGCACAAGCAGAATAAGGCGCTTTCAAACTGCTTTCAATGCTCTTTGAAGCTGTGCAGAATGGCAAAATCCACTTGCAAACAGTTGTGAAAGTGGTTTGAAAATGCATTATTTTGCATGTGCGGAAGGGACCCGAGTGCCCAAACTGCAACCCCAAACCCACTTATTCATCGCAAAGTGCCAACACGGCAATTTAACCTGAATACTGAGGTTTTAGTTTAGAAAAAATGGTTGGCTCTGAGGCGTGCATTACTTGGGAGTAAGCTTGGTGGTAGTTGGTGGCTTTGCTTTGAAGCAACCGTGCAACTCTTCGAATGGGTGAATCACGACCCTAGGAGGGTTTACTCAGAAGCAAGCCCCATTGCCAGCAACTGAGCTTACTCCCAGGTAAAGGATCATGCTTTAGTTCTTCACATGAAAATCAGTAGGTTTAACAGCGTTTAACAGGGTTACCTACACTGCTTCCCCAAAACTAGGTCTTAGGTTTAAGGCTAATAATCGAGCCCAGCGGCCCAGTCCAGCCTAGATGTGTGTGTGTGGGGGGGGGAGGCGATTTCCCCCCACATTATGAACTCTGTTTGTGCATGCCCACAGAGAGGGCTCTGAGTGCCACCTCTGGCACCCGTGCCATAGGTTCGCCATCACTGGGATAGGGTATTGAATATTTTCAACAGAAACTGCCAGATTGTGACACAATTCTAGTTAAGACCCTCTTTGGCCCCTTCCGCACACGCAGAACAATGCACTTTCCACTTTCACAATTGTTTGCAAGTGGATTTTGCTATTCCGCACAGTAAAATCCAGCTATAAAGTACATTGAAAGTGGATTGAAAGGGCATTATTCTGCATGTGCGGAAGGGGCCTTTGTTAGAAACCACAATAAGAAAGAGCAGAAGCAGGAAATACTCCTGCTAAGAAAAAGTCTGGTCAAATGTCAAGTTAGATTTTGCTTTTTTTTTTTTTTACACCCATTGTAAAGTTCTTGAGCTTTCCCAAATCCTGGGTCTTCCTATAAAAGGGAGCCAACCTGAGCTAGTGGTTTTCTACAGTTTGACTAATTATGTTTTCCCCTCTGGTCTTTCCCCTCAGTAGGATGGGGTCTATTGTACATGGTTTTCTCTGCTTCTGTTCTTGTTTATTCTCTGAATAATTTAGGGGAACGAGAGACAGAATATGATCGGCCCGAGGTCATCCAATGAGTTGGTAGCTGAATGCTAAACGGGGATCGATAACTGGGTCTCTATGGTTTTACTCCGACACACTGACAGTTATACCACACAGACCCTGACTTCTTAGAGGCTGGGTTTTATATAGACCAGTGATGGCGAACCTTTTCGAGACCGAGTGCCCAAATTGCAACCCAAAACCCACTTATTTATCGCAAAGTGCCAACATGGCAATTTAACCTGATACTGAGGTTTTAATTTAGAAAAAACAGTTGGCTCCGAGGCATGTGTTACTCAGGAGTAAGCTTGGTGACGCAACCGTGCAACACTTCGAATGAGTGAATCACGAACCTAGAAGGGTTTACTCAGAAGCAAGCCCCATTGCCAGCAACTGAGCTTACTCCCAGGTAAAGGATCGCGCCCAGGCCAGCCTAGATGTGTGTGTGTGTGTGGGGGGGGGGAGTGATTTTCCGCCCACCATATGACAAACTCTGTGCACGTGTGCCCACAGAAAAGGCTCTGAGTGCCACCTTTGGCACCCGTGCCATAGGTTTGCCACCACTGATATAGACCTTTCAACCAGGATGATGACAAAACCCTGCCTCCTCGCGACTCTGGTACCATTTTTCTGCCTCTCCTCCTGTGCCTATATAACAGTCTAGGACAGGGGTAGGGAACCTGCGGCTCTCCAGATGTTCAGGAACTACAATTCCCATCAGCCTCTGTCAGCATGGCCAATTGGCCATGCTGGTAGGGGCTGATGGGAATTGTAGTTCCTGAACATCTGGAGAGCCGCAGGTTCCCTACCCCTGGTCTAGGAGATAGACATTTAATAAATGAAACTTTACTCATCAGCGTGGTGGTCCATCTCTTCGTAATATCACTTAATTTCTCTTGGCATATCTTTTTGCCATCATCTCCAAAATTTCTAGCTGTATTTGTTCCCATGCTTTGAGATTCTTTACAGGAGAGAAAGATGGGGTATAAATCCAAACTTTTCATCTTCATCATTGAATACATTGAAGGTTGCATTGCAAAAACAGCTGTGATTGTTTTGGATTCTGCATACATCCTAAGCCAGTGATGGCGAACCTATGGCACGGGTGCCAGAGGTGGCACTTGGAGCCCTCTCTGGGGGCACGCGCACACAGAGTTCGTCATGGGGCGGAAAATCACCCCCCCCACACACACACACATCTAGGCTGGCCTAGGCCACTGAGCACAACATGCGCACACCGTGGTGACCAAGGAGGATTCAGCTGGCAGGCCTGGTGCCTGTGGTCCAGGTGGCTTCTGCCCGAGGGGGGGGGGCGCAGAGGAGGCAGAGATGCCAGAGAGGCACAGAGCAGTGCACCAGGACTTGCTGGAGGCTAGAGCAGGCTGACCCCTGCTCGAGCGTGTGGGGCGGAGGAAGAGGGAGCCAACCGGTTTTTTCTACACTAAAACCTCAGCATTCAGGTTAAATTGCCAGGTTGGCACTTGGCAATAAATAACTGGAGTTTGGGTTGCAATTTGGGCACTCGGTCTTAAAAAGGTTCGCCATCACTGTCCTAAGCCCTGGGCAATTGCTCCTGTTTTTGCTGGCAAGTTAAACAAAAGGCGAGGAAGCCCTTCGGTCACAATATGGGTTGCTGACATACGGCAGACCTTTAACAGGTCAGAGGAACATGCAGCGTATTCTTTCCATCGTATTGCTGCAGTGTCCTACCTATAGATTTAGCAATAGTGGTTGCGGCCTCAGCGGACTTGGTGGATCAGCCCGGCAGCCCTGTTAACCTTCCTAGTCAGCCGACAACACACCCCTGGCTGGTGTGTCACTTTGCCTGGCTCAGGAGGGGTTGAGGGGGCTGAGCTGATTGGTTCTGACAGACACCCTCCGATCAGTGTCAGCGTCAGGATCGAGCTGCTGGAACAGGCGGGCGAGGCAAACGGGAAGCGCTCTGACGGTTAGCAGCTGTTTGCAGCCGGAACTCCCAAGCCCCGCCTCCCATCTGAAGAGCACAGCAGCCGGTCGGAAATGAAACCCCACCATCCACCCGGAAAGAAGCCTGTTCGTCATCGTGGCCTCTGTGCAGTCCCGCATGGGGCGGCACTCGTGCAGGCCAACCATGCAGATTGAGTTAACTTTAAAAGAGCTTTCGCCGCATAGCAAGTGCTCCACTCCTAAGGTGACCAGATGGTCACCTTCGTGAACCGGGACAGGCGGGCGGGCGGCCGCGCACGCAGCCGCAGGAGCGCACGGCCTTCTGGGGCGCTCCCGTTTCCCGCCCTGTCACAGGGTGGGAAACGGCAGCGCCCCAGAAGGCCATGCGCTCCTGCGGCTGTGCGGGAGGCTGCGCACTGCCTTGCGCCCCAGAAGGCAGTGTGGCAGCCTTCCAAAACCCTCCAAAACTGTCGCCTTATGCCCTCAGGAAGGCAGTGCGGCAGCCTTCCAAGACATTTGAAAAAACCCGCGGGACGTGGGACAAGTTGTTTCAAGGCGGGACTGTCCCGCCAAAAGCGGGACGTCTGGTCAGCCTATCCACTCCCCCCAGGCCAGGGGTCTGCAACCTGTGGCTCTCTAGATGTTCATGGACTACAATTCCCATCAATTCCCTTGCCTGCTAATTGGCCATGCTGGCAGGGGCTGATGGGAATTCCAAAATGGCGCCTTCTATAACCCTGGATGCTGTCCCTTCTGGATCAGTGTGAAAGCTGCAAACATCAAGGAGAGAGGTACAGAAGGGAAAGGAAGAGCCCCTTCTACATCTCAATCAGCATACATATCAGTCAGAACAAACACCCAACAGAGTATATCAGGCTTTGGTTCTGACACAGCCATTCCATACCATTTGGAATTGGAGGGAACCTCTGGAGAGGACTTGGGTCGATTCCGCACTTGGTTTATCGACCTAAGTTCGAGCTGCATTTGACCTAAGTGCTTCGCACAACCACTGGGATCAACGTGGTTTTGTACCAGCTTCGGGCCCTCGCGGTAGCCAGCGATCAAATCTCCGACTCCAGTTGAGAACTACTACGCTTTCAGGGAACCACGCTCGAACTCAGCTTCGCATTCTGCAGTAAAAGTGCGCGAATCTCTGGTGCCAGGAGAGTCCCCCCATTCAGCCAATCACAGCTGAGCAAGTTTCGGGGCATGCGCATTACAGCATAGCCATTAATCAAAAAACGCCACCTTCGTCTCTCCATTCCTGTGGCAGTTTTTTTTTATAACGTGTGTGGGGATAGACGGAACATGGCCGTAGAACAGTAGCCAATCGGAATGGAGCGGCGAAGAGGCACAGGGATGATTCACTGCGCCCTCGAGGAGCTGGGATCAAGCTGGTTGCAGTGGGGAACAACAATGGCTTCGACCTAGGTCAGTACCTTTCTCAGGGAACTGGGTCGAACCTATTTTACTCATGTGCAGAATTGCCCTTGGACTCCAAATCTAGTACAACCCACAACGACTCTCTGGGGAGCTCATGGAGATGCTTGGCCTCGTTGGAGGCACACAAAAGCTATGTGGATCAGCTGATCCAGATGGCAAAGGCGCTGAGCGTCACCTATGCCCATGATGTCCCAAAGGCTGCAGACCCCATCATATACATTATTGACGAGGGAGACACCTCCCAGGTCAAGCTACCCATCGTCAATGGTATCCAGTGCATAGCGTTGGATATCTGGAAGAAACCTCCCTCGGGATTGGCCTCCACTAGAAAGACTGAGAATCTTTACAAGTTGCACTATTTGAACTCAGACTTCTTCTACCACCACTCTTCCCTCAACTCGGTGGTGAAGGTGGTGCCTGATAGAGCCAAGTCTGGAACAGTGCTGGCACCCTTGGACACGGAAAGGATGAAACGGGACCCCCTGGGGCAGCTTATTTATTTGGCAGGGGCAATGGAGCTCTGGGTCACCAATTACTCCCTAATGATAGGGCAGTATCAATAGTACCTTGGGGAACAGCTGGCCCCCATTTTGTTTGCGTCCCTGAGGACAAAATGGAGCCCCTCCACCTTCTGCAGGCGGAAGGATTAAAACTGGCCAAATCGCAAATGAATGCGGCCAACCACGTTGCAGACGGCTCTGCCAAGGCCGTAGCGTCAAGTATAGCGATGTGGCGCCATGTCTCGCTCCCTAACACCAATGGATTCAAACTGGCCATTTCCCACCCAAGGGCTGGCCTGGTTCGTGGCCACTCCCACAAAAATGTAGCACCTATTGATTGGTTGACCTAGAGCTGCGGTGCAGGAACAATACTGTGGTTCTGCTCCCATAGCATTTGCATGGCAGCAAGGTCACACAGGGATACTTGAAAAGAACCACCAATTTGGCAAAGTAACGGGGCAAAGGAAATATTGTGGGCAACACTGAGGCAGGCCTGATTCAGCTTTGGGAACAGTGCAGAATTCTTGGCTGCACAGATATATTCTTCCTGCTCACCCCAGGATATTTTAACCCTGCGAAAACAGCCTTGAATAAACTTTTTCATCCTAAAGGTTTGTTTGTGCCTCTCCCTTGCCCCCTAGCCATTTCTCAAGGATAGGATTGTTAGCTGTTTAAATTAGATCATGCATCTCAGCTGAAATTTCTGCAAGTGGGGAGGGGGGGGCTCAATGGACTTACGGAAAATTCCGTGAACATGGCCGATGTCTGGTTGTAAAGATCAGGAGGTTGGGACCAGCATAAGTGTAGTTGTTGTGGATTTCCCTCCCTTCCTTATTATTCTCCCTACCCTCTTAGCTGCCGGACAGATGCTTATATTAAGCTCTGGAAACAGCCTCAAGGACCAATTACGATGCATTCAAACTCCAGTAAGTAGACAGATAGACAGTTTGACTGTTGTGGGTTTGCTGGCTGCGTGGCCATGGTCTGCTGGTTTTCGCGCCTCATGTTTCACCTGCATCTGTGGCTGACATCTTCAGAGACATGTCATAGTAAGAGGCGTTTCTCTCAGTGGCACCGTGTGGAAAGATTTGTGTTTTGTCTTCCTCTGAGGTAGGAGTGGGTGAGGTGCATTTGCGAGTGTCCGGGTCAGCCTTCTTATACAAAATATTCGAAGTGCTCTTGCATTTGGCAATTCCCTTTTTTATGCTGCACTCTGTTTGGAAAGCCCGGGACAAGCGTCTTTCCTGGTTACTTAAAAGCTTGGCTGGCCACCCTTAAGTTCTGGAGTTGCGCTTCTTGTGCTTTTAATTCGGACACTGGTAAGCCTGGATTCAATCATATATCCTCCCTCAGCTCCATGGATCACTCAAGTGGGTGGCGGGCAGTTGAAATTAAAATATTTTCTCCCCTGGGATTCTCCTGGGATTCTTTTTTGCAAAATGCTAGCCTCCCCTTCCGAACTCTTTTCAACTAAAAAGGCGACTCCTCGACCAGGATGCTACAAAGTTCTTACAAGACCAAGCACCTGAAGTAACTGTTCACCTTCTTTTTTCAACACCAAATCTCAAAACCAATCGGATGGCAGACTATCTGAGTATACCCGCTAAGAGCCCCTCAGCTTAGATGGGATATACCACGAGGGCTCGTTGTAATTCCTTCCCTTGTTCTGTACTCCAAGGGAGGTTTCTTTAAAATTGTCTCAAAAGCAAGAGCTGAAATTGCCCCCACTGTACCATATAGTGGGTGCAATCCATGGAACATATAATGCTTAACTCGCCCCAAATCACGAGGGAAGCTAGGACCAGGCTTTTGACTCTTCTTCCTGCTAAGCTTTAAAGGGAGAAATACTCTGTTGCTGGGAAGGTTTGCACTTCCTACTAAACAACTCCTTCTTCTGTGGTTTTAAATTCTGTAGTTAGGTTCCTTTTAGGAACTTTGGAATGATACCTGTGATGGTTTTATGTATGGAACATTTGTCTGGATAATGCTGGTTGTTATATTGGTATTATGCCTAATAAAGGTTTAATGTATGTAAGTGTCCGGGTGGAGTTCATTTGCAGTTGCATTTGTGTGTGTCCTGGTGGTTTGAATTTGTGGGACTCATTTGCAGGGATTTACACAGTGCCGCATTCAGACTTTTATCTGCAGACTGGAACAGCCCAGTTTTGCCACAATCTGTTGCCGTGCAGCCCAGCCCAGACATTCCTTATGCCTGAATTGGTTCGTAAAGCTTCTTGTTGATAGGATAAGACAGAATTCAGCCACGGCTTTCCTCTGTGGGAATTCAAAAGGTCTTGCTGAGATGGGGCTGCACCAGAGATGGGATCCAGCAGGTTCTCACAGAATCCTGAGAGTAGGTTACTAATTATTTGTGTGTGCCGAGAGGGGGTTACTAATGGGTGATTTTGCCACGTGATTTTTGCCTTAGTTACGCCCCTCCTCTCAGCAGTAGCGCACAGAACTTGAAGCAGTCTAGCAGGAGGTGCACCGGTGTGTGTAGCAGCCTGCGCCTGCGTGCATTCGTTTCCCACCCAAGGACCGACGCAGCGGCTGCGTCCTTGCCACAGCCCCGCCCAGGAATGCCCTGCCCCCGGAATGCCCGGTCATGTCCCCATCGTGCCCCGCCCAGCCCCATTGACACTACGCTACAGTTTGAATCTCACCACCATGGGAACCTGTTACTAAAATTTTTGGATCCCACAACTGGGCTGCACAGTTAGGTAGTCTACATTCAGCTGCCATTGGAGCAATTTCCTTGGTCACCTGCCCAACTCACCCAGTGATGCACAGTTCAGTCCTCAGATTTTACTGCTCAGAAACTTGATATTTTTAGGACCCGCACTGGTTTACTACGGCATCCTGCATGATCCAAGAGGTGGGAGTGAGAGGGTGTAATTCAAGAGATGTTGTACATAAATTCAACTTGGCATCCCCCACAAAGTCTGAATGGGTACATTCAAGCGAAGGATCCAAAAATATAGGATATCATAGGACCGTAAGCTCTGCATGAGAGAGAGGACATATACTTGGACACCATGACTGTAGACTAAATTATACTCCCGTGGTGGCGAACCTTTGGCACTCCAGATGTTATGGACTACAATGGGAATTGTAGTCCATAACATCTGGAGTGCCAAAGGTTCGCCACCACTGTTATACTCCCTTTCCCCAAGTTCCTGATTACAGCTGCTGTTAGAATTCTTAGGCCCCTTCCGCACACGCAAAATAATGCGTTTTCAAACCACTTTCACAAGTGTTTGCAAGTGGATTTTGCCATTCCGCACAGCTTCAAAGAGCACTGAAAGCAGTTTGAAAGTGCATTATTCTGCATGTGCGGAATGAGCCTTAGATTCAAGTGGGGAATATCATCTTAGAGAGCAACCAGGTTTTCAAATATCTGACGAAGGGAGTTGATGGGAATTGTAGTCCATGAACATCTGGAGAGCCACAGGTTGCAGGCCCCGGGTCCAGGGGCACGAACTTTTCAGAAACTGTCAATGGAGCCTATACATTTACAAAATCCAAACGGGTGGTGTAAGTGTAGGGCCGGGGCTGCTGGGCAACTTGTGCCAAACCTAGAGTTGGACCACCGTGAATGCCCCCCGCCAAACCCCCACTGTGCCGATGTGGCTGGGGGCGTCACAGGAGTGCTCACGCAAGGCTGGCTGCCGCAGTGTACTGCAGTAGGCAGGCACCACTGAATTTTCTCCTCTGCTGGGGTAAGTGCAAAGGTGGGATCCAGCAGGTTCTCACAGGTTCCCAAGAGTAGGTTACTAATTATTTGTGTGTGCCGAGAGGGGGTGACTAATTGGTGATTTTGCCACGTGATTTTGGCCTTAGTTACGCCCCTCCTCTCAGCAGTAGCGCGCAGAACTTGAAGCAGTCTAGCAGGAGGTGCACCGGCGTGCGTGGCAGCCTGCGCCTGCGTGCATTCGTTTCCCGCCCAAGGACTGGCGCAGCGTCTGTGTCCTTGCCACAGCCTCGCCCAGGAATGCCCCGCCCCCGGAATGCCCAGTCACACCCCCGTTGTGCCCCACCCAGCCCATTGGCGCTACATCACAGTTTGAATCCCACCACCATGGGAACCTGTTACTAAAATTTTTGGATCCCACCACTGGGTAAGTGCCCCGGGGAGGGCTTTTCCACTGATGTAGGCCTGGGTCGCCTGCAGAGTGGGATTTGTCCCCTATGGATTGGGCTGCCCGACTATCAGATCATTAAGTCTGCTTCGTAATGCAGACCGTTCTGCGATGCATCTCAGCAGCTGCCGCGCAAAATCTGACAGCATCGCATGTTATGTCAGGGTGAGTATCTGGAAGCAGCAAGGAAATGTGAAATTGTTCTGTGCAGCTTGGAAATCTACACATGGCAGGGAAATAAATTTAACAAATTTAATACGTAACTTTTTGGAGTACTGATAATGGAAAAAACCCCACGTTCTGTTGTTTCAGTGTGCCCAGATCTGCAGGAACGTTTTCTCTCCCGATGAACAGTCTTTCGACATCGGCTCTCCAGTCAGTTTTGTGTGACGTGATCACCTGTCAACTCCAGGTTGGAACATTCCTGGAGAGTTTGAGGGTGGATCCTGAGCATGGTGGGGCTTGGGGAGTAGATGGAAACCAGCAGGGCATAACCCCATGCCTAGAGATTACTTACCACTCTGGGAGATCTTGAGACCTCACCTAGAAGCTGACGACCCTCCTGGGTGACCTTGGGCTAGTCACAGCTTCTCGGAGCTCTCTCAGCCCCACCTACCTCACAGGGCGTTTGTTGTGAGGGGGGAAGGGCAAGGAGATTGTAAGCCCCTTTGGGTCTCCTGCAGGACAGAAAGGGGGGATATAAACCCAAACTCCTCATCCTCGTCCTCGTCCTCGTCCTCGTCCTCTTCTTCTTCTTCTTCTTCTTCTTCTTCTTCTTCTTCTTCTTCTTCTTCTTCTTCTTCTTCTTCTTCTTCTTCTTCTTCTTCTTCTTCTTCTTCTTCTTCTTCTTCTGTCTCCTCATGTGAACTTAGGGTGCATCCTGGAACGCCCTCCGACCCCCTTGCAGAAGAAGATTGGTAGTGATGGGCAAGCTGCCACTCCAGGAAGTTGTCCTCCATGATTGGTCTCATTGGGGACCTCCGGAAAAACTGTCAAGGGTTGCCGAGGCTCATTGGAATTTAGTTTGAACATCTCTGCTGTAATGCCAACATCACCACTCTGTAATGGAAACCTTGCAAAGGGCTTCAGAGCACCGGGGACAGTTTATGGATTTTTAGAGTGCAGGCATTCAGCTCATGAGCAACGCCAGAAAAGAGGGTATTTATTTAATAAAAGGCCCATGCTTTGGATTTACTGTCAGTGGCCCTCCAAAATATAGCAGTGTGCATGAAAACTTACAATGAGCTCTGCAGAGATACTGATAAGTAAGAGTTAATAATAATAATAATAATAATAATAATAATAATAATAATAATAATAATAATAATAATAATAAAAAACATCTTTGAATTGACAAAATTAACATCTGTCAAATTCAGAAGGCAGCCCTGCTGGAATCCGCACGAATACTATGCCGATACATTACAACTTCCTAGGCCTCTGGGTGAGGCTCGAATTGTAATGAAGGCCCACAACCAGCTAAAGATCTGGCAGCTGTGAAATCTACACTACTACTACTACTACTACTACTACTACTACTACTACTACTACTACTACTACTACTACTAATAATAATAATAATAGTAATAGTAATAATAATAATAATAATAATAATAATAATAATAATAATAATAATAATAATAATAATAATAATAATAATAATAATAATAATAATAATAATAATAATAATAATACCAAGTCTTTGGTTCAGACCTAGACAGGAATATATTAATTGTCTGGAATATCTTTTTAGACCGGGGTTTTTCAATGTGGTGCCTATGGATCTAACAGCTAAGGCATGTTGAGAAATCACTCATATTAAGGTTGTATTATATGCTAAAAGTATGTTGATAAACATTTTGCCAATTAAAATACCAAAAGTGTATAATGTTTAAGTGTTTACGTATATGGTGTATGTAGCTAGAATTGCATTTGCAGCAAGATGGAAAGCAGAGAAACCCCCAGATCTGACAGAATCGATGAACAAACTATACTCCTTTCCACCGAAAGATCCAAGTAGAATTGTAAATTCATCTGCCACATGCTGGACCATCTTTGTTTTAGAATACTCCGCTTGGGTCCTAGTGCCTACCTAATTCTGGGCCTTTCCCCACTTACCTTAAGCCCCGCGCTACTTGAGGAGAGTAGTGCGGGGTCCCCCGGCACTCCCCACGAGAGGAGCGGCGACAGTGCAGCTGCCCCGACGCTGCCATTGTCGTGCCCCCTCAGCGCGCGGCATCCCAGGCGCTCTTGCAAAGGGCGCCTTTTGATGACCCCACGCAGAGCCGCGCGCTGAGAGAATTTAGAAAGAAATGGAGTGCTTTTTTGGATTACATAGATCAAGGTCTGCGACAATAAATGGCAGCAGTGATCATGTGGATAAGAAAAAAAATGTTATATTTAGATCTTTTTAGGTTTGAGAATTTAAAACAGAATATTTGAGGATGTAAGTTTTAGATGTTGACAGATATAAGTAAGTTCCACACACCACTCTCCTCCGTAATATTTGTAAAATCTTTATAAAATAAAAAAGTAAAAAAGAGAAATCAATCTTTTTGACCCAGAAGGACAAACTAAGCAAATCCTGGAGATTCCTGCTGGATTGCTTTGAAGTTCTACAGCAATACCACGAGCCCCTGCTTTTAGAAGTGGTCTTTCTCCTTTTCTCCATTGGCCCAGAAGTCTCTTTTTTGACCAGTTAAATACCATTGTAAGTAGGACAGTGGTGAGCCAATTCGCATTTTGGCTCCCGAGCAAAGGTCCAGCGGCACATATCAGCACTTCTGTCTAATAACGGACTCACTGAGAAAGAAACAGGCATAAGTCAAAGACTACCTGCAAATATTTTTCAGTGCTTCAGTCTGGTCAAGCATAAACAAGGTGTTAACATTTCTCTTTTTATTTATTAATTTGTTTCAATTATTTATAGGCTTGCTTTCCTCTTGTACAAATGGGACCAAGAAGAGGCAACAAAAATAAAATCATCTCCAAAACAAGACAACATTAAAAAAAATCAAGCCGTTAAAACCAGCCAATATGCTTCATAAAAGATACCCATTTAAAAGACCCTCCGTACATGTAATAATAATAATAATAATAATTTATTTGATTTATATCAGGCAGATGACAACTATAATAGCTTAAGAACGCAAAAAGAGCCCTGCTGGGCCAGTCCAGTGGTTCATTTAATCCAGTATTCTACAGTGGCCAACCAGTTGTCCAGAAGAGCCAATGAACAGGGCCACGGCCTTCATCTGACGTTGCCTTCTTGGCTTGGATTTCAGAGGTTTACTGCCTCAGAATATAGAGGTTTTAGTAGCCATTGATGGACCTACCCTCCACAAATCTGTCCAACTCCTTTTAAAGCCATCTCTGCTCATGGCCATCACTATGCTTACTGGCAGTGAATTCAGAATTTAATTATGATAAGAACATTGAAACAAAAATGGGAGAAAGAAGGATTTCTAGACATGGGTAATACTGAAAAGTTAATAGACAGTTGGAAAAATATAAAGATTGAGAAATATATGGAGTTAGAAAGAAAAATGATATTAAAATGGTATAGAATGCCAAAACAACTAGCATATATGATAAAAGGGACTTAGTTCTAAATGCTGGCACTGTGGAGACCAAGAGGCATATTATAGCCATATGTGGATAGAATGTGCAGAAGTAAAATTTTTTTGGACAATTGTATTGTTATATATCGAGAAACTGGTGAAGATAAATATTGATTTAAATAATGACTTAATGTTCATGGGAGTAATGGAAGACAGAAGGGTGGACAAACAATATAGTTATATGTATAAAATAATGATCAAAGCAGCCCATGCAATAATAGCCTTGGGCTGAAAAGAAAAGAAAAAAAATGGACACTTCAGAGATGGTTAGAAAATACTAGAACCAGGGGGCATTCATTGAAAATGCTGGGGGGAAGAATTAGAACTAATAAAAGGAAACACTTCTTCACGCATCGTGTGATTGGTGTTTGGAATATGCTGCCACAGGAGGTGGTGATGGCCACTAACCTGGATAGCTTTAAAAGGGGCTTGGACAGATTTATGGAGGAGAAGTCAATTTATGGCTACCAATCCTCTTTGATCTGAGATTGCAAATGCCTTAACAGTCCAGGTGCTCGGGAGCAACAGCCGCAGAAGGCCATTGCTTTCACATCCTACATGTGAACTCCCAAAGGCACCTGGTGGGCCACTGCAAGTAGCAGAGAGCTGGACTAGATGGACTTTGGTCTGATCCAGCTGGCTTGTTCTTATGTTCTTATGTTCTTAAAATATCTGGGAACAAGTGACACTTGATATTTTTGATACATTAACCAAAAATAAGACGTGGCAAGATAAACAGAATGAAATTTTGAAGATATGGATAATATATGTGGACTGGATGAAAGAAGCTCGAGTCGATGAAGAAATATGGGAGAAGAGGCTACAGAGAATGAACTTACTGCTGTTTGTGAGACAAAACTATGAAGAAGTAATGGGGGGAGGGAGAAAAGGGGGGGAAGTATTGTTTGAAAATGTATGAAGAAGAAAATTACTATGAACTGTAAAATTCAAATGATACCATAAATTTTTTTTAAAAGAATTTAATTATACATTGAGCACAGAAATATTTCCTTTTCTCTATCCTCTAACTATGGTCCATCATCTTCTAGTATGTTAGGAAAGGGAGAAACAGCTCCCACAGACCCCCCTCATCCATAGTTTTATAAACCTCTTTTATTTCTCATCCCCTTAGTCGTCTTTTCTCTAAACTAACAAGTCCCAGACTTTCCAGCCTGTCCTTATAGGAAAAGGTGCACCGACCCCGTGATCATCTGGGCTGCCCTCTATAAACAACTATGCACAACTTAGTGTTTCTGAGGAGCCTCCCAAAATGTTCTGACTTGCTGTCCTTGTGAAGTTGTTGCAAAGATCAAGCCTGCCTTTGCTCATTCGGGGGATGGTGCCTCAGAGCTCGGGAGCAAGATGTAAAGAACATTTGCAGGAGTTGAAACCAGAAATGGGATCCAGCAAGTTCTCACAGGTTCCCGAGATTAGGTTACTAATTATTGGTGTGTGCCGAGAGGGGGTGACTAATGGGTGATTTTGCCGCGTGATTTTTGTCTTAGTTATGCCCCTCCTCCACTCCTCAGCAGTAGCACGCAGAACTTGAAGCAGTCTAGCAGGAGGTGCACCGGCGTGCATGGCAGCCTGCGCCTGCGTGCATGCATCCCGCCCAAGGACCGGCGCAGCGGCTGTGTCCTTGCCACAGCCCCGCCCAGGAATGCCCCACCCCAGGATGTCCGGCCACGCCCCCGTCATGCCCCACCCAGCCCCATTGGCGCTACGCCACAGTTTGAATCCCACCACCATGGGAACCTGTTACTAAAATTTTTGGATCCCACCACTGTATAATATATAAATATATGTATGTGTGTGTGTGTGTATAATAATATATTATATTATATTATATTATATTATATTATATTATATTATATTATATTATATTATATTATATTATATTATATTATATTATATTATATTATATTATCTATATAATAATATATATTATATATATATTAGTAATCCATTTTGCGATGCTTCAAATAATACAACTTTATTTGTCACTTTATTAAAAGAGGGTCAGCAAAGCGTAATCGTTTGTGAAGAGAACTGTATCACTTCGTGTCTCAAGCGCTAATTAAACAACTCCACCCGACGTCCGTGCAAAGACCCACGTCAAGCAGTTAATGCAACTTGTTACTGCGAGATTTGTTCTGACATATCCCTTCCAGCAGAGCAAGATGGGAAGAAGGCAACTCTCCAGAGACTGCCGGTAGGCAGCCAATAAAAAGCAAAGGGGCTTTTGCCAAGCGAAATGAAAGCTCTTTGCTGACATACTTCCTAATTTAATCATCTTGAAATACGAATCTCATCACCCAGAAAACCAAGAACACGGAGCCAGTTTCTCCATCCTTCCCCACCAAATGGTTTGGGGCCGTGTATATCAAACATCCATAAACACATAATGAGGTAGTGCTGAAGGACTAGTTATACACTCTTGTCTTTTCTAATTCTTAGCATTATTCAGCAAGTCAGGAATATTCTCTTCACTCCAGTGCATAACTTTTAAAAACTCTAAAAGCCATCCTCTTGGGCAGATGGCAACCATATTAGTGAAACAGAAGCAGGAGGACATGACCAGATTATGAAGGTGTCAAGCAAATCATGGCTCAGGGGCTTTAGGTGGGACCTTTCTAAGAGGTCGAATCCCCACTTGAAATTTGCACGCAGATCCAAACCTGTTTGTTGTGAAACCGTGTCCTCTTCATCAGAGTTTCTCCCTCCCGACCGCAGCGAGCATACAGCAGACGCACCCGGTTGCAGAACTCTTAGCAATCCCCACTACCAGGCGAGCTTGTTTTGCCGGTCTCCCCTGATTGGCTGGAGTGCCTTGATGGGGTGGGACCTTTTCCCACTGTGGAAATGTACATTGTAGGGGCATGATAAAAAAACCAGCATGTAAAAGTTTAATGCTGAACTGTTTAACTGTGCAAACAGATAACTGTTAGCTGTGTAAACCATTAACGATTCAAAGTTACACGTTTGACTCTTTAATGCTTGCGTCCCCTTCTGCTGGCCGATCACAAAAGCGGAAACGAAACCAAGGAAAGGCTGCACGTGCATCGCAGTGCTGATTGGTTGCCCAAATTCTGCGTCACACTCCAGGGCGGGAAACGAGTCAGGGTTTCAACCCTCATCCCTCCCCTTGGATCAGCTCTGAACCGTGTTAATGGGGTCTATGCCACTTGCAACCTGGTCCTGCCAGAACATGGATTAACGGGGAGAACGAGCGCCAGAAACGGAATCTGCCACGCGAGCAATGGGGAGGTCGTCCCTCAAACCTGGTTAGTTTGTGTTCTGAAACCTGGCTAAGACAGTAGTGGGGATTCAACCAGAGTCTCTTATAGAAGAGGTTCCCCCTAAAAGATTCAGACAAAAGGGACAAGTGAGTTTTACAAACATAACACGATCCCCTCACAGTAAATAGAAACTAAATATGTTAATAAGAAAGGAGGAGGAAACTAAGAGCTGCTAAGGAGATAGTGTTGGCTTTGAGGTATTTTTGGAATATAAGAGATATCCTTGGGACTGGTGGGTCAACCAACTTCATGCTGAACAATTGTTCTTTAAAACGTTGCTGAGATGATAGATTCTTCATCCTTTCTTAAAATACTCATTCGTTGTTCTTAGTCCAAGAAGATTCACCTTTCAAAATCAGAGTTCTAATCACATGCAGATAGAAGGGCTGGTGGCAGTGGCGTAGTGCCAAGGGGATAGGAGGGGAGGTGCACGATGCACCGGGCGTGCATTGGTGCGGGGGCATTCTGGGGGCGTTCTGGTGGCATTCCGGGGCAGGGATGTGGCAGGGGCTCAGGGCGCATGCGTGCCCTGGGTGCAGTACCCCCTCACTCCAGCCCTGGGTGGTGGTCAACAGTTAGAACATATTTGGAACAAAATTTCCTTGTTGTAGAGACCGTTTTCCTGGTTCAGTGCAAAGTATTAAGCAGAAGACTCCAGATCCAGATTCATAGGATTTAAAGCTGTGTTCTGGGGAAGCCTTGAGTTCTACAGAAGCTTATAGGGAGTACCTCAGTCAATAGATGACAGCAGAAAAAAAACCCTGAAGTCCATCCTTATTGGGAACCGAATTCAAGATGCACAGGTACTGGGACCAAGATGCATCGGCCTCCTTCCAATTCGTAAGATCTAGAGAGGCCTGGGACCGAAACCCGAAGCGTGATATGCCTGGTATATGCCCAGAAGTTTTAGGATTTTTGGCTAAGAGGATACAAACCAAAACTGAAGGTGTCTCTCTTTAAATTTTATTTTATTTATTTTATTTTTATTTATTATTGAACTTATATACCACCCTCCCCTAGAGGGCTCAGGGCGGTTGGTGCACTCAAATGGTGCACTCAAAGTCTCTCCATGGAGCAAAACAGGAATGAAGCAGGGACAAAGATTTGCTAGGAGTGGGTAAGAGAAAATACACTCTACTGTACTGTATGGATATGAGAAAAGTTAACTTGCTGAATTGTCTTGAGCTGCTCATTTAGAGCCAAACCATTGCACAAAAATTTGGCCCCATCATCATGACTGGCGTGCATATGCATGAAGAATCAAGCCTGCCCCTTCCTGGGGTATCAAGAGATGGAAATTAAAGGGACAAAATTCCAATAGCCTCAGTCACTAGGAATATCATGGTATTTCTTCTCAGACAGTGTTTGGGTCGAGGTGTGGGTGATGTGAGGGTAATTGCAGAAGCTATCATTGTCTGGGGTCCTGTGGATCATAGGACAGTATCTTCTTCACCTCAAAGGAAGTCTTTTCAGTCTATGGCTCCATGCTCAATGGATGTTTGAGATGCATGGCTAATTTGTTGGTGGCCTGGCAGGCTCCAGTATACAGTAATTTTGGAAGCTACATTCTAGAAGCAGAGAACAATCACCATCTGGGTTGCTGAATATTATCTTGGGAAAGCTGGCAAGACATATCCATCTGATATGTCATATATCCATAGATTCTTCCCCCAAAGCAGAGATGATTGTTACCCATTCCAGAATGCTAACTGTTAAAGCATTCACTCTCAGAGATACTCTAATGAAGACTGAAGGTTTAGATAGGCTTGGCTAGTCACCATGGTAACAGCCTTTCTCCTGGGTTACCATAGGAATTGCAAAAGCCCCTGTAAACCTCCATTAATAAAGCATATACTCTTTTCAAGCAGACTCCTTGAGCACACACCTCGAATTTTCGGCAAGAACAGAAAACGAGGTTTTGCATGGAGTGTTTGGCCTTAAAATTTGCTTATCAGGATTATATCAGATGACATTAGAAATTGAAAGGAGGCATAAAAGACGGGAAGGCTATTAAGAATGCAACTATTGATTTTTCCACTTCTCAAGTGGGGGGTGCCAGAATCGTTGCAGATCAACTATCATGTTCGCTCGTTCACCTTAACAGAGTTCAAACGCTGCCCTATGTGCCCCGTGATCCTCTTTAGACCACCCTATAAGTTTGGAGAAGTCGAAGGTTTGGTGGGCAAAAGTAACCCACCAGGAAATAAAGGGGCATTAAAATGACACCAACTCAATCAAAAGGAGGAGCATTTAATTAGTCACTTTGGCCCGCCAAACCATCCCAGGGGGGCTTTTGTTTCGTTCCGTGTCATAAATTCCATCTTTTTAAAAACCGTCGGGCTTGTAACTGTGAGGGTACTTGAACATGGGCCAATTATCTTAGATTACTCAATGAGATTTCCATTTTGCTAACCTTGGGGTTGGAAACATCCAAGGCATTTCCTACAATAAGGGGAAACCAACACAGAGAGGTTCGACAGAGCTCAGCTAATGCCGGGGCAACTGTATCTATGGCAGCAGACCTTAAAACCACCAACTTCAGAGCATCCTATTATACTGTTTCGAAAGAAGATTGCGTTTATTTTGGGGTTTACAAGTTTTTCGTTCTGGGTGGTTTGGAGAGGTGAGCCTTTTAGATCAGGTTGAGTCACACTGACAGCAGATGAGGCGCCTAAACGGTTCCGGGATTGTACCATTTCAAATAACATGGTGCATTTACAGGTCGTGTGATTGAAAGTTTCTCCATGACAGAAAAATTTCCTGCACATGTAACCTCAGCTTGTGGGTTCTGTGGGGAAGAACTTGGAATGAGTTTGCAACAACAAATTTTAAAAACAAAATGGTTTACTTTCTTAACATATAACATATAACAACATTTAACATCACATTTCAAGGTCCTGTTCAGGTTGCATTTTCAAGTCCTTAATTTACAGTCTACTGATACTGCCAAGTCCAATTATTCTTTGCAAGTGGGTTGGCTCCTGAAGACTCCAAGGGCTTGATGGACAGGATTCAACATGATGAAGGTTTCCAGGAGATTTCTCACCCATTACAACCACAAAAAGAAACCCTGAAACAATAAACTCCAACATTTACAACATAGCAAAAACAAACAACTACCTTCCCAGTTGTTCCCAACAATATTGCAGTTTACCTTAACAAGGTGCTAAGGGCTTATACAACCAAGGTCTGAGTCTGGTAGTCTTGTCTCCTCCAAACTAGCTCTTCAGCCTCTTGCTGCTTTGAGTCTCCACCCCTTACTGGGTCAACCCATTCTGAGCATGGGGGTTACACACACACAAATGAAACTAGAATATCAAGGGGAAGTTGAAGGTGTGCTAGAACCTCTTTTCTATGGAGGAGAATTCAAGCACACAGTCCCTGCACCTTCTTCCGAAGTCCAAAATAGGTTTACTACCCCAACGACTGTTTTTGTGGACTAGTAGCAAGTTGAAGGAATGAAAGGTAATGTAAGTGTAACTGTAATGAAAGTCCAAAATATGTTTGTTATGCTCTTCTAAATTCAGAAGAGAAAGTTGGATTGGAGTCCAGAAGCCCCTTAGAGATCAAATATGTCTAAGAATGGGAGTTTTGACTCTGGAAAGCTCACACTCTGAATATCTTTTTAGTCTCTAAGGTGCCCCTGAACTTGAAGCTAGGTGTTCTTCTGCAAACCAACATGGCTACTCTCTGAACAGCTCTAGATTATCACATATAGCATAGGTGTCAAACTCGTGGCCCTCCAGATGTTATGGACTACAGTTCCCATAATCCCTTGCCAGCATCATGGTTTGAGACAGCCTCCAATTTGGCTTTTAATATAAATTGTCCAAACACTGAAAACGTTCAGCCAATGTCCACTATGCAAGTCTATAGTAAGAGTCTGTCAGCATTATAATTTTTTTTTGCATCTGAGTTTTCTACTAGCTCTGTTAGTTCAAGTACACAAAACAACCGGAGGGCCAAAATATTACGCTGGTTGGTTTCCTTTCACAAATCTTCAAAAGATTTTTCAGTAATCATTGCCAGCACCTCCGATTATCTATTTTCCACAAGGTTTGCTTCATGTAGTCACCTACGGAGCAGCAGTGGCGTAGGAGGTTAAGAGCTCGTGTATCTAATCTGGAGGAACCGGGTTTGATTCCCAGCTCTGCCGCCTGAGCTGTGGAGGCTGATCTGGGGAATTCAGATTAGCCTGGGCACTCCCACACACGCCAGCTGGGTGACCTTGGGCTAGTCACAGCTCTTCTGAGCTCTCTCAGCCCCACCCACCTCACAGGGTGTTTGTTGTGAGGGGGGAAGGGCAAGGAGATTGTAAGCCCCTTTGAGTCTCCTGCAGGAGAGAAAGGGGGGATATAAATCCAAACTCTTCTCTTCTTCTTCTTCTACGGTTGAAGCCACCCGCTCAAGTCTTTGGAACATGCTGGAATTCTGCCAGCTTTTGCCTCATGCCTTAGCAGGTGTCGCTAAAATTATTGCCAGATGTGAGGCAACAGCTGTGCTAGCAAACTGTAATCTTTCAGAGGAAAAAAAGCTGGGGTGTTTGGTATACTCTTATGCTGTCTGGCAGCTAGGAAATACAAAGAATTTGCCCATTCATTGGGGCATAGATGATATCTGCTCTGTAATGAGAAAATAAGATAATCAGGATGGAGGAGAAGGGCGACTCGGCTGTTCTGTGCCTGCAGAAAGCTTCACAGGTTGTTATCTGCTGACAGGTGAATGCTTGAGAAATCGAATGGTCCTTCACCAAGGGCAGAACAGCTCTAGGTTTTTTCTGGAATAGACAGTGGCACTGGATCAGAGGTGGGATCCAGCAGGTTCTCACCAGTTCCCGAGAGTAGGTTACTAATTATTTGTGTGTGCCGAGAGGGGGTTACTGATTGGGTCCGCTTTTCCGCCTCCACGCCCTCGCCTCCCCGAGAGGCATCCTGCCTTGGAACGTGAAGGTTCCATGTTGCGATTGCGACTAATAATGTAACTCCCTGAACTGGGTTAATTCCTTTCAGGTACTGCAATTCATGGATTCTCAGCCTTTCGTACCTTTTCTCTCACCAATCTCTATCAAAGAACCTGTGTGTTTCACTGTTGCTGTGTTCAGATTTGTGAGTTGGGGCATTTTCTATAATGTGATGATGATTTAGAAATGATCTGGTGCAAAAAATTTTTTGAGGGTCGTGGTGGGGTGGCTGCCCATGGGGGGCGGCATCCAACTCAGGTTTTGCCCAGGGCTCAGGTTTGCCTAGGTACGCCTCTGCCCCCTTTGCTGAGGGGGGGCTGGCGAGGGAACCTGTTGCTAAAATTTTTGGATCCCACCACTGCACTGGATCCATTTCAGTCTGAGTTCCAGTCTGCCCATGGTGTAAAGACTTTGCTAATTGTCCTCACAGATGATCTTTGTAGACAGCTGGATGGAGGTGAGTCACTCCTTTAGTTTCCTGCTGGTTGCCAGGGCCTACTTGGCAACCCTAGCCTACAATAGGACCATACTTGGTATGGTGGATGGCAAGGCTACAAACAGGATTTTCTATGCCCAATATCTGGATCAAATTATGTTTTAACTCTGATGTGCGCAGTTTAATATACACTGCGTGCCCAGACCTATTTGTCTCCAAATGGTATCAACTTCTCAAATCAAAAATTTACTCAATAGGTTTATTACTGGAAGATCTCCGTATGCTGACACCCAGAGAGATCTTCCGAACCTTAAAAAGTAGACTTCTAGAACAGGAATATCATATCTTGTTGGGGCAAGCAAAAAATCATGCTCACCCCTCTCTGTTGGAATAATACCGGAACAGGTGCACATAGCCAAATATCTTGAATTATTAACTGAACCCCAACAGAGATGGATTATCACAAGGGCCAGATCCAATACCTTCCCATCGGCCATTACAAAGGGTCGTTACTTATCCATCCCTCTCCACACTGTAAAAATCAAGTGGAGACTCTTGCTCACATTATTCTTGACTGTCCGAGATATGTGGGCATTAGGAATTTCTCTCCCAGGCTGGCCCTAGACAAATCCGAAAGTGACTCTGACTGTTCTGTTGTGGAGCTTCTGTTAAACAACACAGATGTCATGCTCTTGGAAAAAGTAGCAAAATTTATTTTACAAGTGACAGAACTTTCTAAGTAATGTATACTGCTATATACAGTCTTCCTGTCTGCGTTTTGAATGTACTCTTGATTTGTATTTCAAAAATGTCTGGCAATTCTCTAGAACCTATTTTTAAATGCCAAATAAAGGTTGTTGTTGTTGTTGTTGTTATGCCCAATATCTGCATTCAGGCAACATTGTGTGCTTGTGAAATCTTAAGCCGTATGGAAACTTCTTTAAGTTCTGGGCCTTCAACACAGGGTCACTTCTACTCCCCTGTCTGAAGCCTCTCTCGATCACTGTAACGTTGAACTGAAATTTGTTCCATTGACCTCATGACCTCCCAAAAGAAAAATACAAGTCAAGTTCAAAGACCTTTATTAGGCATTAAAACATAGCAGAGCTAAGTAATCCAAATACAGTTTTACAAGATAAAACAGGTACTCCTGTTTCAAAAATGCATACATCAGAGCGAAAGAGGAGACCAGGAAATTATTTCGTGATAGTGAGCAAGAATTTGGCCACTATGTCCAGTTGCTTGGGATTCTCTGTATTCAGAAGATAGTTCAATTTAAGATTAAAAAGGCTTGGATGGACCAGTAAGGGATCCCCTAAAAACAGGTTTGGTCTAAAATCGTTAAATTTTGGACAAACTAATAAAATGTGCTCCAATGACTCCTCAGAGGTTTGACAGTATTCACAGGTACGCTTTTGCTGTGAAGGTACCGTGAATCTCTCTGGGGAAAAGGTTAAGAAAAATACATAAATTGGGAGTGGGAGGTGGGGAGTTGCAGCACCTGCCTTCCGTTCTCCGGGAGCAACAAAGTAATAACATTCCCCATAAGAAGACCTCATCGATGCACGGTAACAGAAGTTGTTTGTCTGCTTTGTGGGACCAACATGGCAACGACATCCCAACAAGGCTAAATATAACCCGACTCGTTTTAAGTTTTTGGATTATTGGCAGTAAAAGGAACACTTCAAAAATGCCTCGTACATTTTAACATCTGGTGCCCTGCGCTTTTATATTCTAAAAGATCCACAGACTTCAGTATACCAGGAAAAATTAAACGATACCTTATAGTCTTTGTGTTCAACGGGCTCTTTTTTCCAGACATGCAGACAGCAACAGACTGAAAGTATAAAATCCACAATGGGTGTATATTTTATTTATATCAGGCCCTTCCTCGCTGCACAAACGTAAAGGGAGTCTTTTCTGATTTGGATGAACACAAAGAGTTTCGGAAGAGTTTGGATTTCTAGCCCACCCTTCTCTCCTGTAAGGAGTCTCAAAGGCTGATCACACATAATCTTCTTGCTACATGATAGGGGCGAATGTTTGTCGCAGCAAGATTTCTTGTGTGGACCTGTTTCCTCAAGCCCCGCTTTCACTTTCCATTCTCTCCAGGGTGAGCAAGACCACTTTTAGCACAACCTTTAATTTGCTTCGCTGCCACAGTGGAGAGGTTTGCCAGTGAGCACAGCTTTGTCCCGAAGACCTTTCTCTGCCCGTGGCCAGCCTTCCCTCTCCTTCCTGCTACTTTGCAAGACTTTCTCCTCAGTTCCCTTCCATGTTGCCAACTGCTTCAAGTAACACAAAAGAACCTCACTCACACAACATTGACCTCTAATTCTCATGATATTTCGAGATATCGCTATAAAGAGAGCTTGGAAATAACAAGCCTCTGTCCTCTGGTGACAGCAGCACCAGCAGGAGGAAGTGTTGTGTGGAGGGAAGGGGGAGAGAATATCTGCTCTACGACAGTCCCCTACTTCAGCAGCCTGTAATCCAGGGAATTGCTTTGCTCCTTTCTTTGGGTGGGGCGGGGGAAGGATTACTTTTAGAACAGTAATATAGACATAAGTGTAGCTCAGGGTCTGCAACCTGCGGCTCTCCAGATGTTCATGGACTACAAAACCCATCATAGACTACAAAACCCATCAGTTCATGGACTACAAAACCAATTGGCCATGCTGGCAGGGGCTGATGGGAATTATAGTCCATGAACATCTGGAGAGCCGCAGGTTGAAGACCCCTGGTGTAGCTCAAAGGGCTAAGCCAGCAATTTTTGATACTGGGTATAATGAGATCTGTGCTTTTAAGAATCACTTGATGGATGGAGTTAAGAGAACCAGGCCTGGAGAGCTCTCTACAGAAAAGCTCTGGGGAAAGGAGGGAGTGCCTCCTCATTTGTAAACAGAGAAATGCAAGGAGAGCCCTCTGCAAACCCACTGCACAGAGAAGAGACCGGAGGTAAGCATTCCATGCATAATGGGCCAAGGGGGCTTACAAACTCCTTTCCCTTCCTTTCCCCACAACAGACACCAGGTGGGGTTGAGCAAGCTCTGAACAAACTGTGACTAGCCCGATGTCACCCAGCAGGAATGTATGAGTGGGGAAACAAATCCGGTCCATCGGATAAGGACCCACCGCTCATGTGGAGGAGTAGGGAATCAAACCTGGTTCTTCAGATTAGAGTCCATTGCTAAACCACATGGTGGAAAATCCACAAGTTGTTCCTTTTAGAAGAAATGGCAACCACACACGTACAGGTGCAGTTCATTGTCTGTAACCAAAGGCCATTACAATCATATGGTCTCAATGACCAAATAAAAACAAATATAACTTCAAAACAGGAAAAATCAAATTTTAAAACCCCCACAGATTTTAAAATCAAACACAGGCTTACATTTTCTTTGAGCAAAAAGTAACATTTTCTAAGACACAAAAGGGTCGTTATCAGAAAGGAAAGCTTCTCCTGATCACTGAAAGAATTATTTGCTTTTAAAAAGCAGCAAGAAGTTTGAATCTGGGTTCTTTATAGAAAGCACAATCACACATCTGGGAAGTATGTTTGTTCTATACATGCAATCACAATGCCAGGCATGTAGAAAAAAAAAGGACTAAATATTTGCACACCTCTTATCAGGCCAGGCTGAAAAACAAACATATAAAATCTACCACCCTACTGAAAAACAAAATTAAAATCACAGTCCAGTCCAGAGCTGTCAGGTGGGTGGGGACAGCCTTGCTTTAGCACGGCTCCGCCCACTCCAAAGGGCTTTCCTGCATCACAGGAAGCCCCCAAAAGGGGGGGGGAAAGACTCACCTAAAACTCCCCCGTAGGGGAAAGTGGAGATATGCCGCTGAAAACATGGCGTATCTTCGAGGCTGGGCCCACTGGCGCAATGTGAAGTGAAAGCAAACTACGGGCGTTTCCCCACTCACAGGGATGCCCCCTATGCTGCCCGCTGCTCTCAGCGCGCGGCATCCCTGGCATGCGCCCGGGCGTCCCCATGACCCCGCGCTCTGCGCGCATCAAAAGGCGCAGTTTTCTCCAGCACCAGGGATGCCGCGCGCTAAGGGGGCGTGACAGCAGCAGCGTCGGGGCAGTTGCGCTGTCGCCGCCCCTGTCGTGGGGAGTGCAGGGGGACCCCACGCTACTTGAGGAGAGTAGCGCGGGGCTTAAGGTAAGCGGGGAAAGGCCCTACAGTTGGATCCACCCCTGGGAATGCCTTCGCCATTCTCCTGCCACATCGGCACAGGTCAGGGCACTGTGGGAAAGCTGATAGAGAGCTGGGCTCTGTGGCCAGGTGTCCCAGGGCCCCACAGCAGCCAGGGACCAGTGGATTTGCCATTCCCCAGGGTAAGCGTCCCAGGAAGGGCAAATCCGCCGTCAAAAATCAGTGCCGTATCCAGAGGGGGATTCACTACCCCAAAATGCACTGTTAATCGAGTATATCAAATTCTGAATTATAATAAATACAACATCATCAGTCAAGTATAAGTCAAGAACATTAATATCAAGTAAGAGCAGATAAATCCCTCAGCTAGTATATTAATCCCATGTTTATTAAAGTCTTTCATAAACTCTTGGCATGCCTTTGGAGTTTCCCCATACAAACAGCCAGACAGACATACTTGCTAAACCATCCACCCAGAGGTGGGACCCAGCAGGTTCTCACCAGTTCCCGAGAGGGGGTTACTAATTATTTGTGTGTGCCGAGAGGGGGTTACTAATTGGGTCTGCTTTTCCGTTAGAAACTCCATTAGGTCCAAAGATCATAAAGTCCTGTTGTTTCCTATGTGGCTGGTTAGCGAAGGTAGAAAACGGGATAATTCTCCCTGTTGGGCTGTTTTCAAAACATGTTTTAGAAATATGGTCAAGTTCCTTGTTTAAGGAAAGTATCCTTCTTTTGATTTCTAGAAACAAAATTAAGCATTTGAAAGTATTAATTATTTGACAGGCAGTCAATTAGAGGAGAAGTAGTTGCTTCTGTTGGCAGTAGACGATAGGACTTGCTATAATGAGTTTAAATTATGGACAGAAAGATACCAGCTGGAAATTAGGAACTTTTTTTTACAGTAAGAGTTTTTTACAGTAACAGAGAAATTATTAATGCCTCGCCCCCGGAATGCCTGGCCACGCCCCCGTTGTGCCCCGCCCAGCCCCATTGGCGCTATGCCACTGTTTGAATCCCACCCCCATGGGAACCTGTTACTAAAATTTTTGGATCCCACCACTGCGTCCACCCCCGAAGGGCTCTGGACGGTGTACAATGTAAATAGATATGTAAAGACTGGGTGCTCCCCCCCTCACATATAGAGTATGATGCAGATGGAGGGAGTGAATCTTTCTCCTCTTGTGCCCCCCCCATATGAGAAGTGGTGGTTCTAGTATATTTTTATCCCACTCTTCCTCAAAGGAGATCAGGGCAGTCTTCACTGTACTCCATAAGACAAGTTATGCTGAGAGATGGAAGACTGGTCCAAGATCACCCAGTGACATTTTATGACAGAGTGGAGATTGGAACCGGGGCTTTTCAGATCCTAGCCAGGTACTCTAAATAAAAACATGTGGCTCAAGCTCATTGGAAGGAGAGAGTAACCTAGAAATGACATCACTGATGCTCTAGGATTTTGTTGATCTCTATGGCTAAAGCCTGGAAGCGGCATTAACACATTGATGACACTGCTTCCCCCGCACCCCGCCATGTTTTCTCTTGCAATTCATTTAACGGTAAGTGGCTACTGGGGGGCTCTTCAGCTGGGGTTTGCTCACCAAAAGTGGGGCCATGTTCTGAATACCAGACAGAACTGAAGCGTTCAGGTACAATTGTAAATAGATGAGAAAAGGGAAGGAGAGAATAGGCCTCTGTATAGAATGAATCTATCCATCCATCCATCCATCCAGAGGTGGGATCCAGCAGGTTCTCACCAGTTCCCGAGAGTGGGTTACTAATTATTTGTGTGTGCCGAGAGGGGATTACTAATTGAGTGCGCTTTTCCATCTCCACGCCTTCGCCTCCCCGAGAGGCATCCTAAGCATAAGCATAAGCATAAGCATTTTATTGTCATTGTGCACGCAGAACGAAATTTACAGCCGCATTCCTCGATGCACACAATTTCAGACTCATACATCATACTCATACAATTTCAGACTCATACCCCATCCTCACTTTCCCCTTCCTCCACCCATCCCTACACAGCCCCAAACACATCAACACGAAGCCGCGGAGTTTAGCATAGCCACAGCTCTAGAGTAGAAGCTGTCTCTAAGCCTCTTTGTCCTAGATTTGCTAGTCCTGTATCGCCTACCAGATGGTAGCTGTTCAAAAAGAGAGTGTGCTGGATGAGACGGGTCCCTCAGAATATTTTGGGCTTTTTTTAGGCTTCGGGAATTATAGAGTTCTTCCAAGGAGGAGAGAATGCAGCCGATAATCCTTTGTGCAGTAGTGATCACCCTTGGGAGCGCCTTCCTATCTGCCACTGTGCAACTGGAGAACCGTACACAGATGCAGTAGGTTAAGACACTCTCTATAGCACAGCGGTAAAAGGTAAAATCCTGCCTTTGAACGTGAAGGTTCCATATAGCAATTGCGACTAATAATGTAACTCCCTGAACTGGGTTAATCCCTTTCAGGTCCTGCAATTCATTGATTCTCAGCCTTTCGTACCTTTTATCTCACCAGTCTCTGTCAAAGAACCTGTGTGTTTCACCATTGCTGTGTTCAGATTTGTGAGTTGGGGCATTTTCTATAATGTGATGATGATTTAGAAATGGCCTGGTGCAAAAAAAATGTTGGGGGTCGTGGTGGGGTGGCTGCCCATGGGGGGGGGCATCCAACTCAGGTTTTGCCCAGGGCTCAGGTTTGCCTAGGTACGCCTCTGCCCCTATCTATCTATCTATCTATCTATCTATCTATCTATCTATCTATCTATCTATCTATCTATCTATCTATCTATCTATCTATCTATCTATCTATCTATCTATCTATCTATCTATCTATCTATCTATCTATCTATCTATCTATCTATCTATTGTTTACTTGAGTTCTTCTCATTAAAGAACATAAAATACCCCCCAATTCAACTGGCTGTTGGCTTTGCCAGGTGGATTTCAAAGAAGCCTCCGTCTCTCCCTCCTCCCGCTTTGTTGTCTTTGTAGGTCACAGTTGTACATAGATGACTTACAGCCAATGAAGCGTGAAGGAAGCAGAGGTGCGGGGGTCCTCAGCTGGAGTCAGATCAGTCCTAGCGCAGGGAATGTTTGTGTTTTTATGCCGTTGTTATCTGACAAGCTGTGTTAAGAGGTGAGCGGGGCCATTATAAACTTTCCGCTGAAACACGGAGGCAGACAGGTTTTACTTTTTGTCGGCTGTCCTTTCGGGTACCACATAAAGTTGGGCTACTGGGATGGTTGCCTATTATTTGCCACAAAGAGCCTCAAAGCTGCTTACAAACTCCTTCCCTTCCCCTTTCCACAACAGACACCTTGGGGCTGAGCGAGTTCTGAGAGAACTGTGACTAGCCCAAGGTCACCCAGCAGGCTTCATGTGGAGGAAGAAACAAATTCAGAGCAATCATCCCATTATAACCACTAAAATATATAGGACTGACACCCTGCAGTCGGGGACTGAAGATCTCTCAGAATTACAAATGATTTGCAGATGGCAGAGCTGAGTTCCCCTGGACAAAATGGCTGCTTTGGAGGGTGGACTCGATGGTGTTGTATTCAGCTGAAGTCCCTTTCCTGCCCAAATCCCACCTCCCCCAGGTTTCACTGCCTAATCTCCAGGAATTTCCCAAATTGAGTTGAGTTGAGTTGTCAACCTTATCTGAACACCAGCGTTTAGCTTTTATCTTGGCTATGTGTTCTTTATGTCAACTTTGTTATAAACACAAACGATTGTGTTGTCTCTGTGCTGACTCCCACTTGGCAGCATCAGTCTGCCCAATGAAGTCTGGAAAATGCGGGCATTTTTTTTTAACATTCCTCAGAATGTGCAAAATGGAACTTTGGGGGGTTATATTGTTATAGGGTTGAATTTAGTTTGAAAGTTTGTGAATGGCTTTGTTCTATTTATTGTTGATTTGAAACATTTTTTGATCCCAACCTTCCTACTTTGGGTCTGCTTCCCAGCCGGCAACTACAAGCCAAGCCTCTTGAATATTATTGACAGAGGCCCTTTATGCACTGTACAAAAAAAATGTCTTACAGATGTTTTTAAAAGAACCATTTTGGCTTTTTTTGTCCACATGAAGGTCGATTCCCCACTCACCATTTGATGCGGGCTATTCGCGTCAAATAACCTGGGGTCCTGCAGCACTCCCCACTACATCACGGCAACAACGCAGCCACCCCGATTCTTCCACTCTCCCACCCCCTCAGCACGCGGTATGTCAGATCCTGGATTGAAGAGCACCCAGTGGGTAAGTCTGGGGGGTGACTCTGGGTTTGAGTTTCCCGCCGCTGCTGTTGACATAGAGCGTTTCCCCACTTACTCATAGCCCCCTATGCCACGCGCTACTCTCAATGCGAGTCATTTCTGGCGTGTGCCCGGGCTGCGCGGGGTCATCAAAAGGCGTTGTTTTAAAGAGCGCCAGGAATGACATGCGCTGAGGGGGTGCGACAGCGGCAGCGTCGGGGCAGCTGCGTTGTCGCTGCCCCTGTAGTGGGGAGTGCCAGGGGACCCCGCACTACTTAGCTACAGTAGCGCGGGGCAGAAGGTAAGTGGAAAATGCCCATAGAGCCATCCATTCAATTGGGCCACGGCAGGGTGTGCGCGATGCACGCACAGCCTGTTTTTTATTTTTAACACCAGAAATCAACATCTGCACGTCGTCTTGAGCACACATGGGCATAGAAACACATATTGTGTGTGCTCATAAACGTGGATTCCTTGGCAAAGTGTGGAGACATTGATTCGTCCTTTTAAAAATAAAAAAAAATCCCACCCCAGCACAACAAAGCAGCCAATCAGGACAGCCCCTGAGTGGATCGTGGGGAGTCCTGCAGGGCTGCTGTGCAGCTGCTGCGTTCATTGGACCAAGGGGGCAGAAACTGCGGTGGGGACCATAGGAACCTGCACTCAAAAGGTCCTGAAGCAAATGAAACTGGTGTGTATCGACCTCCATTTTAGAAGTGGGGAATCGACCCAAAACAGGGAAAGTGGCTCTTTTTCCTGCCTCCCCTCCACTAGCTCTTACTTTCATTTTTACCTCACCCACCATTTTCATTTTTGCTTCGCCCACCATTTTCTCCTGCTTGTGATTTGCGCCACTCACCATTTGGTGAAGGTTTCCCTCGAAGGTTTTCTCAGTTTGCAGCTCACCCGCCCACCATTTCTGCGTAAAAACTACTTGAATAAAGTTAGCTTTTACTGCCAATTGTGCATGTCTCATTTTTCGCTTCTTTTCCCAGGCGTCTTCAAAGCTACAATGACATGATACGAGAATCTTCCATAGGCGCATATTTTGAGTCGTCGTGATCAGTTGGGAAGAACTCTCAGTTGTCCCATCCCATTATCTTTATGATATCCAAATGTTATTTTGATGGCATGATGCACAAATCCATGGGAAAAGGACTTTCCCACCATGATAATCATTTCTGAAAGTGAACTTTATTACAATGCCAGAGGTATATGGTGTATGTTTGTGTGGAAAGCCCCCAGATATAAGTTAGTTATATCATAGCTTATGTGGTGGTGCTGGTGGAACATGCCATCAAGCCATTGCTGACCTTTGGCAACCAGGAAGCAACCGCAGGAGAAGGCCTCAGCCTCTATATCCTGTCGTTGGACCTCCAGAGGAATTTGTTGGCCACGGTGTGAGATAGATGGACCACTGGTCTGATCCTTATATTCTTATGAACCTGTAGGATTTCCAAGGCAAGGCCCCTTCCGCACATACAGAATAATGCACTTTCAGTCCACTTTCAATGCACTTTGCAGCTGGACTTTACTGTGCGAAATAGCAAAATCCACTGCAAACAAATGTGAAAGTATTGTTGAAGGCTTTCACGGCCGGAATCACTGGGGTGCTGTGTGGTTTCCGGGCTGTATGGCCGTGTTCTAGCAGCATTCTCTCCTGACGTTTCGCCTGCATCTGTGGCTGGCATCTTCAAAGGATCTGATGGTAGGAATGGAAAGCAAGTGGAGTATATATACTGTGAGGTCAAAAGGTGAGGCCCTCTGAATAGAGTAGCCTGGCATGTGAGTCACAGAGAAGTCTGTCGCCTGGGAGTAACAATGAAGATAGCAAGGTCAATAGGTGAATGGATCTGAATAGAAGTATCCTGGTCTTTGTTCCCGTTGAGTGCTATAGTCTATAGTTGTCCTGTGATTGTGTGGAGCTGATCAGTCACTGTCTTGATTCTAGAGTTTTTCAATGTGAAAGTGGATTGAAAGTACTTTATTCTGCATGTGCGGAAGGGGCCGAAGAGATGTTCAGAGGTGATTTGCCATTGCTTGGTTCTGCATAGCAATCCTGTGCTTCCTTAGTGGTCTCCCACCCAAATGCTAACCAGGGCTGACCCTGCTTAGCTTCCAAGATCTGATGAGATTGGACTACCCTAGGCCATCCAACTATAGCAGAGATGGCGAGCCTTTTTGAGACCGAGTGTCCAAATTGCAACCCAAAACCCACTTATTTATTGCAAAGGGCCAACACGGCAATTTAACATGAATACTGAGGTTTTAGTTTAGAAAAAACGGTTTGCTCCGAGGTGCGCGTTACTCAGGAGTAAGCTTGGTGGTAGTCGGTGGCTTTGCTTTGAAGCAACCATGCAACTCTTCCAACGGGTGAATCACGACCCTAGGAGGGTTTACTCAGAAGCAAGCCCCATTGCCAGCAACCAAGCTTACTCCCAGGTGAAGGATCGTGCTTTAGTTCTTCGCATTAAAATCAGTGGGGTTTAACAGCATTTAACAGGGTTACCTATACTGCTTCCCCAAAACTAGGTCTTAGGTTTAATGCCAATAATCGAGCCCAGCGGCCCAGGCCAGCGTAGATGTGTGTGTGTGTGTGGGGGGGGGGTGACTCAGTGTGTGCCCACAGAGAGGGCTCTGAGTGCCACCTCTGGTACCCGTGCCATAGGTTCGCCACCACTGAACTATAGTTTCTAATAAAAACTCATAACTATGTTATAAGTAACTGTACAACTATTTTGGTAAATATACATTTGTCAATCACAACTCAATCTTTTTAAAAAACCAAATGGTTATTATGTTGGACACTTAGCAACCAAGTTATTCCTTAATAAATGATACGGTTGATTTATTGTGCATCAAATGTGAATATGTTGTTTGCGTATAAACATTCTATTGAATAAAATATTTTTCCGAGGTATGGATATTTTAATAGTACCCTGTATTTTTGGGAATGTCACAGATGGCTGTCAAAATTTTGTTTTGGACTGTTCAGTAAATAAGTATGTGAAGATTTATTTTTGTAAGTGCAGCGATGGCGTCGTGATTTTTGTGCTAACTTTATTAACACAAATTAATAGTGAAAATATCACCATTTCAGAAGGCCTTCAACATTTGGCAAAATAAGCATTCAAATTTCTCTCTGTTTTGTTTCCCTGTACACTTAGCTCACCCAGTGGCATATCTTGGGCCTTTCCCCACTTACCTTAAGCCTCGCGCTACTCTCCGAAAGTAGTGCGGGGTCCCCCGGCACTCCCCACGTCACGGGCGGCAACAGCATAGCCACCCCGATTCTGCCGCTGTCGTGCCCCCTCAGCGTGCAGCATCCCTGGCGCTCTTTTAAACGGCGGAGGAGCAGCAGTGGCGTAGGAGGTTAAGAGCTCGTGTATCTAATCTGGAGGAACCGGGTTTGATTCCCAGCTCTGCCGCCTGAGCTGTGGAGGCTTATCTGGGGAATTCAGATTAGCTTGTACACTCCCACACACGCCAGCTGGGTGACCTTGGGCTAGTCACAGCTTCTCGGAGCTCTCTCAGCCCCACCTACCTCACAGGGTGTTTGTTGTGAGGGGGGAAGGGCAAGGAGATTGCCAGCCCCTTTGAGTCTCCTGCTGGAGAGAAAGGGGGGATATAAATCCAAACTCTTCTTCTTCTTCTTCTTCTTCTTCTTCTTCTTGTGATGATCCCGCGCAGAGCGTGGGGTCGTGGGGATGCCCAGGCGCACGCCAGGGATGCCGCGCGCTGAGAGCAGTGTGCGGCATAGGGGGGATTAAGGTAAGTGGGGAAAGGCCCCTTGACTCATGAAAGCAGTACAATATGTGTTCTTCACACTGTTCCTGGGGGACATTGGGACATAAAATTCAGCAAACAGGCTGTTGTCAAAGAGTCAGGGAAATGTTATTTTGGGCCATGAGCTTCAGCAGTATCCCTGTATTTTTGGTAAGGTGTAGTTCCATCCTAACATTCTGAAATTTGAAATAACATACACACATGTTATGTCAGCTCTGTGGAGGGAAAGGCTTGGAGATTTGTAAGTGAAGTCCAGGAAGTTGGGATCTAAGGAGGGGAGAGACCTCATCAGGGTGTAAATTACTTAAGACTCCACCTTCCAAATAAGCCATTTTCTCCAGGGGATCTGATTTCTGTAGTCTGGAGATCAACTGTAATTCTGGGAGATCTCCAAATCTTACCTGGAGGTTGGCTATCCTACTTACAGCGAGTTACATACTGGACAGTCAAGTTCCATATTGTATTGTCGAAGGCTTTCACGGCCGGAATCACTGGGGTGCTGTGTGGTTTCCGGGCTGAATGGCCGTGTTCTAGCAGCATTCTCTCCTGACGTTTCGCCTGCATCTGTGGCTGGCATCTTCAGAGGATCTGATGTAGGAAAGGAAAGCAAGTGGAGTATATATACTGTGAGGTCAATAGGTGAGGCCATCTGAATAGAAGTAGCTTGGCATGTGAGTAACAATGAAGTCTGTAGCATGTGAGTCACAATGAAGATAGCAAGGTCAATAGGTGAATGCATCTGAATAGAAGTAACCTGGCTCAGATAAAAGCTTGTAAGATAAAACAAACACCTTTAAAAAAAAGAAGAAATACCAAAGGGCAAGTTAAAAGGGAGAAAAGCGCAGATGTGAGGTGTAGGATGCTGTTTTGGGAAGCTTTAAGTGAGGACAGACATTCCAAGTACTTACTTACTTACTTACTTAACCTACTGCATCTGTGTATGGTTCTCCAGTTGCACAGTGGCAGATAGGAAGGCGCTCCAAAGGGCGATCACTACTGCACAGAGGATTATCGGCTGCCCTCTCCCCTCCTCTATAATTCCCAAAGCCTAAAGGAAGCCCAAAATATTCTGAGAGACCCGTCTCATCCAGCACACTCTCTTTTTGAACTGTTACCATCCGGCAGACGATACAGGTCTATCAAAACTAGGACAAAGAGGCTTAGAGACAGCTTCTACTCTAGAGCTGTGGTGATGCTGAACGCAGCTTCGTGTTGATGTGTTTGGGGCTGTGTAGGAAGGGGAGGAAGGAGAAAGTGAGGATGGGGTATGAGTCTGAAATTGTGTGCATCGAGGAATGCTGCTGTAAATTTCGTTGTGCGTGCACAATGACAATAAAATGCTTATGCTTATGCTTATGCTTATGCCCTCCCACGAAGGGCTCAGGGCAGGGCACAACATCATAAAACAATATAAAATCTCTTTGAGCCTGCATAACAGAGAAGTATTTATTTTTATTTTAAATATTGCAAAGCAAGGTGTGTCAAAAAGTCTGAATAGAAATTCTCTACTCTCAAAAACATACTTCAGAGAGAAGAAAAAGTCTTCCGTTGCATGGTAGAAAGTCTGTTTTCACCTGCCAGCTCCAGGTTGGAGATTTGGGGGGTTTGGGGAGAGGAAGAACTTCGGTGGGGTTCAAGGCCATAGAGTCCACCTTCCAAGGCAGCCATTTTATCTAGGTGTATTGATTTCTGTCCGCTGGAGATCAGCGGTAATAGTGGGAGATCTCCAGCCACCACCTAGAGCCGTGGTGGCGAACCTTTGGCACTCCAGATGTTATGGACTACAATTCCCATCAGCCCTGCCAGCATGGCCAGTGGGAATTGTAGTCCATAACATCTGGAGTGCCAAAGGGAATTGTAGTCCATAACATCTGGCGTGCCAAAGGGAATTGTAGTCCATAACATCTGGCGTGCCAAAGGGGCCGATGGGAATTGCAGTCCATAACATCTGGCGTGCCAAAGGGGCCGATGGGAATTGTAGTCCATAACATCTGGCATGCCAAAGGGGCTGATGGGAATTGTAGTCCATAACATCTGGCATGCCAAAGGGGCTGATGGGAATTGTAGTCCATAACATCTGGAGTGCCAAAGGGAATTGTAGTCCATAACATCTGGCGTGCCAAAGGGGCTGATGGGAATTGTAGTCCATAACATCTGGCGTGCCAAAGGGGCCGATGGGAATTGCAGTCCATAACATCTGGCGTGCCAAAGGGGCCGATGGGAATTGTAGTCCATAACATCTGGCGTGCCAAAGGGGCTGATGGGAATTGTAGTCCATAACATCTGGCATGCCAAAGGGGCTGATGGGAATTGTAGTCCATAACATCTGGCGTGCCAAAGGGGCTGATGGGAATTGTAGTCCATAACATCTGGCGTGCCAAAGGGGCCGATGGGAATTGCAGTCCATAACATCTGGCGTGCCAAAGGGGCCGATGGGAATTGTAGTCCATAACATCTGGCGTGCCAAAGGGGCTGATGGGAATTGTAGTCCATAACATCTGGCATGCCAAAGGGGCTGATGGGAATTGTAGTCCATAACATCTGGAGTGCCAAAGGTTTCTCCACCACTGAACTAGAGGCTGATAATCCTACCCACATCCCACCTAGGCACTTGGCAGCCCTAGCCTAACCTATCTCGCATGATTGTTGTGAGGATAAAGTGGAAGAGAGGAGAACAACGTGAGCCACTTTGAGTCCCTGTTGAGGAGAAAGGTGGGGTGTAAATGAAGTAGATGAATTTGCTGGCCGCTGTTGAAATGGAAGTTGGAGCAAGAGCAAGGTACACTTTGTTCTGATTTGGCAACGGGACTTTCAAATCATTATATTCCTAGAAGCTCAACTCCTTGCACTGAGATCCGTAAAATGAAAGAGACAGTGCGGTGGATCCAACTTCATTTTGTGACGCTTCCTCTCACTGAAGAGCCATGCCAGCTGGAGGAAGACTTCCTATACTGGAGGAACATCCCAGGTTGCTCCAAAAGAAAAGGTAGGTGTATAAATATTTTATGACATGAATGAACAAATGAACAAACTTTGCTTAGTGGAGGGGTAGGATCAGAGGTGGGATCCAGCAGGTTCTCACAGGTTCCGAAGAGTAGGTTACTAATTATTTGTGTGTGCCGAGAGGGGGTTACTAATGGGTGATTTTGCCACGTGATTTTTGCCTTAGTTACGCCCCTCCTCTCAGCAGTAGCGCGCAGAACTTGAAGCAGTCTAGCAGGAGGTGCACTGGCATGCATGGCAGCCTGCGCCTGCGTGCATTTGTTTCCCGCCCGAGGACCGGCACAGCGGCTGCGTCCTTGCCACAGCCCCGCCCAGGAATGCCCCACCCCCAGAATGCCCGGCCACGCCCACGTCATGCCCCACCCAGCCCCACTGGCGCTACGCCACAGTTTGAATCCCACCACCATGGGAACCTGTTACTAACATTTTTGGATCCCATCACTGGGTAGGATCCATTGCAGTTTACTCGGTGTTAGAGGCAGTCAATTAGTCTGTTGTTCTAGTGAAACAGAAAGGACTCTGGGAGAGAGTAAGGTTCTCTTTCCATTTCCACTTCTACTTTCTGGCTCCAGAAATGACCTGTCGGAACGACCAAATTGGCCTTCCTTTCATGGTAGCAAAAATCAGTAACTGATCCGACCTCCAGGGAACTGTGATTGGCTTGGTGAGTCACAATTCCTTCAAGCCTTCGCTGTTTGCAACCCGCACTTGAATTTTGGCAAAACGGGATGATAATGCAGGAGAGATTAGCGATCCGACTGGCACGGTCAGGCAATGAGCCAGCTAACCTTTTTAACGGCCCCAGCAGTGTATGATGATTTATGTCGAAGCAACAGAAGCGACTTCAAAAACAAAACCGAGCCTTCTCTAAGCAGCGGAGTCTTCAATCCATCGGCAAGCAGGTGGAATTCAGAATAAAAAGGTTACTCACGCTTTGGCAGCGCTTTCCTCGGGCTCTCTCTTGTGCTGCTGCCAAATAGCTCACGAGGATCAGATTTGATTAAAATGGCAATGCTCTCTGCTACTTGAATGTAATTAGAACCATTCATTACGGCATTAACTGACAGTTTGGCAACCTGCAAAATTTTCTGAATATGGAGAGCGTTCCATGGAAACAGTTCGAGGCGCAACAGGCCTTCCCTCACGACGCTAAATGGATTATAGGCCCGCGTTGAGAAAGGTGGGCAGGTTGCAAGCACGGCTTCACGGCTGGGCCGATGGGCAGTTTGGGCAGCTGCTGGAGGTGAGAGAATTCAAGGGACACCAAGCTAATTGGCAAATCCCTACTGAGGATTATAGCGTACCCTTCACCACCGACAAAGGAGGGCAGTTAGGTCCTCCCGTTTCCCTAATCGCAGGCCCCTTTCCCTATCTGAAGATGGACAGCCCATTTCCATTCCCTTGAATGGAGTAGAAGTAGGGTTGCCCGGAGCAGTTCACCAACTGGCAGATGCAGGGTTGCCAATCTCCAGGCAGGGCCTGGGTATCTCCCAGAGTTACGGCTGATCCCCCCCTCCCATCTCCTCTCTTATAACATCTGTGGACCCTGCCGTTCCCCCCTCCCTCTCCTCCCCTTTTTCTTTTTAGGGGATTGCTAGTAGGTTGCCATCGTTAATTTTGATATTAGGATGCTGCATTTTAATGGGGTTAATTTTAGCATATAGAGCAGGGGTAGGGAACCACGGCTCTCCAGATGTTCAGGAACTACAATTCCCATCAGCCTCTGTCAGCATGGCCAATTGGCCATGCTGGTAGGGGCTGATGGGAATTGTAGTTCCTGAACATCTGGAGAGCCGCAGGTTCCCTACCCCTGATATAGAGCTATATTTAACTTTGATTTTATTTGTGCTCTATTTGTTTGTTCTGTTCGCCGCCCTGAGCCCTTCGGGGGAGGGCGGTTTATAAATACAATAAATCAATCAATCAAAATCAATCTCCAGATGAGAAAGGCCATTGGTGCATATACTACTTACCACACAACTGTTTTCTTTGCAATGGAGCAGCAGTGGCGTAGTGGCTAAGAGCAGTGGCTAAGAGCAGGTGCACTCTGATCTGGAGGGACCAGGTTTGATTCCCCGCTCTGCCGCTTAAGTTGTGGAGGCTTATCTGGGGAATTCAGATTAGCCTGTGCACTCCCACACACGCCAGCTGGGTGACCTTGGGCTAGTCACAGCTTTTCGGAGCTCTCTCAGCCCCACCCACCTCACAGGGTGTTTGTTGTGAGGGGGGAAGGGCAAGGGGATTGTAAGCCCCTTTGAGTCTCCTACAGGAGAGAAAGGGGGGATATAAATCCAAACTCCTCCTCCTCCTCCTCCAATGGGTTTTCCCCATTTTGTTTGTTTTTTTAATAGTAGTTTATTAAGTTAAAACATGGAAAGTTTCCAGAGGTGAAGGAAACAAGGTTTACAATATCTTACAATATCTTGCATAGCTTCAATTAATTAACAAAAAAGAAAAAAGAGAAAGAAAAAGTCTTTGTAAAAACGGTTATTGATATAACCCTAACTTTAAGTAGACACGTAAATATCATTCAAATATTGTCTTCTATCCTCATCTTGAGAAGACTCCGTCAGAGAACCCTATGCTGTTCTATTACTTTTTATCTTTTATTCAAAGAAAAGAATTTTTTTTTTATTATTTTGCTAGGAAGAACAGGTTGGTCAGCAATATTGTAAACGTTATTTGGTACGTTCTATCCTACTAGTTAACACCACACGGTAGGGTTTTCCCCATTTGGGGGGGGGGTTTGTTTACACAGGGATTTCTCCCCGTGAAATGTCCACAGCAGAGTGGAGCCGCCACTTTGCTCGCCGGCCGCTTCCTTGTTCTTTCCTTGTTCTCCGTCTGGGGAGATTGCCTGCCACCTTTCGTGTGTGTGTGTGTCTCTGTGTGTGCCACCTTTGATCTACTGTTACTTCGCTAGATCATGTAAATTCCATATCAATTTCAAGGCTCTGTCACTCCACTTTCAACATGACTTCTTTTTAAAGAAAGCCCTTCTGATCATTTTGAAATAGTGGCCTGAAGAGTGGGAGAAGCTGCTGTTGTGTAAGGCGGGGGAAGGCAGGGAGGAGAAAACCCAAAGAAACTTTAACGCCGAGTGATACTTTTCACTTTCCTTGTGAAGAGAGAGAAAAAGTCACACTAACAGGTTTCAGAAACCACGCAGATTCACTGATCTGAGGACGTGGTGAGTTCTGAAGAGGGGAAAATGTATGCATAACTGTGAATCAAACCCGAAAGAAATGTTCACTCAATGCAAAGAGGACCACAAGTGTGTAAACAGCAAAAGACCAGCTCTTCTGCAATAAGGGCTGCTTTGGAGGGTGGCATTATAGCTAGCGGAAGGCGTGGCATTACACCCAGCTGAATTCCCTGCCCTCCATAAAGCTTGCCCTTTTCTGCCCCACCCCCCACCCCCAAATCTTTAGGAATTTCACAACTAGGCATTGGCAACTCTATGGAAACTTCTGTTCTGCAGAAGGAAATTAGAAGAATTAGCATCCCTCATACAACGGACCAATTTAACCGTACAGTTTACATAGCATGGTGACATCACTTCTGGGTAGCGCCAGAAGTGATGTCATCAGGCTAGGGATGCTGATTGCAGCCCTCCATTTTACTGGGGCATTTCACCCAGGGAAGTCCCTCGTACCTAGCAGGAAGGCGGCAGCCCTTATCTGGGGAAACGGACCTGCACTACCTGGGCAAGAGCAAAGTTCCTCCTCTACTCTAGACCTGCTTTCCTCAAGACTTGGAGAAGTAAAGCAGGTTTTCCTACATTCAGCTGCTTTCCCTTTTCAACAGTCAACTGATGGTACAAGGAACGGGATTGTAGTTCTCATGGTCCCATGCAACAGGAAGAGGTTACAATCTTACCAATAATAAAGTGTTAAGTGATGACAAACCCTCCACCAATAATAAAGTGTTAAGTGACGACAAACCTTCCACCAATAAGAACGCAGGACTCAGTGAGTCCTGCTGCCTTATAGGTGGAGGGTTTTTCCTCAGACATTCCACCCCCTCTCTGGCTGAAGAAGCCCCTCCCCCCACCCCAGCAAGCCCTCCAGGGCTCTCTCCCCCAGGACACCAGAAGCCCCATCTGCCTCGCCCACCCCAGCAAGCTTTCCCAACCGCCACCTTGCCGCCACCGCTCTAGGGCTCGAAAAGTCCCCTTCCCCAGCAAGTCCTCCCGGCCCCTGCCTGCCCTCACCCCCTGCCCAGAGGTAGGATCCAGCAAGTTCTCACCAGTTCCCGAGAGGGGGTTACTAATTATTTGTGTGTGCCGAGAGGGGGTTACTAATCGGGTCTGCTTTTCCGTTAGAAATTCCATTAGGTCCAAAATCATGAAGTCCTGTTGTTTCCTATGTGGCTGGTTAGTGAAGGTAGAAAACAGGATAATTCTCCCTGTTGGGCTGTTTTAAAAACATGTTTTAGTAATATGGTAAAGTTCCTTGTTTGAGGAAAGTATCCTTTTGATTTCTAGAAACAAAATTAAGTATTTGAAAGTATTAAGTATTTGACAGGCAGTCAATTAGAGGAGAAGTAGTTGTTTCTATTGGCAGTAGACGATAGGACTTGCTATAATGAGTTTAAATTATGGACAGAAAGAGACCAGCTGGAAATTAGGAACTTTTTTTTTACAGTAAGAGTTTTTTACAGTAACAGAGAAATTATTACTGCCCCGCCCCCGGAATGCCCGGCCACGCCCCCATCTGGCCCATTGGCGCTACGCCACTATTTGAATCCCACCACCATGGGAACCTGTTACTCAAATTTTTGGATCCCACCACTGCCCCTGCCCTATCTAGGCCTGCTTTATTTCTTACCCTACAGCAGACTTTACTGCTAGTACAATGGAGAAGAAAGGGAGCACCAAAACTCCAGCTGCCCTAGGAGAGCAAGCCACCCGTCTTGTGGTCTTGAACAGTTCCAATAAGGTTCAGATACAAGTTTCCACTTCTAACACGAAATGCAAGGAATATGCACAGAACTTCTGTCCGGGTCACCCCCAGTTCAGACTTCTTTGGTGTTTCTTTTCGCATGTATTCATTTCCATTATTATGTTTTTCACAACCGGCCAGATTCATCCCCTGCCCACCCACCCTCATTATTTAGTCACTTCCATTGGTTTTCAGCCTCGTGTCTGCCAGCAATTGTTTGGTTTTCAGCTCACTGAAATTGTCAGGAGTTAGATCCCTCCCCCTAGGGACCCTTCCTGTCCAATTTCAGGCAGGGAGGAAGAAGCATCCCTGTTTTATAGGGAATCAATATTAATTCTTGTACAGCAAGCACGGGGAGGCGTGAATTGGACTGTGCAGGAGATTTCGCCGTTCTCCTCGGATTCTCAAGTGGGGAAGCGACGGCAATGCCTTTTTAGAAACAAAGAGTGCCTGACAGGAAAGTTAAACTCTTCTCCCCTCTCTTTACCTGGCTGTGCTCAGGTGATCACAGCATCGCTCTTCCGTAACAACAATTCCATCACTGGAGCCCGGCCAATAGGGCTGGAGCGTCTGTTTAACGTACAGGGAAATGTCCTGATGAAGCCACTGCCCTTCTGGCCCCCTGGTGGCTAGGCCACACAAAGCCAAGCCCCGCCTAGCTCTGTCAGTGGCCCATTACACACAGAACAATTACCTCAGGGCTCTTCAGTGTGCAGTGGGCTTGCAGAGGGGTCTCCTTCAGAGGTGGGATCCAGCAGGTTCTCACAGGTTCCCGAGAGTAGGTTACTAATTATTTGTGTGTGCCGAGAGGGGGTTACTAATTGGTGGTTTTGCCACATGATTTTTTGCCTTAGTGACGCCCCTCCTCTCAGCAGTAGCGCGCAGAACTTGAAGCAGTCTAGCAGAACTGTGTGGCAGCCTGCGCCTGCGTGCATTCGTTTCCCGCCCAAGGACCGGCGCAGCGGCTGCGTCCTTGCCACAGCCCTGCCCAGGAATGCCCCGCTCCTGGAATACCTGGCCATGCCCCTGTTGTGCCCCGCCCAGCCCCATTGGCGCTACGCCACAGTCGAATCCCACCACCATGGGAACCTGTTACTAAAATTTTTGGATCCCACCACTGGTTCTCCTTGCATTTTTTGTTTACACATGAGGAGCCATTCTCTGCCTGCCCCGAAGCTAGCTCACTGGTCTCAGTGACTCTCTGCAGCTTTTCCTGGTTCTCTTAACTCCGTCCATCAACTCCTCTTAAAGGCACAGATCTCATCACACCCTTAATTGCAAGATAAAGAGCTTTGTTAAAGCCCTTTTAACTGCATTTATATCAATATATTGTATTTATATCAATATGCCCCGAGGTAAGTGATGGCAAGTATATTGATATTGATATTGTAGGCCCTTTCCCAACATAACCCCTTCTCCAAAAGAAAGAGGCAGAGCCATTCCCTGTTGCTGAAGAACGGGACCATGTGCTAGATCCCCATCCCGTCCCGTCCCGTCCCCTCAACTCCCTCCCTCCCTCCCTCCCTCTCTCTCTCTCTCTCTCTTCCTGCCAGCCAGGAATATTGTTTAAAAACACAATCTTGTTTGAAATAAAGTTGTAAAAAGCCCTCCTGATCATCAGTGAAGATGGGGTGGAGACAAAAAGAGACCCTGCTTGTGTTGTTTCTTTGCAAAAACCAAAGCAAGAGGCTTCTTTTTAAAATAGAAGCTTGTCTGAAGCAAAGTTTTAAAAATACCCTCCCAATCATCGGAGAGGTCAGAAGCAGAGCGGGGGGGGGGGAGGGGGGTAGCCAGGAAGAGACTCCACTTGCTTCTTTCAGTGTTTCAGTACAAGCATTTAGACAGGTGGAGGGAGAGGCATGCAAAGTCGTACAAAGGAGAGGGGAGTGAGACTAGGTGGGCTGGCTGTGGGCGGAGGGAAGAGGTCCTGAGCAAAGCCGTGCCATAGGTTCGCCACCACAGTCCTAGAGATTTGGAGTCCGGGAGGACAGGGACGTCAGTGTGCTACAGTGCCACAGAATCCACCCTCTAAAGCAGAAGTGGCCAACTCTGGTGCTTCAGATGTTCATGGGACTGATGGGAATTGTAGTCCATTAACATCTGAAGCATCAGAGTAGGACACCTCTGCTCTAAAGTATCCATTTTCTCCAGGGAAACTGATTTCTGTAATCTGGACATGAGCTATAATTCTGGGGGATCCCCACCTAAAGGCTGGCATCCCTAGCCCAGTGATGGCGAACCTTTTCGAGACCCAGTGCCCAAATTGCAACCCAAACCCCACCTATTTATCGCAAAGTGCCAACATGGCAATTTAACCTGAATACTGAGATTTTAGTTTAGAAAAAACGGTTTGCTCCGAGGCGTGCGTTACTCTGGAGTAAGCTTGGTGAAGCAACCATGCAACGCTTGGGATGGGTGAATCACGACCCTAGGAGGGTTTACTCAGAAGCAAGGCCAGCCTAGATGTGTGTGTGTGGGGTGATTTTCCGCTCCCCTTACATGATGAACTCTGTGCCCACGTGCCCACAGAGAGGGCTCTGAGTGCCACCTCTGGCACATGTGCCATAGGTTCGCCACCAATGCTCTAGCCTGTAGATCTCCTGGAATTACAAATGTTCTCCAGACAACAGAGATAATGCTGGGGGGAAGAATTATAAAGGAAATTAATAAAAGGAAACACTTCTTCACGCAACATGTGATTGGTGTTTGGAATATGCTGCCACAGGAGGTGGTGATGGCCACTAACCTGGATAGCTTTAAAAAGGGCTTGGACAGATTTATGGAGGAGAAGTCGATCTATGGCTACCAATCTTGATCCTCTTTGACCTCAGATTGCAAATACCTTAACAGTCCAGGTGCTCAGGAGCAACAGTCGCAGAAGGCCATTGCTTTCACATCCTGCATGTGAGCTCCCAAAGGCACCTGGTGGGCCACTGCGAGTAGCAGAGTGCTGGACTAGATGGACTCTGGTTTGATCCAGCTGGCTTGTTCTTATGTTCTTATAAGATCCTCTGGAAAAAATGGCTGCTTTGGAAGATGGGTTCTGTAGCCTTATACCCTGCTAAGATCCCTCCACTCCCCTTTGAACAATCTCATTCACACTGTGGAGTGTGATAATTCTGAGCAACATTGTGGTGGGCAGTATTGTTGGTTTTGTCCTTTAAAGCCCTACATGCCATGGCACCAGGGTATCTGAAGGACCATCTTCTCCTACATGTTCCTCCCCAGGAATTAAGATTGATTGTCCTTCTAATGAAGGAAGTTCCTACGGTGGACACCTGAGAGAGGTGACAGCCCCACAATTATGAAACAAGAGAGGTGTACCTATTCCCCACTCCTCAATTTTTAATCTTCAGGAGGCAATTGAAGACAGTTTTATTTAGGAGTTCATTTGATTTGATTTTTATTTATTTGCAGTCCTTATTGAAGTTTTCAAATTGTGACTCTTTAAGGGGTTTTTTTAAGCCACAAGGAAGAAAGGCAGCTAATAAATATGTTAAAATGATGAGTTTTGGCAATGCATGGAAAGGAACCAGGCATGTATTATGTTTGGAAATGTCTCTTCTTTCCAGTTTAGTTTTCTGCGGTGTTTTGTCAGAGGGTCCACATCCAAACTTCTAGATCTGGACGACTGTGTTCAAAGACAGCAAAAGCAATAAAGCCTGCCATTTGTTGAATCTTTCTTCCTCTTGTTCGGTAGAAGATGAAGTCAAGTGCATTTTTATTATTCGCTCGGACCGCCTGATGACTCTCCGGCTGTTGCGCTGTTGCCCAGGAAGTACGAAGACCGGGCAAACAATGTGCTCCTCAAAGGGGTCTGACCCACAGGAAGCCACAAGAGAAGGGCGCCTCTTGATTTCAATGCGGCTATTCATGCAATTAGGGTAAGCAACATTTCGCACCAAGCGTTTGGAATCTTTTGTTCTCGCGAAACACGGAGCTTCGCGCCTCGGCTGCTTTCCCCCTTCATTGTGCCTTGATGGGAAGGGAGGGAAGCGGTTAGATTAACGAGCTGATCACCGAGCACAGGATATTTTCTTTTTTAATTAGATAGCAGCAAAATTCCTCTCGTCGTCCTGAATGCTGGGCGTATGCGTGCGGCAAGAAGGTGTGTATATGGCAAAAGCCTCCAGAGTTTCCTGTGTGCCCGTCATGGACCAGCATGCGGCCTCCTCTTCAGATGAAGAGGCAGAAGGCTCAGCAGAGGAGCAAGCTGGTCACTGACTGCCACCACAGAGTGAGGCAGTTGGGTAGGCTGACCAGACGTCCCGCTTTTGGCGGGACAGTCCCGCCTTTAAACAATTTGTCCCGCAGGTTCTTCAAATTGTCCCGATTTTTGGGAGGCTGCCGCACTGCCTTCTGGGGCGCAAAGCAGTGCAGCAGCCTCCTGCGCGTGCGGCTGCAGGAGCACAGCCTTCTGGGGCTTGCCATTTCCCGCCCTGTCACAGGTCGGCAAATGGCAGGCCCCAGAAGGCACTGCGCTCCTGTGGCTGCGCGCACGCGCATGCGGCCGCCTACCCCCCCGTCCCGGTTCACAAAGGTGACCATCTGGTCACCTTACAGTTGAGACCCCTTTGATGTACAGCAGGAGCCCAAAGAGTCTGAGCCAGTCTGCTCACTGAGTAGCCAAGCACTTGCCCGAGATGGGGCAATCCCTTAACTGCAGCCACCACTCCTTGCTGCTGATTGGCTGGCAAGTGGGGGGAATTACTGGCAGTGGTGGAAAGGTCTAGAAGAAGAGTGGGAAGAAGAAGAGTTTGGCTTTATATCCCCCCTTTCTCTCCTGCAGGAGACTCAAAGGGGCTGGCAATCTCCTTGCCCTTCCCCCCTCACAACAAACACCCTGTGAGGTGGGTGGGGCTGAGAGAGCTCCGAGAAGCTGTGACTAGCCCAAGGTCACCCAGCTGGCGTGTGTGGGAGTGAACAGGCTAATCTGAATTCCCCAGATGAGCCTCCACAGCTCAGGCGGCAGAGCGGAGAATCAAACCCGGTTCCTCCAGATTAGATACATGAGCTCTTAACCTCCTACACCACTGCTGCTCTCTAGCCCAGCATAGGAGTGGTATTTGGGCAAAAACTCTTTGATAAAGACAGCCTTCACCACAGAGTTTTTGCCCAAATTCCAGAGCATTCCACCAGCAACATAATGATGTCGATTCTGGTGTGAGCCTGGTTGTCACCCTCCCTTGTCCAGTGCGGGAGGAGCAGTACGGTTGCCAGATCCAAGTTAGGAAACTTCTGGAGATTTTGTGGATGGGGCCTGAGGACAACAGAGATATCAGTGGGGTACACTCTGGCCCCTTCCGCACATGCAAAATAATGCGTTTTCAAACCACTTTCACAACTGTTTGCAAGTGGATTTTGCTATTCTGCACAGCTTCAAAGAGCACTGAAAGCAGTTTGAAAGTGCATTATTCTGCATGTGCGGAAGGAGCCTCTCTTAAGTCCACTCCCCTAAGCATCCTCCAGTGGAACAGATGCAAACTTCAAAGGTCTCCGGGTCTTCTCAGGGGCCCTTTCCGCACACGCAAAATAATGCGTTTTCAAACCACTTTCACAAGTGTTTGCAAGTGGATTTTGCCATTCCGCACAGCTTCAAAGAGCACTGAAAGCAGTTTGAAAGTGCATTATTCTGCATGTGCGGAATGAGCCAGGGTCAGGTTGCTTGGGAACGCAGCCCAAAGCGGCTGGTAAACCCCATCTAAGTCTAATACATTTTGATGTATATTCAGCCACCTTCTGCGATTCAACACTTCTCAAAAAATCGTTTCCATATATTTGTGGTGTACATGGACGACATGATTATACGTTTCACAGAACTGTGATATACCTGTCTTATTATTGTGATTAGAAGAAGAAGAAGAAGAAGAAGAAGAAGAAGAAGAAGAAGAAGAAGAAGAAGAAGAGTTTAGATTTATATCCCCCCTTTCTCTCCTGCAGGAGACTCAAAGGGGCTTACAATCTCCTTGCCCTCCCCCCCTCACAACAAACACCCTGTGAGGTAGGTGGGGTTGAGAAAGCTCCGATCTCCGATCAGTAATCATACAGATCAGTAATCACACTTCATCAGATTATTTTCTAATTGGAAGGTTATGGATTTTTTTTAAAAAATAAAAAATCTCTACGATATAAGCTTTTGTTTGTTACTACTTCTAGTGAGTTGTTTAATTCTACAGCCCACACACAGTTGTTTTGTGTTGCCAGAGGGACCCTAGAGAGCCGGCGTGGTGTAGCGGTTATGAGTGGTGGACTCTAATCTGGAGAACCAGGTTTGATTCCCCGCTCCTCTACATGAAGTCTGCTGGGTGGCCTTGGGCCAGTCACAGTTCTCTCAGAACTCTCTCAGTCCCACCTGCCTCACAAGGTTGTGGGGAGAGGAAGGGAAGGAGTTTGTAAGCAGCTTTGAGATTCCTTACAGTTGAGAAAAGTGGGGTATAAATCCAAACTGTTCTTCAAAATCTAGGCTGAGAAGGTGTGACCGGCCCAGGGTCACCCAACAAGCTTCCACAGCAGAGTCGGCATTTGTACCTGGCCTTCTCAAATCCTAGTCCAATGCTTTAACCACTGCATCACACTGTCTCTGCTTGCATTTGCACTGGGCTCCCATAGGCTTCCCCGCTTCCAAGAATCCCTCCTGCATGTCTCTTGTTCTAGAACAGCAGGAATGAATATACCCAGTGGTGGGATGCAAAAATTTTAGTAACAGGTTCCCTTGGTGGTGGTATACAAACAGTGGCGTAGCACCAATGGGGCTGGGCGGGGCATGACGGGGGCGTGGTGGGGCGTGACGGGGCGTGGCCGGCATTCCGGGGCAGGGCATTAATAATTTCTCTGTAAAAAACTCTTACTGTAAAAAAAAAAAAGTCCCTAATTTCCAGCTGGTATCTTTCTGTCCATAATTTAAACTCATTATAGCAAGTCCTATCGTCTACTGCCAACAGAAACAACCACTTCTCCTCTAATTGACTGCCTGTCAAATACTTCATACTTTCAAATACTTAATTTTGTTTCTAGAAATCAAAAGAGGGATACTTTCCTTAAACAAGGAACTTTACCATATTTCTAAAACATGTTTTGAAAACAGCCCAACAGGGAGAATTATCTCCCGTTTTCTACCTTCGCTAACCAGCCACATAGGAAACAACAGGACTTTATGATTTTTGGACCTAATGGAATTTCTAACGGAAAAGCGGACCCAATTAGTAACCCCCTCTCGGCACACACAAATAATTAGTAACCCACTCTCGGGAACTGGTGAGAACCTGCTGGATCCCACCTCTGAATATACCCAAGAATTCCCTTTTGCATTTGTTTCTTCAGTGAATGCTTCTCTCTATCCAGCCTTGATTCTGATCCAGTTGACGCATTCCAAGCCGAGAACCGTTCTGCTTCTGCCAACACATATGAATATAGGGGGAAAAGAAGATTTTTTTTGCAAGAGATTCTAATCTAAAGGCAGGCAAAGGTCTACAAGGAAGTTAGCTTCGTTCCTGCCCATCCGGAAAGGCGGCCTTTATCCTCATGTTACCCACACCAGATGGGTGACTTAAATAACTGCAGTGAAGGTAATTCAATAACCTCTCTTGGCGGCTCATTATGTCCTGCCCCGTTCATGGAAATGCACAAATTTCTCTCATTTTTCAAGTTACGTTTTCTCTGTTAGGTTTTTTGAACTGTTTCTTGATTTTTCCTCGTAATGACTAATTAGATTAATTTGTGTCTTATCAGTTATTTTTTAGCTTTTACACACAAGATGTCGACGTTTGAGCTTCTTTTACAACAGAATCCCTGCAACTGCTAGTTATCTGGGTTTAGTCCGGATATTTTTGTAAATGTAGATCTGGACTTGCTCAGTGTTTACATCAAGATGGTAGGGTTGTCAGGTCAGCCCTGGCCATAGGTGGAAGAGGGAGTGGGGAGAATCTTTCCAGGCTTAAAATTAATCCTAGGCCTTGATCTCTTCTGTGTGATGACATCAGTGGTGGGATCCAAAAATTTTAGTAACAGGTTCCCATGGTGGTGGGATTCAAACTGTGGCGTAGCGCCAATGGGGCTGGGTGGGGCACGACGGGGGCATGGCCGGGCATTCCGGGGTGGGGCATTCCTGGGCAGGGCTGTGGCAAGGATGCAGGCGCTGCGTCGGCCCTTGGGCGGGAAACGAATGCACGCAGGCGCAGGCTGCCACGCATGCTGGTGCACCTCCTGCTAGACTGCTTCAAGTTCTGCACGCTACTGCTTAGAGGAGGGGCGTAACTAAGGCAAAAATCACGTGGCAAAATCACCATTTAGTAACCCCCTCTCAGCACACACAAATAATTAGTAACCTACTCTCGGGAACCTGTGAGAACCTGATGGATCCCACCTCTGGATGACATCACTTCTGGAAGTTACATCATTACATCACTGGCAATGAAGGAGACTCTCTAGTATTTGGACGAACACTCTATGGTAGTAGCTGTTTTTAACCATAGAATTTTGTCCAAATACCACAGCATCTCCCCTGCCGTTGCCTGTGTGATGATCTGGAAGTGACATCATCACAACAGTGCCGTAGAGGACAAAGCCTTATTTTAAGCCTGGTAAGACCCCTGCTGGACAGCGCCAGGGTGTTGCCAGATCAGCCTGTGGTAACAATCTTCCACAGACGTGCCCTAGCAATACAGGTTCAAAGATGGATGCCATCTTCAGCCCTGTACTGTGTTGCCTATAGGAAAAAAAGATCTGTCTAGACAAGTCCTCCAGCTTGACATTTTGTATTCATGCCAGCCAGGTATGTCCTTCCTACAGCTGTTTGGAAAACAATGGCAAAACTTTGGAAAACAGCCACTACCTCAGAGTCAAGGCACACCTGGTCTCCTGTTCACAAAAGATATGCTAAAATATCAACTATTTGATGCATTCAAAGCTATTCTTATCTTGTTAATTCTATCACTCCTTCCTCCTTTCACCTCACATTTGAATAACTCCAGAATGTGAGCTTATCAGTTCCACCTAATTTAATCAACCACAGTATGCTCCCTGGCTTGGGCCATTAAGTCAAATGTCCACTGTATTGTCCTCTCCTGATGCACCAGCACTTTCTTTGGGGCAGTGGCGTAATGTCCATTGGGCAATGTGGGCAGCTGCCCAGGGCTCAGGAATTTTGCAGGGCATGCTCCTGCGTTTTTATTTGTTGGCGTTTTTTCACATTTCAGCCTGCAAGGGACGCATTTTTAGAGATATCGGCACCAGAGTATCATAGGGAGACTGTCCCGATGATGCCTCCCAAGTTTGGTGCAGTTTGGCTCAGGGAGTCCAAAGTTATGGACCCCAAACGGGTTGCCCCTATCCCCCATTGTTTCCAATGGGAGCTAAGGAGATGGGGCCTGCACCTTTGAGGGTCCATAACTTTGTCCCCCCTGAACCAAGCTTCCTGATGATACCCTGAAATTTTGGTGTCACTAGCTTAACAAGTGCACCCCTGACAGGCACCCCCAGAAATTTGCCCAAGAATCTTACTTCTGCATTGATTTTTTTCCATTGATGTCAATGGGGAATTTCTGGTGCAGCCTGTGGGGTGTACATTTATGAAGGCACAGTCACAGAACTTTCAAGGTATCTTCAGGAGACTGTCCTGATGACACCCCCCAAGTTTGGTGAAGTTTGGTTCAGGGGGACTAAAGTTATGGAGCCTCAAAGGTGCAGCCTCTATCTTCTATTAGCTCCCATTGGAAACAATGGGGGATGGGGCACCCCTTTTGAGAGTCCATTAACTGCTTAGAGAAAATATGTGAAACTCCATTTCAAAACTGAAGGATTTTCATAACATTCTTGGCCTTCCTTTATCAAGTTCTGGATATGGCTATCAGGATAGCGGTGAGGTTCTCTGTCAATGTCCAAACAATGATTGGCTGTTCTAGGTGTGTACATTTGAGTGGGTTCTGACAGTATTTAAGCTGGAGAAAAACCATGCTACTTGACTGATGCTTGATAAATTCGATGACGATTATAGTCGGAGCTTTCTATGCAAACAATGCCGGCACTGACCCTTTCACAGAGGCCGTTTCCGCACGGGCATTTAATGGCGGCCTGGAGATGGCAAAAACGCCGTCTCCAGGCCGCCATTCGCACAGGGGGCGCAGCTGCATCGCAGCCGCGCCGCCCTCGCGCCGCCTGACCGCCGCGAAGCCGGCGTTTCCCCAGAGCGCTCGGAAGCGCTCTTGTTGGGGAAACGCCGCCTCGAAGCCGCTGCCGAGCGAACGGCAGCGGCTTCGAGACGCCTCCCCCCTCCTCACTCCCGGCACTTATCTTGTCCCCGGGCCTCCGGCGCGTCGCCGAGGCCTGGGGACATGCCGGGTCGGCCGGGCACCGGCGCTCCGTGGCGCCGGCTGCCCGGCTCTTTCTAGGACCATCCGTGCGGACGGTCCTAGCGTCGCCGGGTCGGTGTCAAGAACGCCGACCCAGCCGTTTCCGCATTCGTGCGGAAACGGCCAGAGAATCTATCAAGCAGATTGTAGATTATGAATCCTCAGTGTGAATAGGACTCTGCTCATCAGTGAAATTATACTGTACTCATTGTGGATTATTTTAACAAAAGTTTCACTGTTGTTTCTCTGCTTGGAATGACCTCTATATCTGATACTAAAAATATAGGACTTGCACGGAGCTACCATCACTGGGATTATTTTAAAGGAGATGTCACGAGTGAAGCGCACAGCCCAAACTGGCACACGATCTTGTTGATTTTTCCATAATTAAAAGGATTCATCATAACCGTTTCATTGCATTAGCATTTACATTACCATTAAACTTTTAATTCTAATAACCAATATACAAAATCAATTTCTGTAGAAATGTATAATCTCGCAGCTGCTTTTCTTCACTGCAAACCGAGTTTATTATTAAGATATGAACCTAATTTTACCACAAAAAACTGGGCAACTTATTGACTCGCGTATAAGTCGAGGGTGGGAAATGCAGCAGCTACTGGCAAATTTCAAAAAATAGAAATAGATATCAATAAAATTACATTAATTGAGGCATCAGTAGGTTAAATGTTTTTGAATTTTTATTTCAAAGAAAAACAGTAAACTAGCTCTGTAAGCCCTGATTCTCCCTTTAAATCCACTCAGAAGGGGGGGGGGGTGATTTAAAGGGAGAATCTGGGGAAAATTTGAGGCTGCCTGTCAGGGGAGGAATGTTTATGTTAGAAGTACCAACATTTCAGAGTATCTTTAGGAGACCCTCCTGATGATACCACCCAGGTTTGGTGAAGTTTGGTTCAGGGGGTCCATAGTTATGGACCCTCAAAAGGGTAGCCCCATCTACTATTTGCTTCCATTGGAAACAATGGAGGATGGGAGAACCCACTTTGGGGATCTATAACTTTGGATCCACTGAACCAAACATCACCAAACCTGGCTGGTATCAGCAAGAGATTATCCTGATGATACCTCCCAGTTTTAGTGAAGTTTGGTTCAGGGGGTCCAAAGTTATGGACCCTCAAAAGGGTAACCCCATCTACTATTAGCTCCCATTGGAAACAATGGGGGATGGGGCACCCCCTTTGGGGGTACATAACTTTGGAGCCCCTGAACCAAACTTCACCAAACGTGGCTGGTATCATCAGGAATTTCACCTGATGATACCCTGAAATGTTGGTGCTGCTAGCCTAAAAACTGCGCCCCCTGGCGGCCGACAAAGTAAAAACCCTAAAATATTTTAAAAACTTACTTTATAGTCCACTTTTCTGGCTGAGACTCCCAGATCTGAAAATTCCAGTCCTTTAGTAGAAGTTCATTCTTTCTGCAGTAAGCTGCAACTGACATTTTGCTGTTACCAGTACACTTATTATTGTTGCTCTTAATGAAATAATAATAATAATAATCATCATCATCTTCAAATCGACAACATCAACATCTGTCACATTCAGAAGGCAGCCCTGCTGGGATCCACACAAATACTACGCTGATACATCACAACCTCCTAGGCGTCAGGGTGGAGCTTGAAATGTAATAAAAGTCCAACAACCAGCTAAAGAACTGGCAGCTGTGATATTAAACAAAATTGAATCATAATCAAAATAATTACAATTGCCACCCTGAGTCCCCTGTGGGAAGAGGGTGCAGGGTATAAAACAAGTAAACAAACTACATATCAGAAAAGAAATGCTCGGAAGAATGTCTGTATCTCTTTGCAGAGAATCGTATTTTGATGATCGTAAGCCTGGTTTATTTTTTAATTAAAAGTTTTTTTCAATTATATTATAATTACATAAAATGATCATAATCAAATTGTCCAAATCCAAATCCAAAACCTTTATTAGGCATAAAACCGGAGTGTGTCATGAGTTCCAAATACAATAAAAAGATCATTATTGTACCACTTGCAGTACACAGAGTAAAAATGTAGCAACAGCTTCAGAGATTTCAGCATTAGAGTTATTTAGGAGCTTAGCCATTTTTATCTTATCAGAAAGGAGCATAAATCCTGTTGGTAATACAGTTCTCAAATGAGTTCTGATGTTGTTTTTTGAACAGTGAAGCAGAATATGAGAAAGTGAATCAGTTGTATTAGGACAGAAACGACAGCAACGCTCATTTTGTGGGATATTAGAGAAGCGACCTTGAAGATAATCAAATTGTCATAAAATCAACATATTCATACAATAAGATTTAACACTTAACTTTCTTAATGACTTTCTTGGTGTTGTCGAGAATCGTATTTTGAACTATACTGAATATTCACAAGTTCCCAAGTCTCGTTAAATACCTTTGCTGTCATATTTTGCAACAATTTCCCACGTGATTTGCTCTAATGCACAGTTGCACCTCGTTCCCTTTCCTGTTTTCCCAACCTGGATTGGCCCTGGCGATCTTCCATTTCTCTTATTGGGGGAAATGAAGCTGTTAGCGCAGGTGAAATTTCCAAAATGGCGGCTCCTTGGGCCATTGCCAGGCACGGAAACGGCTCGGGGGGGGGGGATTAAGCCCTGCCCACTTTGTGATATAGTCCAATCATGAATCAGGGCCTTCCCTGTTTACATGGTAGCAAAATTCTAATTCTGAGCATGGAACTCACAGGGTATGACCTGGAGCAGATTCGGGCAGAATGCAGAGAAGTACAATGCATTCCCAAATGCTGGACAGAATAGTGTGTATAGGCAGCAAAATGCATGTTTTCAAATCTATGTTTGCTGAGTTATCATAAATATGGGGATGGAGGCAGAGGTGGGATCCAGCAGGTTCTCACAGGTTCCCTAGAGTAGGTTACTAATTATTTGTGTGTGCCGAGAGGGGGTTACTAATTGGTGATTTTGCCGCGTGATTTTTGCCTTAGTTACGCCCCTCCGCTCAGCAGTAGCGCACAGAACTTGAAGCCGTCTAGCAGGAGGTGCACCAACGTGCGTGGCAGCCTGCGCCTGCGTGCATTCGTTTCCTGCCCAAGGACCGGTGCAGCGGCTGCGTCCTTGCCACAGCCCCGCCCAGGAATGCCCCGCCCCCAGGAATGCCTGGCTATGCCCCCGTTGTGCCCTGCCCAGCCCCATTGGCGCTACGCCACAGTTTGAATCCCACCACCATGGGAACCTGTTATTAAAATTTTTGGATCCCACCACTGGATGGAGGGCATAAAGGGGACAACTAGAGGATGCGTTCAACCCATTCCACACTCAGTGAACTTCTCCTGCAAAGGCTCCCACCAGCTGGAGCCTTTGGTTTCCACCTCAGTTGGTTTGTTTCCAGTGACAGAGGCAGGGGAGTGTTACTGTGGAAGAGTACATGAACATGGGAAGAGTTAAGCACTGCTCTTGCTGGTCAGTTCCCCCTCTGCAATTTGCAAGCGCACTCTGCCCTTCTGTTGGCAATAGGAGGCAAACACACCCTGATGTTGCAGATTTGACCAACTTCACAGAATGGGGAAGAAGAAGAAGAAGAGTTTGGATTTATATCCCCCCTTTCTCTCCTGCAGGAGACTCAAAGGGGCTGACAATCTCCTTGCCCTTCCCCCCTCACAACAAACACCCTGTGAGGTGGGTGGGGCTGAGAGAGCTCCGGAAAGCTGTGACTAGCCCAAGGTCACCCAGCTGGCGTGTGTGGGAGTGTACAGGCTAATCTGAATTCCCCAGATAAGCCTCCACAGCTCAGGCGGCAGAGCTGGGAATCAAACCCGGTTCCTCCAGATTAGATACACGAGCTCTTAACCTCCTACGCCACTGCTCAAGAAGGACATGAAATTTCACTCTGCCAGTTTTTTATGGGACACCGAGATCAGCAACAGCTTAACGCTGAGTGCGATCACCTGCCAATCCGGTTGTGAATTAGTGGCGATCTACAAGGACAAACATTTTAATCATCCACAAAATCCCACCCACAAGGGAAATCCTGGGGAATGTATCTGCTTGGCTTCATTCTGAACAAGCCTCTTGCCACGTGTTGGCTTTGCAATTATTTCATTTTTTTGCTCACCCACAGATGTCAATCCTTTTAAGCTAAACTATTGGCCGTGTTTTTAAATTCGGTTGCCTATATCTTGTGTCTAAAATCTTTTGTTTTTAGAACGAGGATCTAACGCCTCCTTTTGTTGAAGGGACATTGACCAGAGAGAATGAGGACAGTTTCTTCACCCCTTAGAGCTGTTTTCCTTCCGCGGCTCCAAGAATCCCTGTCCCTTCCTGGGCCCGAAATAAACCCGAGCCGTGCCTTTATGCTCATTATCTGTTCTCCACAAGCTGTTCTGTGACAAGATACTGCACAGCTTTACAGCGGCATACCTCCCCCCTTCCCCCTCCATCCCTAGCAGCACACTGAAGCTCACATGACGGGCATTTAAGACCCATGAGTCACAGTCCACAAGTTCTGGGATGCCAGCTAGCTGGGATTTGTTCTAAGTGGTGTGAAATGACAAACGGTGCCCGAAGCGCAGCTTAGATACCGGCACCTAGGCCAAACCTTTTAAACAAGAGAGAGATCGTAGCTCCCTCACCCCACCTATAAAGATCACATTTATTCATTCAACTTGTAGCATTAGAGTCTGACAGTGTTTTCAGGATACAAAGAGTCATAGCTCCCTTTGCCGGACGATGAAAGGATCTTTGACTCTGGAAAGCGTATCCCCTTAAAAATCTTGCTGGTCACTAAGATCCTACTGTACTTGGATTTGCTTGCTCTACTGCAAAACAACCTATGCCCAGTGGTGGGATCCAAAAATTTTAGTAACAGGTTCCCATGGTGGTGGGATTCAAACAGTGGCGTCGCGCCAATGGGGCTGGGCGGGGCATGATGGGGGTGTGGCTGGGCAATCTGGAGGCGGGGCATTAATAATTTCTCTGTTACTGTAAAAAACTCTTACTGTAAAAAAAAGTTCCTAATTTCCAGCTGGTATCTTTCTGTTCATAATTTAAACTCATTATAGCAAGTCCTATCGTCTACTGCCAACAGAAACAACTACTTCTCCTCTAATTGACTGCCTGTCAAATACTTAATACTGCGTGAGAGTTAATCAAAATGGCAAAATTAACAGGTTTTGAGATATTAGAAACCAAAGAAAACTTTTTGGAACAATGGAAACATTGGTTCATGTATTTGGAAAGAAAAAACAATCAAAAATATGTTATTTTGGAAGTATTATAAGATAATTACAGATGAAAGTATGGAAATATATGTTCTTTGAATGAATTTATAATGTTGATAGATAGGAAAGTGCATATGTGGAAGCCCACCATTATATGTTTTTGTTAAATGTTGTTTTATATAGGATTTTGTTGATCAATAAAGCATTATAAAAAAAAATACTTAATACTTTCAAATACTTAATTTTGTTTCTAGAAATCAAAAGAAGGATATTTTCCTTAAACCAGGAACTTGACCCTATTTCTAAAACATGTTTTGAAAACAGCCCAACAGGGAGAATTATCTCCCATTTTCTACCTCAGCTAACCAATACATGAAACGACAAGGACTTGATGATTTTTTTTGGACCCGAATGGAATTTCTAGCGGAATGGACCCGATTAGTCACCTCTCGGCACACACAAATGGTGGTCCCTACACCTTTCGGGAACTGGTGAGAACCTGCTGGATCCCACCTCTGCCTATGCCCTGAAAAATGTTGTGGTTCAACTAGACTGGAATTGTACTCTTGTACTGCAGACCAACACAGCTACCCCCTGACGCTATTTTTTTTTAAAAAAATCTTCACTTGGTTTCCACAAAACTTTTACTCCTGGCAACCATTAAAAGCCTCTCAACGGCAAATTAAACATCATATTTAAAAAGACCCTTACAATGTACATCTTGAAGTAACCAAATCAGCCACAACATATGTCTGAAGATGGTTAGAAAGAATACGTTCCCCATAAAATCTGACATCTCAGAAAGACAGCGCAGGAAAACCTCGGCCGGACTGCAAGTCACAATTTCCTTTGTGTCTATTTTAAACGGCTTTTTAATTGGCAAGCAAAGGCTGCCAATGGCAGGCGGCACGGAGAATCACAAGCGGCCAAACGAAACTGACAGCTTTAAAGTTGGGCAGCAGGTGGGAAGAAAGAACCATTTTTGCCTGAAACACTTTATTTTCCATGTTATGTGGACAAAAAAAGAAGACGCCAAAATGGTTCTTTTGAAAATGTCTGCAAATTGTTTCATTTGTGTGGTGTGGGGAAAGCCATGGTCTCCTCAGACTGGTGGCAGCTCTCCAAATCTCAGCTAGAAGAAGAAGAAGAAGAAGAAGAAGAAGAAGAAGAAGAAGAAGAAGAAGAAGAAGAAGAAGAAGAAGAAGAGTTTGGATTTATATCCCCCCTTTCTCTCCTGCAGGAGACTCAAAGGGTCTGACAATCTCCTTGCCCTTCCCCCCTCACAACAAACACCCTGTGAGGTGGGTTGGGCTAAGAGAGCTCCGAGCAGCTGTGACTAATGAGTCCCAGCTGGCGTGTGTGGGGAGTGTAATACAGGCTGTCTGAATTCCCAAGATAAACCTCCACAGCTCAGGCTGACAGGCGGGGAATCAAACCCAGTTCCTCCAGATTAGATACACGAGCTCTTAACCTCCTACGCCACTGCTGCTCCTTCCACACAGGGCTGTATTATCCATAAGGCTGACTAGGCTAAAGCCTGGGCCCCCTAGCAAGGATTAGGGGCCCCTCAATTATTTTTTTGTTGAGGCACGGTTACCAGCGCTCTGGGGCTTTGGTCTTTCTGACAGGTGTAAACTCAGCGCGTGTGCGAGGTAGTTGAGACCCAGTTGCAAGGCCCACTTGTAGTCAGCTGAGATTTGTTTTGAGTTAATAGGGAGGGGGGAGAGGGAAACAGCGGGCAATAGCACGTTACCGTCAGGGTTGTGATGTCATGTTGCTTCTTCCTTTATTACAGGTCCATGAGAAATGCAGTCTAGTCGTAACCTTGATTGCATGTGAATGAGTAAAATCGTGAGTAAAATTCTTCAAGAGACCCTCAAAATGGATATAGGGCTACGTACAGAGGTGGGATCCAGCAGGTTCTCACCAGTTCCCGAGAGTGGGTTACTAATTATTTGTGTGTGCCGAGAGGGGGTGACCAATTGGGTCTGCTTTTCCGTTAGAAATTCCATTCGGTCCAAAAATCATGAAGTCCTGTTGTTTCCTACGTGGCTGGTTAGCGAAGGTAGAAAACGGGATAATTCTCCCTGTTGGGCTGTTTTCAAAACATGTTTTAGAAATATGAGTAAAGTTCCTGGTTTGGGAAAAGTATCCTTCTTTTGATTTCTAGAAACAAAAAATTAAGTATTTGAAAGTATTAAGTATTTGACAGGCAGTCAATCAGAGGAGAAGTAGTTGTTTCTGTTGGCAGTAGATGATAGGACTACATAATGAGTTTAAATTATGGACAGAAAGATACCAGCTGGAATTAGGAACTTTTTTTTTACAGTAAGAGTTTTTTACAGTAACAGAGAAATTATTAATGCCCGCCCCAGAGATGCCCGACCACTCCCCGATCATACCGTGCCCTTTAGCCCATTGGTGCTCGCATGCACTGTTTGAATCCACCACCATGGGAACCCTGTTACTCAAATTTTGGATCCCACCACTGCACATAAGCATGTTTCCATTGTTCCAAAAAGTTTTCTTTGGTTTCTAATATCTCAAAACCTGTTAATTTTGCCATTTTACAGTGATTAACTCCTAGCACTTGAGATATTAAAAGTGACTGACAGAGCAGTCAATTAGAAGGGAGTAGTTGTTTCTGTTGGCAGTAGACGATGGGACTTGCTATAATGAGTTTAAAATTATGAACAGAAAAGATACCAGCTGGAAGTGGGAACTTTTTTTTTACAGTAAAGAGTTTTTTACAGTAGTAACAGAGAAATTATTAGCGTACGCCCTGGAATGCACTTGACCCATGGGTGCCCCACCAGCCCCATTGGCCTTCATACCCTGGTATTTTGAATCCCACCCTGCCATGGGAACCTGTTGCACTAAAATTTTTTGGATCCCACCACTGGACATACTGCGGTCTAGTACCTCTCATACTAGGGTCAGGCTGTTATCTGTAGTGGGGTGAAAGTCTGATGTGCCAGAGGGGACCCAAAGTACCTGAAAGCTTAGGGTCTGGCTATGGGTTAATATGGCCTTGCTTTCACAACACCTGCCACCTGATTCCCGTAAATGGAGGCACTGAGGATTGAACTTGGCATCTTCCGCATGCTTAGCAGAGGCTCTACCACTGAGCCACGACCCCTGCTGGTTTTGCTGGACTCAGTGGTTCCCCTTCCCAAAACGAGTGATGTTTTGTTATCCTCCATCTCAGAAAATGACGTTAGTACGGTCAGTTGGGGTGAGAAAATTGTATGCTTCCACATGAGAATATAGTTCCGAATAAATATGAGAATTACGATCAGGGTGGCATACGGGGAAGGCCTGCAGGGAATAAAGGTGTGTAACTGAGTTGGGTGCCAATGTTGTATAATTATACTGTATACCAAAATGTATGTTTACTTTCAAATGAATGGGGGAGAGAAGGGCTAGGTAGCCACTAGGACCCAGGCAGAGCATTCTGCAACAAAGAAGGTCCGGCATGTTGAGTTCTCTAGTGGAGGAATATATACAACCCTACTAGCAGTGGTGGGATCCAAAAATTTTAGTAACAGGTTCCCATGGTGGTAGGATTCAAACTGTGGCATAGCGCCAGTGGGAGGCTGGAGCAGGAACACAGTGAGGGGCATGGCGGGACATTCCAGAAGCGGGGGGCATGCTTAAGGCGGGGACTGGCCCGTGGGGCCAGACCGCTGCTACCTGTTGGTCGCCAGGCGAAAGGCAGCGCAAGGCACCCAGGCATGAGCTACCTGCGCTTATGCCGGTGCACCTCCTGCTAGACTGCTTCAAGTTCTGCGCGCTACTGCTGAGAGGAGGGGCGTAACTAAGGCAAAAATCACGTGGCAAAATCACCCATTAGTAACCCCCTCTCGGCACACACAAATAATTAGTCACCTACTCTCAGGAACCTGTGAGAACCTGCTGGATCCCACCTCTGCCTACTAGCATATTTTTATGAGACAAACTATAGATGTCCCTATGAAGGGATGTTGTTTGCACAACAAAGTTTTTTGTTTCCTATGACTCAGACCAACTTTCCATTAGTTGCCTCTTACTCTTTTATGTACCTCATTAAGTCCAACAATTTCTGCAGAAGGCGCTGCTGTCCTGTGAGGTTTCAGGATGAAGTTCAAATGCTGTGTTTTTGTGTAAACATTCTTTCTAGACCATTGGGTTTACAAGAGAACACAGTCCAGATTTGTTGGCATAAAATATTTAATCACTTATTTTTACATTTTTTATGCAAAGCTTTAATGCTTCTTCTTTTGTTTTTTAAGAATATCAGTCAGAAATGTCGTTGTTCTTCTTCAGGTCTTAACTAACTTCCCAGGTTGGAGTTCAACTACTGAAGAGTTATCAGCAGCCTTCATTTGTTCTCTGTAGTTCTGTAATTCTTTTCTTTATTTAAACAAAAACAAATTTGCAGCCCTTGCGATGCTTTTTATAAGGACCAGAGACGGGGGACAATAGCTGTTTAATCCTCCCCCCCCCCCATGCTATTTTCCCTCCACAAATCACTACCCACAAATTTTATTTATCCTTGCTGGGGATAAAAGTAGCTTTGGGGAGCGTGAAACCCATCTTCGTTTCAATCTCTAGTTAAAAGATAACAGGTGCTGAGCAAGAACTCTCTCTTCTCAGGGCCCTGAAGAACTGCTGCCAGTCAGAGTAGAAAAGACAGAAACAGATGGAACAATGTTCCGATTGGGTATGCGGCAGACAGATTATATTCGAAGTGGAGCCGAGGTATTCCCTAAAAGAGTAGGGGGGTTCCCAGGTGGGAGGCTCCAGAGTGGGTTGCCCCTGGCACCCTCAGACATAATCCTGGTGCCCACCCAAGTCTTTTCAGATAGTGGAGGTGAAGCCAGAGGTGGGGATCAAGCGAGGTTCTCACCAGATTCCCGAGGGTGGAGTTACTAATTATTTGTGTTGTGCGAGGGGGTTACTAGTTCGGGTCCAGCTTCCCGTCTCCGCGCCCTCCACCTCCCGAGAGTGGCATCCTACTGCCTTGAGCGTGAAAGGTTCCTTAGCAGTTAATTGCCACTAATAATGTCACTCCCTGAACTGGGTTAATCCCTTTCAGGTACTGCAATTCATGGATTCTCAGCCTTTCGTACCTTTTATCTCACCAGTCTCTATCAAAGCACCTGTGTGTTTCGCCCTTGCTGTGTTCAGATGTGTGAGTTGGGGCATTTTCTATAATGTAATGATGATTTAGAAATGACCTGGTGCAAAAAAATTTTTTTGGAATACTGTGTCCAGTTCTTGGGCCCTACAATTCAAAAAGGATATTGGCAAGCTGGAACGGGTCCAGAGGAGGGTGACCCAAATGGCACAAGGCCTGGAATCCATGCCCTATGGCCGTGGTGGCGAACCTTTGGCACTCCAGATGTTATGGACTACAATTCCCATCAGCCCCTGCCAGCCCAGTGGCCAATTGTGAAGGGACTACAGTGATGGAGTGTAGTCCATAACATCCTGGAGTGCCAAAAGGGTTCCGCCATCACTATCCTATAAGGGGAAACAGCTGATAGGAGACTAAGGTATGTTTAGTCTGGAGAAGAGAAGGTTAAGGGATGATGATAGCCATATTTAAATATTTGAAGGGATGTCCTGTTGAAGAGAGAGCAAGCTTGTTTTCTGCTGATCCAGACACTAGGACAAGGAGCAATGGATTCAAGGTATAGGAAAATATATTTTCCTCCTGAACATTAGGAAGAACTTCCTGAGGGTTAAGGCTGTTTGACAGTGGAATGCGCGATCTCAGAAGGTGGTGGAGTCTCCCTCTTTGGAGGTTTTTAAACAAAGTCTGATGGCCATCAGTCAGGATTGCTTTGACTGTGTCTTCCTGCATGGCAGGGGGTTGGACTAGATGGCCCTTGTGGTCTCTTCCAACTCTATGATTCTATAGTTTGAAGGAAGGAAGGGAGGGAGGGAGAGAGGAAGGAAGGAAGGGAAGGAAGGGAAGGGAAGGGAAGGAAGGAAGGAAGGAAGGAAGGAAGGAAGGAAGGAAGGAAGGGAAAGGAAGGGAAGGAAGGAAGGAAGGAAGGAAGGGAAGGAAGGAAGGAAGAGGAAGGAAGGAAGGAAGGAAGGAGGAAGAAGAAGAAGGAAGGAAGGAAGGGAAGGAAGAGGAAGGAAGGAAGGGAAAGGGGAAGAGGAAGGAAGGAAAGGAAGGAAGGAAATGTGCACGGTAGCTTATTAAGGTAATTAAAAAAAGGATATAGAGAGGATTAAACCAAAGGACCATTTTTCAACGACACTTACCACCAACTTACTTTATGAGGAAACATTAAAGTTATGCTACTCAATGTCTAGAAACAAGCACTCAATTATTTATTTTGCATGACTTGACTGCCTATAACACACTGCCATAAGTGATAGCCTAGCACATTATTTTATACTGAGGAACTGAAGCATGCGTGGAATTTGTTATATAAAGGGATGCAGAGGCCACTGGTTTCCCACAGGCATCAGATTCCTAAGTGGGACATGGTTTTCACCACAAATTGCTCTTTAAGTGTGTATTGTTTGCTCTTCTCTCCCAACTTAAGGGGAGTGAGCCAGAGACTTGAATCTGAGGCCATTTATGCATGCATGGCCCCCTTCGCGTACATTCCCTTCAGCTTTGATTCTCGGTCACATACATTTCCTCCTCTCTGACCCTCACCATGCTCTCAGATCAGAGAATCCCTGTGGTTTCTGAAACCTTTAAAAGTGTGACTTTCCCCTCCCTTTGCTGGGAAAGTGAAGCTAATATTAAGAGCAGAGAGGGGGAGAAAAAGAACTTTCCAGCGTGGAAAATTAAAATGTAGCCCTAGATGCTAAATTCTAGAGGTATTTATGGAACAAAGAGATCTGATAGAAGAAGAAGAAGAAGAGTTTGGATTTATATCCTCCCTTTCTCTCCTGTAAGGAGACTCAAAGGGGCTGACAATCTCCTTTCCCTTCCCCTTCCCCATAACAAACACCCTGTGAGTTGGGTGGGGCTGCGAGGAAGCTCAAAGAGACAGTTACTGCGCCCATAGAGTCACTTAGCTGAAAGCGTGTGTTGGGAGTTACACCTCAATTTTTTTCCCTGTGATGAGAGAGGAAAATGTCAGAAATAAAACTAATTGGTGAATTACAGAGAGATAGATAGATAGATGGGCAGATAGATAAGATAGATAGATAGATAGATAGATAGATAGATAGATAGATAGATAGATAGATAGATAGATAGATAGAATAGATAGATAGATAGATAGATAAGATAGATATAGATATAGATAGATAGATAGATAGATAGATAGAGAGAGAGAGAGAGAGGGAGGAGGGAGGGAGGGAGGGAGGGAGAGAGAGAGAGAGAGGAGAGAGAGAGAGAGAGAGAGAGAGAGAGAGAGGCTATAGTGAAGAGAAAGTCACTGAACCCGCAGACTCTTCTAAAGATGGTTAGGCCCAGTTGCCGCCATCTTCCATGTTGTATCAATTGCATGCATGAGATTAATTACATCTTATATTTGGGTATCAGTTAAATCATACCACCACAGCTGACACATTCAATTAATTACTATATAAAAGTCAGCAGTGTTGTAGTTGAAATGGTATATTTACTGTGCATATATATATGTATGTAGTGGAACAGTCTGCTCTTCCTTTATTTAGTTTGGCCCCACTGGATGGAGTTCTTTGGTTAAATCCCCATGGTGAAAATATGTTGGTTTCCCCGGGTTCCACAAAATCCCAAACTTTTAATCCTGGTCTCTCTCTCCCCACCGCAGCCTGCATCCGTGGAGGGGTCGAGTTAATGCCGGAATCAAAACCTCCACTTCCCTTTCCACGAGCCCGCAATCTGCTCTCTGAGGCTCTCTTGTTCCCTCGTTCCCCAAATGGCTGTTTTGTTGTTTTGGGAAGTAGGGGGAAAGTGAAGCGAGCAATACCCACTTTTTTCAGCGCTGTTACAACCCATGGCAATGCAGTAGCCACCTATACGCCGTCAAAGCGGCTCTTTTGTTCTTTTTTGCATGAGTATGGTGACTTCAGGTAGCCACACACAGAGCCTGCCACGATAACAAAAAAAGGGGTGATCCCAACTTGCCAGGAAGTCACTTACTCTGAAGCATCACTTAGTCCATTGCGTTTTGACTGGCTGCTGTTTTTTGAGTGGCAGCTTGAGTGAACTGTCGGGCAAGTAGGGCGGGAAAAATAAACAATTTCCGATCCCGAATGGTCTCCCCATGATCCTGGCCTCAGCCTGGGATTCTCAAAAAGATCCACCTTCCTGACGATTTTGAAAATCCCGGGATGAGAAGAAGAAGAAGAGTTTGGATTTATATCCCCCCTTTCTCTCCTGCAGGAGACTCAAAGGGGCTGACAATCTCCTTGCCCTTCCCCCCTCACAACAAACACCCTGTGAGGTAGGTGGGGCTGAGAGAGCTCCGAGAAGCTGTGACTAGCCCAAGGTCACCCAGCTGGCGTGTGTGGGAGTGCACAGGCTAATCTGAATTCCCCAAATAAGCCTCCACACAGCTCAGAGGCGGCAGAGCTGGGAAGATCAAGCAGTTCCCTCAGGATTAGATACATGAGCTCTTAACCTCCTACGCCACTGCTGCTCACTGAGGGGGATAGAGCGGGGCCGAAACAGACAAGATTCAGGGCTGGGAGCTGTGGGGAGTCCTCGCACAAACAGGGATGTTTAAGGTGAGAATCCCAGGGGCAGGGATTCTCTGCCTTCAGCCCCCCTCGCCCACCACCACTCCAAGTGGTGACAGAAGAAAAGAAAACACTGTAACATCCTCTGCATTTATATGCCCCTTCCAGAAAAAACCTCCAACTAATAGCTCTAGAAATCACAGAAGACTCTATGGTAAAACTCTATGTCAACTCTGAATGATAGTGGAAACTCACAAGAATGGCCCTTTCAGCCTGGTTATAATTATGGATGTGTGGGTTTGCGCCATGGAGGAGTAACTCCTAAGATATTGCAGCTACAGGTAAGGGAGGAAGAAGAAGGATTCCTGTGCGTCTTGGAAAGTGTAGAAATGGCATTATCCTCAATGTTGCCAGCTACAGGTTGGGAAATTCTTGCTGATTTTGGTAGTGAAGTCTGAGGGAGGTGGGATTTGGGAGGAGGGTGCAATGCCAGAGAGTCATTTTCTACAAGACAACTGGTCTCTGGCTCATTCCGCACATGCAGAATAATGCCCTTTCAAACTGCTTTCAGTGTACTACTTTGAAGCTGTCTTGGAAGAATAAGCAAAATCCACTTGCCAACCAGTTGTGAAAATTAGTTTGAAAAGCAGCATTATTTGCCTGCATGTCGCGGAAAAGCCTGTTACCTGGATATCAGTTCTAATCTCAGCAGTTCTCCATCCGCTACTGGAGGTTGGCAACTCTGCCTACATATATGATTTCGCTGGACTGTGAGGCAGCATAATTGAGGCACTTTGTAAACATTCAACGAGGATCAAGATTTGCAAATAGCAAGCAACGTAAGTGATGTGTTACTTGATCGTAAAATATTTGTCGCAAAATCCATCTACCCCACAAATCCGTCAACTGAAATAGCCCTATGAAATACGTTTGTTTTCAAGAGTTTCAGTGCATTTTCGAAACCGAGATAAGCAGGCATTTCCAATTATTCTAGTTATATGTTATTTAGCTTTAAAGCGGAGATGGAATTTGTTTAATAGGACTATTTTTGAATTCGGAACAGTGAAACCTATGAAGGTTCTTGAAGATTAAAAAAAACATGTTTTGAGGTAAATTTGGCCAGCGCTTTATATTTCCACCTTAAATCCTCAGAAGCTGGTACTTGCTTAAGGTTCTGAAGATGGGAATAAGATCTGCGAAAAATCAGACAAGTGAGCAGAAACAAAATATGACTTCTTGCCCCAGGGGTAATGGAGATGGAGATGAATCCTGACAGGCACACACATGACAAGGCCGAGGCAAAGCAAGAACGGGTGACTCTAGAGTGTAGTGGCACGCGTTCTCTCAAAGAGACTTCAACAAGCAGTAATGCCCTGAACAATCTCTTAATACGATCGTAGGAGGCACACAAAGGCTGGCTGGCTGGCTGGCTGACTGACTGGTGAGCCATATAATAAAAACCCCCAACAAATTAAGTATAAAAGAGCCTCTGGTGAGCCATAGCCCTAATTAGAAAGAAAATTAACAGGTATTAGATTAGCAAAAAGCCCCGCCAGGACAGTAAGTAGGGGACATTATTAAAAGAGGCCGCCCGTATGTGTGTTTATGTTCGACTGAAGTGGATCGTGCTTTTAATTACTTCGGCCGCCATGAAGAGCTAACTGGACTCTTTAGCTAAAAAGACTACTGATGAGCGGAAAGGTTCATAAATCATCCCGCCCGACACGGAGAAGAAGAAGAGGATTCGTAGACTCCTTTCTAACCACCGAACACCCCAAGTATGTGGGGTGATTATTTCCCCCTTTCTGATCTTGAACATTTCCTGTTTTAGGGGAGGCATCCTTGATGTTCTGCAAGTTTTAGCTGCATTCAGTGCTCCTGTGGGTGATCTACACCTTGGGGCTTTCCCCACTGACAGAGTTGAACTGGTTTCTACCTAGGTTCGCCTCAGTGAATCCCCACTGCCACCGAGCTCAACATTGTTTTGTCTCAGTTCCCCCCCCAGAACTGCGACATCCTTGTAAAACGCCAGTTGCTAGACTACACAATTTTCTGCCAGAACAAGGCCGATGATACGGCCGAAGCTTGGCGAAGTGATGGGGAAGCATCAGGCGATCACCTCATCCGTTCAAATCCAATCACGAGCAGCTTTTTTGTGGCATCGCGCCCAAACGGAGAGTCATGGCGCCAAGAGAAAGCGCCGCGAGATGTAACTGTAAACCAGGGGTCCCCAAACTTTTAAAACAGGGGGCCAGTTCACGCATGGCCAGAGCCCAGCCGGGGGCCAGACCAAATGCTGCCCATGGGGGGGGGTGCCATCCATCCGCCCCTGGCCGAGCCCCCCACCCGGTCCCCTTCAATCCGGCCCTGAAGCTCCGCCCGCCTTTCTCTCTCCCCTTTGCTGCATTGGTACAGTCCCCTCCGGCCGCTTGGAATGAGAGCAGCGAGTGCCGTCAGCGGCAGAGGCTGCTTCTACGTAAAACCAGAGTGCGAGTTGAGGGTGCCAAGCTCCAGGGGCCGCCTGGGTTTGCTTTAACTGAGAGTTCAACCAACATTACGCGATCGCCCATTAGCAATATCGAGGCTCTGACTATCGCGACGGCAGGAAGGAGAAGGCAGCTCCTGCCGCCTTCTCTCTCCCCTTGCTTACATTGAATTACAGCGTCCCGCCCGGCCGCTTGGAATGAGCAAACGGCAAATTATGGCCAGCAGCAATGCCAAATGTTTTGTAAAAAACCTGGGGAAAAGGAGATAGAGAGGAGGGGGAGATCCGCTTCTCTGCCCAGCGAGGAGCCGGATATTAATGTCTTCCAGGGGCTAGATTTGCCCCCCCCCGACGTGAAGTTTGGGGACCCTGCTTGTAAACTGTAAAAAAACTGGGTAAAAAAAAAAGAATGCTAACCGTTTCCGCCGCTTCCGCCATAACACAAGCCGCCAATCACGGTCGAGGAGCAAAGAGCAGGCCTCAAGATGATCGCACGCCCACTTAGTCTGCCGAGTTCCAGGGAGACCCGCTCAGTTACTGTAGGGGACAGCCTGGAATGCGCCCTCCACTGGAAGGAAGGGGCCGAGTGGTGCCTTAGCTCCCCTTTCTGCTTGAGTGGGGAAAGCCCCCTTGCTTGCTTATACAAGCAAATAACATGTGACAACTGATGAGGCCTAGTGTGTATGATTGCATAGGGATGCCAACCTCCAGTTGAGGCCTGGAGATCTCCAGCTATTACAGTTGATCTCCGGACAATGAAGATCAGTTCTCCTGGAGAAAATGGCTGCTTTGGAGGGTGGGCTTTATGACACTGTGCCCTGCTGAGGCCCCTCCCCTCTACAAACCCCCCCCCCAAGCTCTGCCCCCCCCCCCAAATCTCCAGGTCTTTCCTCACCCAGAGCTGGCAACCTAAGTATGGCCTTGTTTGCAAATGCAAGGATTTCCACCCTGCTGAGTGTGAATTTCTCGCTTCCTCCCTCACTCCCACAACCACCCACAATTACCCTCCTCCCCAAAATCCTATTTGTCTCGGTTAGAAGATCTGGCTGGAGCAAATGGATTGCAGAAGTACCTGAGCTTCTATCAAGGGGAGCGGGAGAAGGCAGGAAATTAGTGCTCTGCGGGTAGCATTCTTTGTGTCTGCAGAAACCAGAGCTGTAGCAAGGGGAAACTGCGCCAGGGGCACGTGCAGGCACTCTGCCCCTGCCATGCCCCCATTTGCCCCCGCCACACCATGCCCCCAGAATGCCCCAAACACTCCCTCCCCGCCCTCACCACACCCCGCACCAGCGCATGCCTGGGGCAAGATGTCCCCCTGTCCCCTGGACGCTACGCCACTGGCAGAAACACTAGTCTGGATCCAAGCCGCTCTTTCCCCTGACATTCCTCCCTCATATAATATCCTTGTGTTGCTCTTCCCAATGCCTCTTTATTTTTGTCCGATCTATTGCTAGGATTCATGCTATAGTTGCCTGAAAGGAAAGTAATCATTCCACGCTGCTCCACACGAATCAGACCACGTCTGGAGGACTGTCTTCGTTCTGACCCCACATTTGATCATGGATGTAGGTAAAACTGAAACAGGTTCTGGGGAATTCAATGAAGAGGGTTGGGGGTCTGGAAAACAAGTCCTATAAGGAAACATTGGTATGGTTAGCCTAGGTCCGTGGTGGCAAACCTTTGGCACCAATTGGCCATGCTGGCAGGGGCTGATGGGAATTGTAGTCCTTAACATCTGGAGTGCCAAAGGTTCACCACCACTGGCCTAAGTTGCCAAGTCCCTCCTGCCAAACAGTGGGGGAATTTTATTATTATTATTATTATTTATTTGATTTAATATACGCTAATCCCAGAAGGAGACTCTCTAGAGCGGTGTACATCATAAAACCGATTTATAAAAACGAATTTATTAGCAGCAGGGGGAGGGCTAGGCCAGTATCATAGTGATGTAGCTGGGAACACAGTGACATCACCTCCGATGCACGCCAGAAGAAATGTCATAGTGATGCAGGGTGCTCTGGGCAAAAAGTCTTTGATAGAGGCCTTTTCTACCACAGAATGTTTGCCCATCCTGTGTCACCAGTGATGTGCACTTCTGGTGCACACTGGGTTGCTGTGTCACTGGTAAAGTTGCTGCAACACATGTCTAGACCTTCCCCCACCGCTGGTAAGTTCCCCCCACCAAGTCTGCTGATCAGCAGCGAGAATCCGATAGCCCTGGTTTACCATGAAGACTCAGACGGGGAATGGGGCCATAATACCTGAAGCGTTTTCATATGGAAGAGAGCTATGGGCCTTTCCCCACTTACCTTAAGCCCCGTGCTACTCTCCTCCAAGTGGCCTTGGTCCCGAAGAACACTCACCCATGACAGGGAAGCGTGACAAGCGCAGCCATGAAGCTGCAGCTGCCAGCGCCCCCCCCTCAGCCGCAGCGGCATCCCTGGCGCTGGAGAAAACGGTGCTGTCGTGGGGATGCCCAGGTGCGCGCCAGGGATGCCGCACGCTGAGAGCAGCACGCAGCATAGGGGGGATCAGGGTGAGTGGGGAAATGCCCTATGACTTCTTCTGACCCAGAGGGTGGCAGATCTAACTGGCTTAACTTACAGGTGGGTAGATTTTGGGCTCACACTCATTCAGCAGTCTTTAAACTGACCGGGAGAGCATCTTGAAAGATGCTCTGGCTTTGTGTTTCCAGCATTGAGATTGGAAGAGATGGCGTGAAAAGACCCTTTTGAATTAAGGACTCCATGACTCTATGACCATGGGACACGGGACTGTCTTCATTATTCTGTGGAATATCGTGAGTTGTGATGCAATATAAAAACAGCTCTAATTGCAGTAATAACAATAACACCAAAAGAAAGTGTACAGCCCCAGATCTATTTTGTTGGTTTGTCAGTTCTGAAAATCAAACAGTTCTTCCATTAAAACCTGAACTAGTTGCTGATCAACTGTTTTGATATTCCTCGCATCCCTCTCCCTTCCATTTTAGCTTCTTTCCCCTCCATTCTGAACCAAGCCAAGTATTATGTGAATACCCCGAAAATATATATTTTCCAGTTACTTCACAGACAGCTCCTTGTGGTGATCTTATGTACGCAGTAAATATATATGTGCTCTTCTGGTTTTTTTTAAGCATAAGTTGATTTACTCAAAAACATCTGCATCCATATGGATCAAACGGTGAGATAATTTCACATCTCACAGTCATGGCAAAGGCTGCTGGTTAAAACCTCCTCATGGTTTTCTGTTTGTTTTTTGGTGCCTTTTCCATCATTTCATTCTCACTAATGTACTCACTGACTATTCAACCAACCTGCAAAAGCGGTCTCATGCAGTGTGAGGTTATAAATAGTCCAACATGGAAGTTACATATCGTGGTAGCCAGGTAACTAGGAGTGGATGCACCTGGCAAGCCAGAGCCTATGAAAAAAAATGAATAATGTGTGATTCATATATTGTACACACCAGTCTCCGTTGCTGGATGCATTGTGTATGACTCTGTTGAGTCTTAAATAAAGATTTTGTCATTAACAGGACCACACTGTTGCATCAATTGGCTAAATTTGCACCTTTGCACCTTCATGATTGTTTAAAAAGAAGAAGAAGAAGAAGAAGAAGAAGAAGAAGAAGAAGAAGAAGAAGAAGAAGAAGAAGAAGAAGAAGAAGAAGAAGAAGAGGAGGAGGAGGAGGAGGAGGAGGAGGAGGAGGAGTTTGGATGTATATCCCCCCTTTCTCTCCTGCAGGAGACGCAAAGGGGCTTACAATCTCCTTGCTCCTTCCCCCCTCACAACAAACACCCTGTGGTGAATTGGTAGACTGAGAGAGCTCGAGAAGCTGTGACTTCCGCCAGGTCACTCCAGCTGGCATGTGTGGGAGTGTACAGGCTAATCTGAATTCCCCAGATAAGCCTCCACAGCTCAGTGGTAGCAGAGCTGGGATCAAGCAAAACCTGGTTCTCTCCAGAGGATTAGATATGCACATGAGCTCTTAACCTCCAACGCCACTGCTGCTCCTTAGTAAAAAAATGAAGAAATGAAGTATAAAGAAAAAGAAATGAAGTATAAAACTTTCTTACAGCACATCAGTCATCTTAAGAATATTACTTCTGTCCTCTGTTTCAGGGATCAGGGAATTGCTCACACATCACCTCACCTCCGCCCCAGGGGCTTAGGAGCACCTCTGGTTTACCCTGAAGAGTTTCAAATGGCGAGATTTGGAGTCCTGATACCTCGAAAGAAAGGACTTTAAAACTATTACTACATTTCTCTTTCAAGCTTTTTCTAAATGCAAGCTTGTGGTGTCTTGAACTAAACGTGATGCAAATTTTACAGGATACTAGGTGGGTTTCTTTGATGTGCCTCTGTTTTTTATTTGCTGTTTTCCTACTATACACATACTGAATTGTTCACCTTTTGTTCTTTTGATATAGTCTTGCTCGTATTTACATATTTCTTGTTCTCCCCAACAGCTTCTGTCCCCACAAACTCACTCACTTTTTTCCAATCCCCCTCTGGCTTCTTTGGCTTTTGCTTTTTGCCTCCACACTCACCTTTACCTTCCTTTTCTCTTATCTATTACTTTTAAATCTGTGTCATTCCTGTGTTGACAGGGACACTTAGAATCCTCAGCAATATTTGTTGTTTGTTGCTACTAACCCCCAAAGAGACTACCAAGGTATTGCAACGTAGTCTTGTGAGCGCTCTGCGGCATATTTTTTCTTAGAGAAGCAGACATGGTTTGTATGATTCAGATTTTTTTCATACACCCTCCCCGCCCCCCATTTTGTTTTTTACCTTTCATATTTTTCTGCAGATCTGGGGCTTCTACACACCAAAGTGAAAATGAAGAAAACTTGTACCAACAGGCTACAATGAAGACTTCAAAAAATTAGTTCTCCCACTGGAGTAGCAATTTACTTTTAAGTAACCAAAATAAATTTATAATTTTACAAACAGTAACCAAATGTTTTGGAAAAATTGTTTTCTTCATTTTCACTCGATTTGGGGCTTCTCCCAAACTCCAAAAACAATACATCTATCCTTGGTCTCGTTGAGTGGATTTTTTGATTCCCCCTTGATTTTTATTAAGCAGATTTAGTCATTTTTAACAATGGCTGCAGCCCAATGAACTCCCCTGAAACTGTTTCCTGGGAATAGGAACAGGAGTTTACTAAGCATAGGCATTCTGCAATAGGACAAGGTGATTCATAGGAACTGCCAAACCCCAGTTCAGAAAAATTTAGTGTCCTTGTCCTTGGAATGTGTGACTGGATACAGAATATTTCTTTTCCAAATAGAAATGTTTTAAAGAAGAAGAGTTGGAATTATATCCCCCCTTTCTCTCCTATAGGAGACTCAAAGGGGCTTGCAAACTCCTTTCCCTTCCCCCCTCACAACAAACACTCTGTGATGTAAGTGGGGCTGAGAGAGCTCCAAAGAACTGTGACTAGCCCAAGATCACCCAGCTGGCGTGTGTTGGAATGCACAGGCTAATCTGAATTCCCCAGATAAGCCTCCACAGCTCAAGCGACAGAGCAGGGAATCAAACCCGGTTCCTCCAGATTAAAGTACACCTGCTCTGAAGAAGAAGAAGAAGAAGAAGAAGAAGAAGAAGAAGAAGAAGAAGAAGAAGAAGAAGAAGAAGAAGAAGAAGAAGAAGAAGAAGAAGAAGAAGAAGAAGAAGAAGAAGAAGAGTTTTGGATTTATATTCCCCCCTTTCTCTCCTATAGGAGACTCAAATGGGCTTACAATCTCCTTCCCCTTCCCCTTACCAATCTCTTTGCAAAAGAAGTCAATTTGTGACAAAAGATTTCAAATTGTCCAAAAGTTCAATGGAAAAGCGAATTTGGAACAACCACCTTCAATTTATGTTCCAAATCATATTAGTTTGATTTTTAAACTTGTGGGTTGGTTGACTCGTCGAAAGAAATACAGACACATGTATGTGTGTCTTGGTCTACATATGTTTTAGGACAGTGATGGTGAACCTTTTCGAGACCGAGTGCCCAAATTGCAACCCAAAACCCACTTATATGTATTGCAAAGTGCCAACACGGCAATCTAATCTGAATACTGAGGTTTTAGTTTGGATCCGAGGTGCTTGTTACTCAGGAGTAAGCTTGGTGGTAGCCGGTGGCTTTGCTTTGGAGCAACCGTGCAACTCTTCCAATGGATGAATCATGACCCTAGGAGGGTTTACTCAGAAGCAAGCTCCATTGCCAGCAACCGAGCTTACTCCCAGGTAAAGGATCGAACTGTAGTTCTTCGCATGAAAATCAGTGGGGTTTAACAGTGCTTAACAGAGTTACCTACACTGCTTCCCCAAAACTAGTTCTTAGATTTAATGCTAATAATCAAGCCCAGTGGCCCAGGCCAGCCTAGATGTGTGGGAGGGGGCACTCTGTTTGCATGTGCCTACAGAGAGGGCTCTGAGTGCCACCTCTGGCACCTGTGCCATAGGTTCGCCACCACTGTTTTAGGATATGAAGAAATGGCACCAGAATGTGAACGAAACTGCATTTGAGTCCCAACTCCAACAGCTCTGTGACCCATTATGCCCTTTTGGTCTGCTTCAGACTGAGCGTGGATTCCCTCCATATTTGAATCTGGCAAACTCATGCTCTTCTGTGACTCAGGAACTTACCCGCCTCAGATTACAGAAGCCCTGCTGTTTCCGAAAGCACTTTAACTGCACCTTCTCCTCTTCCTTCATAGGGAAAGCACAAGTGAATGGAATGGATTAAGTTTCCGCTGAGTTCTCTTGCTCCTTTTCCTGACCACACTACAGTAACTGTTCCCACTCTCCGGGCCTGGGGGCAACTCTATTCTGAGTGCCTGGGATCAGGCAGCAATGAAGCTTCTTTTGAGCTAGCTTGGTGGGCAGTGGACGTGTTCCTGCCATGTGCAGAGGTTGCTCCTGCCAGTTGAGCCAAGTGTGCACAAAAAAGCCACGGGGAAACCCCATCACGAAGGAAACAGCGGTGGCGTAAGTAAGATGAGGCTAAAAGGGTTATGAGCTTGGGCTATCCTGTCTGCTGATGTCTCTGTGAGAAAGAGGACCTGAGAGGGGACACATTCATGGCTATACTCTGTCAAAAAAAATGGTATGCTTCCGCATTGGAATATAGTCCTGAGTGAAGATGAGAATTATCATTCGTTTTTTCACATTGCCTTTGTCAAGACCATTATTTTGTGCATTTTGTGTACTTTGATACAAGAGCATTTGTATACTGAATAGCAAAATGTGTTTTTACTTTCAAATGAATGGGGGAAGCAGGGCAAGGTAGGCTATAGGACCCCGGCGGAGCATTCTACAACAAAAAAGGTCTGGAATGTTGAGTTCTGTGGCAGAGGAATATGCAACACTACTAACAAGCCACATGAACAAGGCTAAAGAGCCATCTAGAGGGAAAGTGTTCTTACCATACATCAAGGGAACCACTGACCGTATAGGAAAACTGATGAAGAAACACAACCTACAATCTACAGACCCACTAAGAAAATTCAACAAATGCTACGTTCAGCAAAGGATAAGAGGGGTCCTCTAGCTACTGCAGGAGTCTACCACATACCATGTAGCTGTGGACAAGTCTACATAGGAACCATCAAAGCGCGAAGCTCGGAGACCACGAATCAAAGAACACGAAGGCACTGCAGACTAGCTTATTTCAGTAAGAAAAAATCATAAATAGCAGAACACTTGATAAACCAACCTGGACACAGAATATTATTTGAAAACACAGAAATTCTGGACCACTCTGACAACCACTTTCGCCAGACTACACAGAGAAGCCATTGAGAATCCACAAGCACATGGACAACTTCAACAGGCAGGAAGAAACCATGAACATGAACAGAATTTTGCTGCCAGTGTTGAAAAACTCTAGAATCAAGACAGTGACTAATCAGCTCCACACAAACACAGGACAACTATAGACAATAGCAACCAAGGAAACAAAGACCAGGATACTTCTATTCAGATGCATTCACCCATTGACCTTACTTGTCTTCATTTGTTACTCCCCAGGCTACAGACTTCTTTGCTTGACTCACATGCCAGGCTACTCTATTCAGAGGGCTCCTCACCGCTTTAAACCTCACAGTATATATACTCCACTTGCTTTCCATTCCTACTATCAGATCCTCTGAAGATGCCAGCCACAGATGCAGGCGAAACGTCAGGAGAGAATGCTGCTAGAACACGGCCATACAGCCCGGAAACCACACAGCACCCCACTACTAACATCCTTTTCTGAGGCAGACTATCGAAGGGTAGGGAGGTGTGACATCCTAACTGGGTATAAATAGGGGGAGAAAGGTTCCGACAGGATATTAGAAAACAAATTATGGTAAGAGTTGTGCAGCAGTGGAATCAGCTGCCTAGGGAGGTGGTGAGAGGCTGGACAAACACTTCCCTGGGATGTTCTAGGGCAGGGGTAGGGAACCTGCAGCTCTCCAGATGTTCGGGAACTACAATTCCCATCAGCCCCTACCAGCATGGCCAATTGGCCATGCTGACAGAGGCTGATGGGAATTGTATTTCCTGAACATCTGGAGAGCTGCAGGTTCCCTACCCCTGTTCTAGGGCAATCCTGCACTGAGCAGGGGGTTGGACTAGATGGCTTGTATGGCCCCTTCTAACATATGATTCTATGACCTACTTGTAACCTGAGATAGTTTGTGGAGGGTTGTAGGTAAATTGCAACCACAAATATATAAAGAAGTTTGCTTCTACCTTCTTTTCAGCAAGGTTCTGTGAGCTATTTGTACAAAGACTACACGGAGCTGTAAATGTTTATTTCTTTCGGATTCTTTAATATTTGGGGAGGAGCCCAGTTTCAGCCTTGTGCAAGTTTTTGTCCTTTTTAGAGATATAAACCAGGTTCTCTTTACAAATTAACCAGTTTATTATCCAGACAGGAATTTATTTGAATTTATCAACACGACTTGTGACTTTAAAAAAGAAATCTGGATGGTAGAATGATCGCTCAGCAAACAAAGCAGGATACTTTGCATTTCAAAGAGGTCTACAGGAAGGGACACTCGCCCCCTGAGGAAAGGCAAATAAAATTGCTCCTTATCCTCCCAAAATGCCCAAGAAATATCCAGCGGGAGACCCAGGTCAGAAAAGAAAGACAGGGAAGAAATGTTTTAAAACTTGCTAGAGTCAGTTATTCATTTCAAACGTCATAAAAGAGGAAAAATAAAAGAGGTCACATCGATGCCCATTTTCCTTTCGGTTTTCTTTTTGGAGCAGAACATATTTGATGGTCGAGAATCTATTCTGTAGCTTAAAATGACCCACTCAAAACAGAATTTTTTGAATTGAATCAATTAACCCGGGAGTTAACCTGAGCGTTTTATCATTCAGTACACTAAAATTTTGAATGAGAGGGTGGAAAGGGTGAAGAGAGGGAAAGAGAGTCCAGAAAGGAAGATTGCACTTGGATTTTAATACATACTAGCGGACCCGGTCATGCTTCGCTGTGGCTTACGTGGGGGGGGGGGGGGTTAGGAACAGGAGGAAAGGGAGAGGCATACTGGCTGTCCCCTGAGGCTTGGCGTGGGACGACCCGTCCTCCTCTCCCTGTGTGTCCTTGGCGGTTTGGAGCAAGGCAGGGAAGGGCGGAAGAAGGGGAGTGGTGTACTGGCTGTTCCAAGCGGCTTGGGTTGACATGCTCCTCCTTCCTGTCCCGGTGATTGTCCACGGTTGTTTCCCGGTGTGCTGAGAGTGGTGAGTTTGGCGCGGAAGGGAGGAGGAAGGGGAGAGGCTGACTGGCAGTTTCCATGGTGCTTTGCTGGGAGTGCTCCTCAGCAGGGGGCCTTGGCCAGCGGGAGCACGCACGGCAAGGCGAAGGCAGGCAAGGCATGGCCCCATGCTATACGGCGGCCCCTCATTGGTCCATGGTGGCTTTCCCTAAAAGTGTTGTTTTACTGGGCTTCGGTGTGACCTGGGAGCCCGGTGATGGTCCAGAAACCTGCTCAAAATGGAAACGGACGTCGTGGCCAAATTTGGTGGTGATCCGTCCAGCCAGTTCCACAGTAGGGCATGAGGAACAAACGCACGATTAGCTTTTTATGTTTATATCAATTGCAGCTTCATAGTACATACTGGATGTTTCCGTATAGGCAGTTTTTCATGCAGTTGCAGAAACAGGCCAAAGCTCAGTAGCACATCACAAGGTCTAAGTTTCAATCTCTAGCATTTTAGTTAAAAGGATCCCAGGTAGTAAGACTGGGACCCGTCCCACCTGAGACCTCAGAGAGGCACTGCCAGTAAGAGATGAAACTAATAAGCTAGATGGACCATGATGTGGACTCCTTTGAAGGGAGATAAGACCCTGTTTCCCAGAGCCTCTCCTCATTTATGTATGCACTACTTACCCCATGGCTGTTTGCTTCCCAGTCATTTTTCCCACAGTTTTTTTGTTTACACAGGGATTCTCCTCCAACAAAGTGGCCCTAGACAAGCCGATCCACCATTTTGTCTGCCCTCTGTTTCCTCATTGTCTCCATTTGGGGAGATTGCCAGATGCCTTTTTTTTACTTCTTCCATCTTTGGGCTAACATTAATTGGCTAGACCATGTCAATTTCTTGTCAGTATCACTGGGTTTTTTTACACCAGTGATAGACATTCAGCATGATTCGCGGCCTTGGCCCTGCTTATCTGAGGGACCGTCTCTCCCTATATCGCCCTTCTAGGCCCCTCCGCTCATCGGAGGCGGACCTACTAGTGATCCCTGGCCCCAAGGCGATCCGGGGAAGCTGGCCTCTTAGCTAAAGGGACAGGAGGGCCTTGACTGCTTCTGGCCCTCTCACTCTGCGTGTAACAGGCTTCCAGGTGAGATCAGGGCCCTGCGGGACTTACAAAGTTTCCGCAGGGCCTGTAAAACGGACCTGTTCCGCCAGGCGTTTGGCCAGCTGGGATGATGTCAACTCCGCCATAAGAACATCTGGCCTCCCGTGGGTATATAAAAGGGGGAGGGAGGGGTTGAAGCCAACTGTAGTCTTGCTATTTTATGTATCATTTTATGTAAATTATATATTATGATGTTTTAAATTGTTTTATTATTGATGGACACCGCCCCGAGCCTTTGGGGAGGGCGGTATATAAATATAATAAACAAACAAATAAATAAAAAAGATCCTTCTGAAATTGTGACTTGAAGAGAGAGAGGGGAACTGCTGTGATATGTGCGGGGGAAGGTTGGGAGGAGCAAGAAAACCTGAACAAAGCTAAGCACAGGCGCATCTCCTTCACTTTCCCTGCGAGGGGAGAGGAAAAGTCACACTTTCAAAGCTTTTGGAAACCATGGGGATTCTCTGATCTGAAGGCAGGGTGACTGCCAAAGACGTGAAACATGTGTGTGTGTGAGAATCAAACCTGAAATGAATGTATGCTCAATGCAAAGGAGATCAGACATGGCACCGTTTACATCCTGTGTTTCTTTTTAAATGGCAAAGCTGCTAGTTCAAAAAAGCTGTGCCATCTTTATGTGATAGGTCAACTGATTCTCCCTGTTCTCCAGTAGCAGTTTCATTAGTTCATTTCCTGTATTTAATCTAATTTTCAAATTTAATTCCTTTAAAAAAAGACTAAATGTGGCTGTTTCATGCTCCCGGAATTCATACTGTTTCAGCCTCCCCCTCGGATTTAATCACAGTTGTTTGTTGAGAACTATATCCGTGCAACTGAACAGCTTCAGAATCTGCAGTCCCAGGATGAGGAAACATGTGTACACTAGAAACATGCACAGTTCGTCATTGAGTTTGGTGCTGTCCTACACAGTGCTCAAAGACAGCTAGTATCCTGGTGGTAGTTGGGTGGGTAGTTGGTAGAGCTTTAGCCCTAATCAATCATGTGCACCCTCCCTGATAAATATCATCACACAGTGGTGGGATCCAAAAATTTTAGTAACAGGTTCCCATGGTGGTGGGATTCAAACTGTGGCGTAGTGCCAATGGGGCTGGGCGGGGCACAATGGGGGCGTGCTGCTCACCTTTCCCTTGATGCAGGGGTCTTCAAACTATGGCCCTCCAGATGTTCATGGACTACAATTCCCATCAGCCCCTGCCAGCATGGCCAAGTGGTAGGGCTCATGGGAATTGTAGTCTATGAACATCTGGAGGGCCATAGTTTGAAGACCCATGCCTTGATGGATTACAGCAGTCTTCCTATGCTTTGATTTCCATGCAAATCTATTGGGGGGGAATCCAGGAGTGTTAGCCTACAAATGGGACCTGGGGATCCTCTAGAATAGCAGCTCATCAGATATCAGTTTGTCTGGAGGAAATGGCTGCTTTGGAGGGTGGACTTGATGGCATCGTACCCTCCTCCCTAGGCTCCATTCCCAAATAACCCAGAGTTCCCCAACCTGAATCTGGCAACCCTACATCCCTACCGGTGGCCAGGAGGAACCTGGCAACCTTGGAGAACCTGGGGCAAAGTTGAATGCTCTGAGCTTTGGGGAAGGAAACATTGGTATTCGTGTTCCATTTGGGACAATGCCACTGGATAAATATGGATGACATTCCTCCATATATGAAGCACGGTTGATATATGCAACGGCTTTGTAAGATGAAGAAGAAGCAAAATGTCTCTCTCGCTAATAGACCTGCTGGCTTTGTTTTCTTCCAGGCGAATAGCTGTCACCTCACGTTTACGCACCCTGGCACCAAAATATGTGCTATTTTCAGACTGACACGAGGCTTAAAATGCACAAAAATTATTCACAAAGTTGCTTGGATAAATGATTAGGGGCTGCAGTCTATGTTGCTGCGTCTATCTTATTGTAAGTAGGATCCTATAATGTCATTTTTTGCATTGGTTTAATGTGTCGTGTTGATACTTACGCTATGCTTCAGTACTGCTGTTCAGATTTCTGGTTGGTTTCAGACTTCTACAATCCTAGTACATTATTTTTTTTAATGTCCCATTTTGATGGCTGTCCTGACTCGTCTATGTAATCTACCTTCTCCCTGTGACAAAGGCGGACATAAGCAAAGTTCTGTCTGGCAATGACAACCGGGTGGAAGGAAGAAGGCGCTTAGCTGTTATATGATAGCCTTCTGTGCTATCATATACGCACACGGCTCTGTGTTTTGCCGTGGGGTCTCCCTACATTTCTTCATTTACAAGCAAGGAGGTGCCCCACTAATTCTCCTGAGCCTTGCCACCATTTTGCCTGGCCCTACTTCCAGGTTGGGAAGTTGTTTGCAGCCTCTTTTTCTTTCTTTCTTTCTTTCTTTCTTTCTTTCTTTCTTTCTTTCTTTCTTTCTTTCTTTCTTTCTTTCTTTCTTTCTTTCTTTCTTTCTTTCTTTCTTTCTTTCTTTCTTTCTTTCTTTCTTTCAGAACACAAGAACATAAGAACAAGCCAGCTGGATCAGACCAGAGTCCATCTAGTCCAGCACTCTGCTACTCGCAGTGGCCCACCAGGTGCCTTTGGGAGCTCACATGCAGGAGGTGAAAGCAAGGGCCTTCTGCTGCTGCTGCTCCCGAGCACCTAGTCTGCTAAGGCATTTGCAATCTCAGATCAAAGAGGATCAAGATTGGTAGCCATAGATCGACTTCTCCTCCATAAATCTGTCCAAGCCCCTTTTAAAGCTATCCAGGTTAGTGGCCATCACCACCTCCTGCAGCAGCATATTCCAAACACCAATCACACGTTGCGTGAAGAAGTGTTTCCTTTTATTAGTCCTAATTCTTCCCCCCAGCATTTTCAATGAATGCCTCCTGGTTTCTTAGAATTGTGGAGGAAGAGAGAAAAATTTCTCTCTGTCACCATTATTTTCTACTCCCATGGCATAATTTTATAGACTTCAATCACATCCCCTCTCAGCCGTCTCCTCTCCAAACTAATCTTTTCTTTCCTTTTCTTTCTTTCTTTCTTTTCTTTTCTTTCTTCTTTCTTTCTTTTCTTTCTTTCTTTCTTTCTTTCTCTTTTCTTTCTTTTCTTTCTTTCTTTCTTTTCTTTCTTTCTTTCTTTTCTTTCTTTCTTTCTCAGAACACATTAAGAACATAAGAACAAGCCAGCTGGATCAGACCAAGAGTCCATCTAGTCCAGCATTCTGCTACTCGCAGTGGCCCACCCAGGTGCCTTTAGGGAGCTCCACATGCAGGAGGTGAAAGCAAGGGGCCTTCTGGCTGCTGCTTTTCGCTCCCCGAAAGCACACCCTCAGTCTGCTAAGGCATTTGCAATCTCAGATCAAAGAGGATCAAGATTGGTAGCCATAGATCGACTTCTCCTCCATAAATCTGTCCAAGCCCCTTTTAAAGCTATCCAGGTTAGTGGCCATCACCACCTCCTGCAGCAGCATATTCCAAACACCAATCACACGTTGCGTGAAGAAGTGTTTCTTATTAGTCCTAATTCTTCCCCCAGCATTTTCAATGTAATGCCTCCTTGGTTCTTAGAATTGTGAGGAAGAGACAAAAATTTATCTCTGTCACCACTTTCTACCCCATTTTACGCATAATTTTATATAGACTTCCAATCACATCCCCTCTCAGCCCGCCCTCCTCTCCGGGAAACTAATCTTTCTTCTTCTTCTTTCTTTCTTCTTTCTTTCTCTTTCTTCTTTCTTCTTTTCTTTTCTTTTCTTCTTCTTCTTTCTTCTTCTTCTTCTCTTTCTTTCTTTCTTTCTTTCTTTCTTTCTTTCTTTCTTTCTTTCTTTCTTTCTTTCTTTCTTTCTTTCCCTTTTTCTTTAAAAAAGATCAATTTATTGATTTTCTGCAGGCGTGATAAATTAAAAGTATCAATTTTTTTTAAGACCCACTGATCCCCTGGAAATGCTAGCAGGGGAGTAGAGGGAACTGCTCCTGCGTGGGTGGGGAAGACTGGGAGGAGCTGAAAAACCAAACAAAGCCAAATGGACACTGGTGTGCTTCACTTTCCCTGCACAGGCAAGGAACATATCACACTTTGCCTGCTCTCGGAAACTGTGGGGCTTCTCTGATCTGAGCTGCCGTGAGTTCTGAAGAGGGAGGAACACATGTGCAATTGCGAATCATACCCGAAGGTAATGTACACTTGACCCAAACAGACCAAATATGTGCAAAAGGCCAGTGACCCTAAGGGGACCCCTACGGTGACCCCTTTCAACCAATCCTGGGACTGCCCTGATTGAATCTTCCAGACTTGGAGTGACTTACTCCTTCCCAACCGGACTGAGTAATTCACCCCCTGCCCCCAGCTAGATGCTTCTTCAGCTGTATCAAAAGTTTCTAATTTCAGCTAGCTTGTGAAAGTGTTCTTCGGAGATCAGCTATGTCCAAGCAACACCAAGCACCTGGCCAAACTTACAGCTAGTTAGACCTGGCAAATTCACTTAAGATGGATGCTTTCTGGATGTGGACTACAACAAATGTATATTAACACATATATAAAAGTACAAATGCCTCTCTTTTAATTTCTTGTCCATATTAGCAATGACCAGGATGTTAGAGTTACCAGCACAAGTCTGGGAAATTCCTAGAGATTTGGGGATGGTACCTGTGATAGGAAGGATCCGGGGAGGAATTTTACCTAGACTCCGTAGTATACCGTAGATTCTGCCACCGGAACCCGCCATTTTCTTTAAGGGAACTAATTTCTATTGCCTGGAGATCAGTTGTAATTCTGGGAGATCTTCAGACCCCATCTTGGTATTGGCAATTGTACGTGATTGGCAGCACTCCTGCAAGAATGTGGAAACCTTATTAACATCCCTCTTTTATTTATTAAGTTAATAATGATGGGGGGGGGCAACTGCATAATTCGGAGGAAGGTTGATTGGAACCTAGACATCTTGAGGGGATTTTGCTCTCCGGAGCATCATGAATGTTATTCAATGTCATTCAAGATGACACAAAGACTTAAGAGGAAATATGGATGGTGTAGGACTGCTACCCCTTCATAAGTATTACAGACTATCTGTGTTTTTTTCAATGTGCTCTGTATACAATCAGTAGAAAACACGTTAAGGAAAGAATGTGTCCATTTTTTTAAAAGGCTTCCGCAAGGTTATGCAGTTGCAAACTTAATGTGGTTGAAACCCTGACTCACCAACTCTTGCGCTGCACCAGCTTTGATAACATCAGATCTAAATATACCAACCTACATTTTTTTCTTCCAATCTGGGCTGCCTGATCTGACTAGGTTATCTCTATTGTTAAACAACTCGGACCTCGGGCTTTGTGAAGAGATTGCCAATTTCATTGCAGAGATAGTTGAGAGTTATGCATGGGGTAGAAAATGTTGACAGAGAGACATTTTTCTCTCTTTCTCACAATACTAGAACCAGGGGGCATACATTGAAAATGCTGGGGGGAAGAATTAGAACTAATAAAAGGAAACACTTCTTCACGCAACATGTGATTGGTGTTTGGAATATGCTGCCACAGGAGGTGGTGATGGCCACTAACCTGGATAGCTTTAAAAGGGGCTTGGACAGATTTATGGAGGAGAAGTTTCGATTTATGGCTACCAATCTTGATCCTCCTTGATCTGAGATTGCAAATGCCTTAACAGACCAGGTGCTCGGGAGCAACAGCTGCAGAAGGCCATTGCGTTCACATCCTACATGTGAGCTCCCAAAGGCACCTGGTGGGCCACTGCGAGTAGCAGAGAGCTGGACTAGATGGACTCTGGTCTGATCCAGCTGGCTTGTTCTTATGTTCTTAGAGTTCCCAGTAGAACGTATTTGTTGTGCTCCCCGTGGGGCTTTTTATCTATCATGTATCCATGCAATTGTTCCCGATTCATGTAACTTTTTTCTGACTATGCCAATAAAGGCTTATGTATGTATGTATGTATGTATGTATGTATGTATGTATGTATGTATGTATGTATGTATGTATGTATGTATGTATGTATGTATGTATGCCTATAGGATTGTAATTGCTTTTTCTTTTTGAAAAGGCAGTATTGCTTGTCGGAGCAAATTGCAATCAGTTACATCTTCAGGTTTGGAAATGCACTTCACGGGTAGCACGAAATCCCGAGACGTCCTTCTTGTTTCGGTCCATGGCTGAGGCGACAGGCTGGACTGTCCATCATTTGCCAAGTTCAAAGGGGGCAACCCTGGAACAACAAAGCCGAGCCACAGTAATATCACCCCTCCCTTCCTCCTCACTGCACAATACACTGACAACTGTGCAGACTGCAGGCTTAACTTGGTTTGTTGCGACTCTGCCATCCCCCTGCATCCAAAGGGCTTTGGTAGCCTTTCCCTCCCTTCCTGGGGACTCCATCAAGACTCTAATTCTTCTTGTCTAGCATTTCCATCTAGGATACACATTGGTTAACTTAAGCAGGGGACTGTTTTGTTCAAGCAAATGCTTTGGCATCAGAACGGGCGAATTCCACGAGGTGCTGACATTCCCGATCAGTCCTTGGTGGACTGGCTGACACCGGGTTATACTTATCAAAGTTGGTTGGTAGTAGAGCTGCTTGAATTATTCATCGCTGCCAAGTTGCTCTCCTGTCTGCGGAAACTGTAAAGAGTTTTGTGCGTGCGGGCCATTGTTTTCAAAACTATTGGCACCAACACATTTCAGTACTGAGGCAGTCACAAGCCATTAACTTTGTGGGGTGTTTTTCTATGCGTCTCCACCCCAATCCTTTAGTGGTTTCACATCAGTTTATTGTTATTTTCGGCAAAGAATCATAGGGGGGTTGTTTGCCAAAGTAGCGCAGACATGATTTGTTGATGTGTTTGTTTATGCCAGGGGTCCCTGAACTTTTTGATTCTGCAGGCACTGTTGGAATTCTCATACCATGTGGTTGGCCCAGTCACAAAATGGCTGCTGCTGGAGTAGAAGCCCATCACAAAATGGCTGCCACTGTAACCTCAGCTTGTGGGTTCTGTGGGGCAGAACTTGGAATGAGTTTGCAACAACAAATTTTAAAAAAACAAAATGGTTTACTTTCTTAACATATAACATCAACATTTAACATCACACTTCAAGGTCCTGTTCAGGTTGCATTTTCAAGTCCTTCTAGTTACAGTCTACTGATACTGCCAAGTCCAATTCTTCTTTGTAAGTGGGTTTGGCTCCTGAAGACTCCAAGGGCTTGATGAACAGGATTCAACATGATGAAGGTTTCCAGGAAAACTCTCACCCATTACAACACAAAAAAGAAACCCTTAACAAGGTGTTAAGGGCTTATACAACCAAGGTCCAAGTCTGGTAGCCTTGTCTCCTCCAACTACATGTAGGAGGTTCAAGGCAGCCTCCTTTGCTGCTTTGAGCTCTCCCACCTCCTTACTAGGGTCAACCTGACATTCTGGAGCATGCTGGGGTTACACTACACTGCCACCTCTCAAGTCACACAGTGAAACTCCTTGTGCTGTGTGTTTAAAAATCTGCACAGCCAGTTAAATCTACTACAATCAGAAGCCTTGCTCAGCAAAATTCCTACCAGGTTCTACCCACTTCCTAAAAAAGATTTGGCAGGCGTGAGCGCGCACCATGGCACCCACAGGAACCACACTGGGGCCCCTTGTTTTAGACTTATCGGGTCTCCCCAGTTGCTAGTGGGGGATGGGGGAACAAGGTTGTTAGATCAAGATTGATTTGGGGATTGAGCCTGAGGAAGACAGGGACCTCGGTGGGATACAACGTCATAGAGCCCACCAGACAAAGCGGTCCATGTTCTCCAGGGAACTGGTGTCTGTAGCCTGGGGGTGAGCTGCAATTCTGGCATCCCCACCTTGTTTATGCATTTAAAAACCTGTGTGGCTAGTGGAAGTCCTGACCCTGAAACCAGTTTAAGTCTGTGGTGTAGACATGTTAGCCAGTGGTGGGATCCAAAAATTTTAATAACAGGTTCCGATGGTGGTGGGATTCCAACAGTGGTGCCGCCGCACACACGCACCTCCAGTCCCTATTGGGCAGGGAGGCTGCTTTAGTAACCCCTTCTCAGCACTCAGCACTTAGTAACCACTTAGCCCGTGGCTAAGAGCAGTGGCTAAGAGCAGGTGCACTCTGGGATCTGAGGAACTGGCTTTGGATTCCCCCCTGCTTCTGCCTCACTCTGGGTTGTGGGAGGTGCTTATCTGGGGGAATTCCCAGATTTGGCCTGTATGCCTCAAGCACACATGCCAGCTGGGCACCTTTGGGCTAGTTCAGCAGCTTTTCGGAGCTCTCTCAGGCTCCCACCTACCTCACAGGGTGTTTGTTGTGAGGGGGAAGGGCAAGGAGACTTGTAAGCCCCTTTTGAGTCTCCTGCAGGAGAGAAAGGGGGATTTAAAATCCAAACTCCCTCCTCCTCCTCCTCCTCCTCCTCCTCCTCCTCCTCCTCCTCCTCCTCCTCCTCCTCTTCTTCTTCTTCTTCTTCTTCTTCTTCTTCTTCTTCTAGAGAAGTGGTGAGAACTGGTTGGATCCCACCTCTGATGTTAGCCCTGATTATGCCACAATGACTATTCAGATTTGCTTTAAACCAGATGGAAGAAACGAATTGCTGGCTTTTTATTTTTTTATTTTTGAACTTTCATTTGCAAACTGCATTTTTACTCTGGGCTTCATAAACAATGAGGACAAAATAAAGAACAAAAAGAGCTTAAAACCTGTTAAACTTCTCGGTAACAACGGAGCCAAAAGATCCAAATGAGAGAAACCTTAATGGGCTGCCAAAGTAGAAAGAAAGGCGGGTCGTACGTGATGCGGTGCAACAAGAATCAATGGCCCATTTTGCAGGAATGTTGGTCCAAAGAGAAGCAAAAAAAAATAGAGATCAAAGGAATGGTCAACAGGTTCTTCTTGATGCTGGCCATGCTGTCTTTTCACTTATGGGCCCTCATGGAGGCAGCAGGGGCCTTTAAACAAGTACGGAGGAGGGCAAGATGGTCCATTACACCCATGGGGAGGCATCAAGGGAGATGAAAACTAGCTTTACTCTCAGGGTTTCTGGAAGATCATCAGGGCATATGAAAGAACTGGTGCAAGGACACAGCCTTGTTTTACTCCCTTGGAGATAGATATTTTGGGTGTAAGCGATCCCTCCTGATTGCATTTGACTTGACAAACTGTGTCATGGTGCAACACCTTGATTAGGGAGATCAATCTATTCTCTACACCCATTTTTCCAAGTTTAGCCCATAGTTTATCTCTTGGGACAGAATCAAAGGCCCCCTTGATGTCCAGGAATGCTGCATACAATGGCCTTTTGATTTTGTTACAGGTTTTGGTTATTAGTTGTTTAATGACCATTATGTGGTCAAGGGGGGATTTACCTTTGCAGAACCCTATCTGCTCGGGTCCTAGAACTCCATTTGAGACGACCCAATTGTTCATTCTGGTTAGTAAGAATTTAGCATAAATTTTCCCCGGTATTGATAGTAGACGAATTGGCCTGTAGCTTTCTGGAGCAAGATGGTCACCTTTTTTTGAAAATAGGGACTATTATAGCCTTTGTCCAGGATCAGGGCATATGGTAAACATAACCTAATTCATGTCACTGTTCATAGGCTTGCTATTTGTTTGCAGTAGATAAATTCCCAAGAAGACAAATGTCCAGAAAAGGTCCTCCATAGTGATGCTCTGGGAATTTCTGCACATTTCTATAGTCTTCACCATTGATATCAGGAAAAATTCCTAGACCGTCATCCAGAAGCAATGTCACATCCACCTGACACATCCCCCTCCCCCTCAAAACATCCCAGAATTTGCCAAGGCGGTGCTGGCAACCCTTTCCCTCTTGGAGGAAAGGATTCAGAGCAAGCAGGGTGTAAAAGCTTTTATTGCGTTAAACTCTGTCTTCTGAGCAACAGGTGCTTCATAAAGAAAGACTGTGCATTGAGCCAAATTAATTAGTAATAATGGATTGTGTTCAACTCATTGTAGCTGGGCATGCTGCCCATGAAAAAAAAAAACTGAATCTAACATGTATCTTAAATTGCATTATGATTCTTGTATGGTGACCCACTTGATTCTATCAGTCAAGTTTCCCTGTTCACCTTAAATCAACAAGCAGCAGAGCAGAAACCAAACATAATAATGTACTGCTAGCAGAGCAGGGTTTTATTCTAGCTGTAATTCAGGGCCACGTAAACATTACTTGTGGCCAGTAGTACAGTTGGCTTTTCAACTGTTACCATATGGATTTTCATTTGGAATTATTTGCTGCGATTTTTGCACACACACACGACTAGAAGATGGAAATATGCACATTTCATTCATGCCAGACTCCATGGATGACAAAATTAATAAGGGTGAAGTCAATTGAATCTTTAGGTAGTATAAAACAGAGCTTTTTAGACAGCTCCTTCGACTTGGAGCAGCAGTGGCGTAGGAGGTTAAGAGCTCGTGTATCTAATCTGGAGGAACCGGGTTTGATTCCCAGCTCTGCCGCCTGAGCTATGGAGGCTTATCTGGGGAATTCAGATTAGCCTGTGCACTCCCACACACGCCAGCTGGGTGACCTTGGGCTAGTCACAGCTTCTCGGAGCTCTCTCAGCCCCACCTACCTCACAGGGTGTTTGTTGTGAGGGGGGAAGGGCAAGGAGATTGTCAGCCCCTGTGAGTCTCCTGCAGGAGAGAAAGGGGGGATATAAATCCAAACTCTTCTTCTTCTTCTTCTTCTTCTTCTTCTTCTTCTTCTTCTTCTTCTTCTTCTTCTTGGGCAACCAATGATATTTATCTGGAAGTGACTACTGTGTGTTCAAGAGCTCACTTAGTCTGATGTTGTCAACTGTAATGTTATGAATCTGTTATTTTTTTTAAAAAAAAAAGAATGGGAGCCACCTTGAGTCCCCTTTTCAGAGAGAAACGCAGCATAGAAAATTTAAGTGGATAAATAATGCCACCAAACCAACTCCACGTGGGCACAGCGGCCAAGGGGATATGTGCATAACAGACACACTGGGTGCAATCCAAACAGTTTTTGCTGGTGGAAAAGGAAAGAGAAGTAGTCTTTCACGATCGGAAAAGGCTATGCTGAGAGTCACGGGATTTGCATGGGTCACACAGGATGGGCAGAGAAGTATGGAAGGGAATCAGGTGAGATTAAATGAAAGGGCAGGCTGGATCTAGACAAGAGCTGATTATTCAGAGACATGCATAAATGTACGAAATGCCATGCAAGTTGCATTTTCTTGATCTCTATTGCTCACTAGTAACACTGTACCAAACATGTATTGTTATTCCACCTTTCTCCCACAGAAGGTAGGGAAGGTGACATTGTACAATCCGATTCCATCAGTTTTAGGAAACTAAGCAGGGTTGGTACTTGGATGGGAGACCACCAAGGAAGACTCTACAGAGGAAGGCAATGGCAAACCACCTCTGCTTCTCACTGGCCTTCAAAGTCCCTTGCACTCTGCTACTCGCAGTGGCCCACCAGGTGCCTTTGGGAGCTCACAGGCAGGATGTGAAAGCAATGGCCTTCTGCTGCTGCTGCTGCTCCCGAGCACCTGGTCTGTTAAGGCCTTTGCAATCTCAGATCAAGAAACTTTGAGAAACAGAGCAGTACTCATAGTGTGATATGAGGGGTTAATCCTTTCCGGAGGTAGAAGTAACAAATGCAAAGCATTCAAACTCTATATAACCTCATGTTTTGTCCTTGTTCCACTAACCTGATCAAAGCTTTGGGTCACGTGATTTTTTCATTGTAGATTCTATGCACAGGCATGCTTGGACTCCATGTCGGTTGACACAAATCTGCTTTCTGAGCAGAAGACGCTCAAAATGGCCTGGGCTGACCAAAGAACTATTGTATCTGCAGCTAGATCTCTGTTCTCTGCAGTGAAAATATATGCCAAGATAATTTTTCTCAGATTCTAACCCTTAAATTGTTAGATATTTTAGGAGGAATGAGGGACGTTGAGATTGCCAGGGGTCTGCAACCTGCGGCTCTCCAGATGTTCACGGACTACAATTCCCATCATGTGGCAGGGGCTGATGGGAATTGTAGTCCATGAACATCTGGAGAGCCACAGGTTGCAGACCCCCAAACAGATAATTTTATAGCAGTGGTTTCTTTAGTTTAGGATTGACCTGTGGGCTGGACTAAAGATTCACTGACTGGATATTTGCAGGAAAGGGCGATAAAAAATATATCAGAATATATCACCTACTAACCTAAATCACCACTAGATTTGAAAGAAAACTCAGCGGAACCATTTCACAAAAAGAAGAAACGCTAACTACAAAAGCTTATTTTTCTCTTCCATGCACCGTGCCAGTAGGTTTTGATTAAATCTTAAAATTTCCTTGTGCTCTTTTTAATAGAATTCCAGTTTCTGTTCATCAAGAGAAATTATTTATCATAATGAAAAAAAAGGAGAAGAATTAAGTACCTCGAATCATGGCTTCGATCCAGCTCACAGTTGCTTGCCTTTAAGTCCCATTGATTTCAATGGGTCTGAAGTGTGAGGCGCTGTGGGCTGGAATGAAGCCAGAATATTTGCAACAAAAGTAGAGAGCTAAAAAGGTGAAAATCATTGATGGCAGCGCTCCAGTTAATTTTTAAAAGAGTGGGACCCAAAACGTGTCAATATATTATCTTTAATAGCATGTCAAGAGTTGCTCTGTTGGTCCAGAGTTGCTCTGTTGTTCCTTGAGCTCAGAATTCTGTTTGGGGCAACACCCAATCCAAAGGGGTACAATCGGTCAACCAACTGTCCCTCTAACCCAGTGTCAGGGTCTGTTCCCACGCTGTGTCTGACAGTGAGGATGATGGCCCGTCATGCCGGTCTTTTGACTCCAACGAAGGTGAGACCCCCAAAGCCAGACTGGGCAGCAGTGACTCATTGGAGGATGAGGAGCCAGCTGCGGCCACATCGGCCTCTGATGGTCTTACAAAACCAGGGCCAGCTCAGCCAGCACCCCCAGAACAGGCCCAGCGCTCACCTCCAGCCCCCCCCCCCCCCCGCAGCTTGCAGCTCTCCTGGTTCCCCTGGTTCCCCAGCAGCGGCGTAGGAGGTTAAGAGCTCGTGTATCTAATCTGGAGGAACCGGGTTTGATTCCCAGCTCTGCCGCCTGAGCTGTGGAGGCTTATCTGGGGAATTCAGATTAGCCTGTACACTCCCACACACGCCAGCTGGGTGACCTTGGGCTAGTCACAGCTTCTCGGAGTTCTCTCAGCCCCACCCACCTCACAGGGTGTTTGTTGTGAGGGGGGAAGGGCAAGGAGATTGTAAGCCCTTTTGAGTCTCCTACAGGTGAGAAAGGGGGATATAAATCCAAACTCCTCCTCCTCCTCCTCCTCCTCCTCCTCCTCTTCTTCTTCTTCTTCTTCTTCTTCTTCTTCTTCTTCTTCTTCTTCTTCTTCTTCTTCTTCTTCTTCTTCTTCTTCTTCTTCTTCTTCTTCTTCTTCTTGCTAGACCAGCGGCAGCAACGGCTGCGGCGGGACCTGACAGAGCGGCGGCGATCAGCCAGACTGGCTGCTCGCAAGGTGTGAGTGCTCACAGACTCGGCTCCCTGAAGCATGGCAACCAGTCCCACATGGATAAAAGGCTGGTTGCTGCTTCATGCCTTTGCAGGCGACAACAGCTCACGTCGATGGCTGCCCTGCTCTGAACTTCTGGATTACACCCCTGTTTATGGACCTTGCTGATATTGCCACTCTATCAAAATTTAGGGATCAAAATAAATATCAAAATGTAGGTATCAAAATAAAACATGCTGGGTTCTAAGGTGTCAGTCAGATGTGAGCCGAACAGCCAATCTGTTCAACACGTGCCGAACAGCTGCAAATACCAGCTGAACAGTTTTTGCTGAACTGGGCGTGTGCAAAGATGTTGCGGATTCAAGCCAATAGAAAACCACTGTCATTCCAGAGACTACTTAGAAAAACACTGAAGGTTGGGGTTTTATTAAAATACAGCATTAGTGTATGGCCGGTTTATATGATTTGCGTCTGATTGAAATGCCTATTTAAACAGTGGTTCGCTGAGCAGAGCCATTACTCAACATGGATGGGCGGGTGAGACAATTTGCATGCATGAAAAGCTAATTACACTGTATTGCCCGGTTAGGAAGGAATACTGTGAAGCAACATGTTGAACAGCCATGAGAAGGTTGATACTCAAACCAATCAGTGAGAAATCAGCTGCTAGGTAGGCAGGACATGAGCCATGCTGGTAGGTTTGAGGATCTCTACTTATAGCCTGGAATCCTGACCATGACATCATCTGGAATTAGTAGACTATTCTGGGAACTTTTTCAAAAGTCTAATAAAACAGGAGAACTTATCAGGCAGCATAGAAAATAATGTGAGTTTTATGCAAGTTAGAATTATCTTGATTTTGAATACCATCCACTGAATTCTACTCCTTTTCTTTTGCAGCTGTGTACAATAACTGACCAGTCTGGACACAACAACACAAGTAATTACCAGACTTTTGTATTATTTTGGTTGATTTCACAGCTGCTAGTTCTTTGGCTGGTTGTTGGCCTTTCATCACAATTTGAGCCTCACCCAGAGGCCTAGGAAGTTGTAATGCGTTGACATAGTATTCGTATGGATCCCAGCAGGGCTGACTTCTGAATCTGACAGACATTAATTTTGTCGATTTGAAGATGTTTCAAAGGGCTGAGCAATACTGAAAATATTCAGTAAAATTCAGATTTGGGTTTATTTGGGTGTAAAATTATCGGTATACCTGAATAAGTCAAATATCATATTCAATATACCCGAATATATTCAGGTATTCCAGAAAATTCAGGTCCATCTGAATTTTTTGTATTTTAGGTGTGTTTGGGGTTTTGGCCTGTAAGGGGTGCATTTTTAAAGCTAGTGGCACCAAAAATTCAGGGTATCTTCAGAAGACTTTCCTGATAATATCACCAAAGTTTGGTGAGGTTTGGTTCAGAGGGTCCAATAGTATGAACCCCCAAAGGGGGTGCCCCATCCCCCATTGTTTCCAACGGGAGCTAATAGGAGATGGGGGTACTGCTTTGAGGATCCATAAAATTGGACCCCCTGGACCAAACCTCACCAGATTTGGGTAGTATCATCAGGAGAGTCTTCTGAAGATACCCGAAAATGTTGATGCCACTAGCTTTAAAATGTGCCCCCTACAGGCCAAAACCCACAAAACACCTAAAATGCAAAAAAAATTCATTTTATCTATCAGGAGTTGATCTTTTGTACTTCTGCGCGTCTTTTGTTTCCTTTTTGCTTCACCGGCAGGATGTTATTTACTTCTATGTAGTCCATGATGTTATCTGCTATTATGCCGGTGAGCAGTTGGAGCATTGTGGGCAAACATGTTATTGGCCTGTAGTTTTCAGGTGTTGTTCCTTTGGTCGGATCTTTCTGAATCACGTATGTCTTCCCAGTTGTTAGCCATTCATTAATTACACCATTTTGCATGGTTTCACTGAATTGCTTGGCCATTGTCAGGTGCAAACTGATTAGGTATTTGAGCCAGAAGCTGTGCAGTTGATCATGACCTGGTGCTGTCCAGTTTTTCACTTTCTTGATTCGATGTCTTATCATATCAGCTGTTAGTTCTATTATTATTATTCTGTGTAATATCACAGCTTCCAGTTCTTTAGCTGGTTGTTGGCCTTTCATTACAATTTGAACCCCACTGTAATGTATCACCGTAGTATTCATGCAGATCCTAGCAGGGCTGCTTTTTGAATCTGACAGATGTTGATTTTGTCAATTTGAAGGTGTTTTAAGTGCTGCCCCAGTGTTCTCAAAATGGCACCTAGAGTGCTGATTACTACTGGGATGACCTCAGCTGGTTTGTGCCATAGTCACTGAATCTCGATCTTCAAATCATGTTATTTAGTGACTGTTATTATTATTATCATCATCATTATCATTGTTGGATTTATTCCCCACTTTTTACAATGGTCTCAGGGCAAGTTACAATAAAATGCATGACAAAATCCCATTCAGTAACACAATAAAAACAGTCCTAAAACCATAGAACATTCCAAGTTAGGAAACACCCACCCCAACTTCCCTCAAAGGTGGGCAGAGTGTACAGGATATCTCGACCCCCCACCCAGTAGGGGGAATCAACTGACTGCCCAGAAGAAGAGGGTGGTCAGAAGAGTAGGAACGTGGTGACCCTTTCATGGGAGGGCATTCCACGGTGAAAGGGCCACTGTTGAGAATTTGAATGTAATTACTACTTCAGAGGCCATTTGTGAAATAACTTGTTTTGGAGTGTAATTCCAAGGCCGTGGTTTTTGTTCAGCTCATTTCCTAGGAAACTTATTTTCAGACACGCCCCAAGTGTCCCGGGCACTGTCCATTATCAAATGGCAAATCAATTTTTTTATCCTTTCCAGTTCCTTTTAAAAATCCCACTATAAAGATTCCACATTTGTCTTTATCCCTATTTGTATTGCTTTAAACTATTCTACTTTTTTTAAATTGTACAAACAATGGAGTTATGAAAACGAGTTAGGAGGAACAAGAACATTTATCCCCACATTCTGCCATCTGTTCCAAACTGCTGATGCAATTCCAGATTTAAATTACATTAAACCTTGCCTTCTGGATCTCTCTCCCCTATTTACTTTCGCACCGAACGCCTCAGGGGAAAAAATAGCTCCACTTTTATGTTGCCGTCGGTCGTTTAATAAGAAGCTGCATCTTTGGACTGTACGAGTCTGGATGCGGGTTTGGGCTGGCTGGACGCAAAGCACAAAATACCTTTGGGTTTCCCCCACCCGACACCCAATTTGTCCTTCTTTGTCAAAGCTCCCAGCAGCATCTTTCTCTCCCACTTACCAGCCATGCCAATGGTTTCCAGCAGATTTGTTTATCCACTGAAAAAGATGGCAGAGAGGAAGGTCTGAAGTCTTGCATGCTCTATAATGATTCAATTTTTGAATGTTACTGCTTGGCTTACATGTCAGGAGGAAATGGACTCATATTTTTCTTGATGCGAGATCAACCATATGCTTACAGGATTTTTTTTAAAGCAATTTTTTTGGTTTAATTTGATATTTTCCCCCTTTTGGTCTTTGATGTGTCTCTTGCCTCTTTCTAAATAAAGAACCCAGGCACTTTACAGATAACCCCCCAGGACCCAGGGTAACTATAAAATGCTGTAAAACAGCAGACATTCACATTAGTCCATTGGCCTACTGGGTAGAGTTGCCAACCTCCAGATAGGGGCTGGAGATCTCCCAGAATTACAATTGATCTCCAGCCGAAAAAGATTGGTTCCATTGGAGACAATGGCTGATTTGGAAGGTGGACTCTATGGAGTTATACTCCACTAGCAGAGTACCCGTGCTTCACTACGCATACTTCATCACAGCCTCCCTATAAATTTTGGGATGACATTCAGCACACTTCTTTACAGCCTGTTTGTGAACTTTGGAGTGACATGCAGCATATTTCCTCACAGCCTGTCTGTGGACTGACGGGTTGGTTTTCGCATATTTTGCAGCAGCTTCCTGTAGTTGTCTTTTTCTAATGCAATGTGTAAATCGCTTTCTGGGTTTAATTCCTCTTCTCCCTTTAGCAGTTTCAGCAGAAGGAACAGGTTCATATGCATTGAGGAGGGAGGGGTTAGAATGCAGTTGGCACACCATTGGATCAATCGTGCTTGTTGTTTGGTGGGCATTAGCAGAACTTGTTGATGCGACAAATGGAGTTAGAGCTTCAAAGTGCCCTCCATTAAAATGTCCTGTGAAACGAAGCTATATATATAAACGCGAAATACCACTCACTGACTGACTGACTCATCAAAAGAACTCAAAAACCATTGAAAATACCAGGTTGGAGGACATGAAACTCGTGGTTTTTAACTGTCACCCTTAGAATGTTCGTGCAGATGGCCAAAGTTGAACAGTAAATATCTAATAAGTTGAGTGGAAGTGAATATTTTGGAAAATCCTTTCTTAGCGAGCACTTGAAGCACATACTGAACTGGTGTGCCAAATTTCAACTTTGTAGGTTCGGTGGTTTTTGAGTTCTTTTGATGAGTCAGTCAGTGAGTGAGTGGTATTTCGCGTTTATAGACATAGATTATAGCCCATCCCTCTCTAAAGCCCCTCCCTCCCCAGTCTCTACCCCAGATCTTCAGAAATTTCCATCCCAGACCTGGCAAAACTGCTGCTGAAATAATTTAAATGTGATAAGTAGGATTATTTTTTAGCAAGTTTAAGTGATGTTGCTAGTATGGTCTCATCCTGCCACTTCAAACCACTACAAAGCCTGCATGATCGTAATTTACAGAGGGACAAGTGCTCACCAGTGTATAAGCACAACATAAGACTATCCTATCACCTTCATCACTCTCCCAAAAGTTATTGTCTTGCGCTTGGTTTCAGCCGTGCATGCTTGGATATTGGTCAAACTCCTCTCTTGTCATTCTAAAGGTCTTTTTTTTTTTAAAAAAAAGGATGATAGTAAAACATAATTTGTGTATCAGTACAAGGGGGGATTGGAGAAGATTAATTGAGGTAGGAAATCCTATGTGGGGAGAGAGCTCTTCTCTGTCCTCTATATGACAACCCTTCAGATACTTGAAGATGGTCAACATATTGCCTCTCCCTTTGGCTACAGGCTTGCATGTCAACATCTCATTTTCCTCTCCAGGAATCTAACAGTAATCTGTCTGGCCCCTCTGCGGATGTCAAAAGCTGCACATCTGAGCTTTTCCCAGATGATCTGGGGTCATTCCATACCGAGAAACTTCCCATGTGTATAGAAGAATGTAAACAAACATTTAATAATAAGCATTTAAATAAATAAGTAAATAAATATATACAGAAACATGACTTTGTAAATTAGCCACGAGAACTTTCTCCACTCAAAACCACACTCATGACGAATGAAAATACTCGTATCGAAAATGCTTCGTCGATTGTTGACAGCAGCTGCAAATCAGTAAAAGAGGAAATAAGAAGAGAGGAATCTGACTGATCCAGCCTCTGAGAATGTAGGAATCCTGCAAGGGTAGTTTGGGGCGACAGGATAGGATTTCCAAATTACTACTGATTATTTTCTTTTTAAAAATGTAAATGTTTTCCTTTCCTGCTTTTAATAATAAACAATGGACAAACCACCAATATGCAAGTTAACTCCCGTGATGAATATTAAGTCAAACTGCTCTTTGGATTCGACACATACCTGGAAATAGTTACGCATACAAATGCATAATTTCAGCTTTCAAATTTGATGTGACCAAGTTGTTTCAGTTTAAAGCTTGCCCTCTTAACTGCTTTATCAGCTAGATCTGCAGCGCTGTGCCTTACAGTTTGTTTAGAACATTATGAACTGTTTCTCCAATGGACTGTTCAAGGTGGCCTATAACATAACGAAATATAGCAATTTAAATTCAGATTAATACAAAACAAGTAAAACTGATGCCAGGGTGGAGCGAGGGGAAACTGTGCCTGGAGCAAGGGGAAACCCTGCTGTGGCACCACCCACCCCTGGAACGCCCCCGAAACACCCCAGAATGCCCCCGGAATGCCCCCGGAATGCCCCTGGAATGGGATTTCTTGGGAGACTCTCCTGATGATACCACCCAGGTTTGGTGAGGTTTGATTCAGGGGGTACAAAGTTATGGACTCCCAAAGGGTGTGCCCCCATCCCCCATTGTTTCCAATGGGAGCTAATAGAAGATGGGGGCTACACCTTTGAGGGTCCATAACATTGGACCCCCTGAACCAAACTTCACCAAACCTGGGTATTATCATCAGGAGAGTCTCCTAAAGATACCCTGAAAGTTTGGTGCTGCTAGCTTAACAATTGCACCCCTGACAATAGGCACCCCCCAGATTTCCCCAGATTCTCCTTTTAAATCCACCCTTTTCGGCATGGATTTAAAGGGAGAATCTGAGGTCCCCAGTTTAAACATTGAAAGTGATGCTGTTTCAGGGTGGGGGATAATCCATGCCAAAACAGCATCACTTTCAATGTTGTTTTAACTGGGGACCCCAGATTCTCCCTTTGAGGTGGATTTAAAAGGAGAACTTGGGCTCTCTAGTTTAAATATCATTGAAAGTGATGCTGTTTGAGGGTGGATTACAGCATCACAGCAGCTGCTCATGGGAGGGTGGGGGGTGCAAAACTCTCAGAGAGCTGCTTTTATAAGCCCAAAGGCTGGGGGCGGGGCTTGAGGGCAGGTAGGGTGTGGCCCCGCCCCCAACCCCCATAAAATATCTATACCTATGTCACTGCCTTTTGGCAGTGATGTAGCACCAGCAGGGTGAGTGGGGCGCGATGCCCCAGGCGGAGCAGTGGCGGAGGTGTGGCTGGACCGTGGAGGAGGCGTGGAGGGGCGTGGCATGGTGTTCTAGGGTGGGGCAGGGGCACGCAGCACCACAGCAGGGGCGCAGGGTGCATGCACGCTCTGGGTGCAGTTTCCCCTCGCTCCACCTCTGCCTTTTGGGCCCACTTAAATTCTTCAGGTCTTACTACACTGCAGCGGAATTTGCAACCCATGATGCTTATAGAAATAGAAAATTCATGAAATGAGCAAAAATCCTTGCACACCTTACAATATGCATGTCTGTGTGTAAAATGCCATTGTCACAGCTGTCCCCGTAGGGTTTTCAAGGCAAGAGACATTCAGAGGTGCTTTGCCATTGCCTGCCTCTGCATCAAAACTCTAGTATTCCTTGGAGGTTTCCCATCCAGATACTAGCCAGCATCGAGGCTGAGAGGTCACCAAAGGTCACCCAGCAAGCTTCCATGGCAGAGTGGAGATTCAGATCTGGGTCTCATGGGTTCTAGTCTGACTCTTTAACCACTATATCATGCTGGCTGCCCTTTAAAATATACTTTGAAAATGCCTCTCTGGAACTCAGTGTGCGCCGTCAAGTAGCAGAGGACTTATGGTGGCCCCAGCAAGGAGCCTTCAAAGCAAGTGAGAAGTGGAGGCTGTTTGACGTTGCCCTCCTCGGCAGATTTCCTTGACGGTGTCTTTTCCAAGTATTGACCCGGCTTGGTTCCCAAGAGCTGAACGGATCAAGCTACACAACACTGCCTTCGCTCCTGTCCTAAACTCTGTAATATTGACTAAAATAGCAAAATAGCAAGAGCTTGTATATTCCTGCATGGCAGGGAGTTGGACTCAATGGCCCTGGACTCCATATATTTTATTCTGTAAGAGCTCCAAGTCCTACCCAAGTGGTATAAATCCTTATTTCCACTGACCAACGAAACATTAAAATCAAAAAAGAGCTCCACGCTCTCCAACTTGCTGTATGGATCTCTTATTTTCTTTCCACTTTCGTCCCTTCCGAAAAATTAGCTCATCCGACTTTCTTAACCCTCTCTCAGATCTTACTTGTAGGCATCTGCCCAGATTCACACCTCCAACAAGTTCCTTTGGTGTACACAGAATGACAAACTTTCCTTCAGAAGTTATTCAGACATTAAGGTGACTTAATGAGCCAATCAAGACACTGCAGCCTGAACTCCATTGCTTTCCCCCCTCCTAGGTTTTTAACTTTTGCCCTTGTCTTCTAGGGGCAAATTTCTGGAACATCAGAAGCTAATAAATCCCATTTGACAAGGCTTCAGGAGTAGCAGAAGCACCCTTGAATGGCAATCGGCGGGTCCTTGTCGGCTTTATAGTGATCAGGTGAACAAATAATTGATTCCAATCAGGCGCACCTGGTTTGATAATTGCTCAAGTGATTATAATTCAATAATAAAAAGCCAATTCAGTAATCTTCTCCGATTGCATTAACTTCCCATATACTGCATGAGTGAAAAAAATTGGCCAGCTTTTCCGGAAAAAAAAAACAATCACAGCAATAGTTTTTCTCATGGTTGCTCTTGTTTCAAGGGTTGTCATTCTGTTTGGCAGCTTTAAAATGGCTGGCGTTCAGTGGCCATAGGCATCTCCACCTAGCATCCGATGAAATGGGTCCTTCTACTACTCCATGAAAGGTGATAAGGTAGCACAGTCCTGTGATGATTTCTGAGCACCATCAACGAGCCATGCTGTTTTCTCGCCAAGTGCAAGCAGGTCAGTTGATAAGTCACACATGGAGTTGCCATTGGGCTGGCTGGCCTCCCCCATTTGGCGGGTGACCTTCCACTGATGAGAAAAATAAAAATATTGCTGACCACTGAGCTGGTACGTCACTTCTAGGTATGTCTTCGTCACCGCAAATTCGGGTGTATCCGAGCCTGGCAGGCTCGGATATGGGGGGATCCGACCCCATACACCCAAACTGGACCCGAATCGGAACCGGGGCCAAATTTTTTTCCCATTTACCAACCCTAATGTCTTGAAAGCGATGCAAATTTATTTTTCCAGACGTATTTTAGCCTAACCGAGAGGATCCTCAGTGGCATATATGCAAGCAGGGCTCGGACTCCTGTCAAGCAGAGCTCGAGCTACACCTCTGATGCAAATACAACATTTTCAGGCAGAAAATAAAACGTTTTGAGCTAAAAACCATGTGGAACTCTATGGAAGAAACATTTCATTTCCTGCCTGCTGTTGAGTCATGTCTCTATTCTTTCTCTTGGCTGCTCTATCCAGGTAAGTGTGTGGCTCATATTCCTCCCCTGATGAGCTCGAAGAGGAGAAAGTGCTTCCGAAGTCTGTGGCACTAGAGTTGCCCTCCTGATCTTTCCAAGAAACCTTTTTTCCTCCTCCTGGTTTCCTTAAGGTTCACACATCAACATCCAGCAGAAATTGCAAAGACTAGAAACTTATTACATCTACAGATTACGGATAGGACCTACTCGTGATCCCTGGCCCAAAAATGATCAGGCTGGCCTTGACGAGGGGCAGGGCCTTTTCAGCCCTGGCCCCTACCTGATGGAACAGGCTCCCTAGGGAGATCAGGGCCCTGCGGGACTTACAGAGTTTCTGCAGGGCCTGCAAGAAAGACCTGTTCCGCCAGGCGTTTGGCCAGCCTGGTTAAAAACATCTACTGTGTCATCTGGCCTCCCGTCGGCTCAAGGGGGGGAGGGGGGTAGCCAGACGCCATCCACATTTTTAAATGGGTTCTGTTTTTATGTAATTAATATTTAAATTATGTTTTACCGTATGTTTTAATCTTGTTGTAAACCGCCCTGAGCCCTCAGGGGGAGGGCGGTATATAAAACTAATAATAAATAAATAAATAATAAAAATAAAATAAATAGTTCATCCTTTGGGACTTAACGCCAGCCTAGACTCCTCATCATATCTCTAAACTGTACACCTTTAATGAAGAGCACCTGTGACTTGGGCACCTGACGCTCTAGCCTCGAAATAGCCACTGGCATCTATTTTGCCAAGGACATTCAAGAAATGCCCAGAGACTCCATGACTGATCGCTGTCCAAGCGGGTAAAATAGGAAATTTTTCGGGCTCTCAAAAAGCTTATAAGGAGGGCCCTGATATATTTGTATACTCTTCTTTAGAGAAAATTGTGAAACGGTATCATGTGAGAGGCTCGGTGAGCACGAATAGTAAGTACTATGGAAGGTTCAACCATTATGTAAAAGTTTTTGGATTTAATATTTATGAATATGAATACTGTTGCTTACATTTTCTATATTTCGAGCCTGTGAAGATTCAGTGAGATCGGGCACCAACCTGGGAGCTGACTAGCTCAATACAAAATTATCTCAAGCCTAAGAATCTGCAGCACTCCCCCCAAAAGATTTCTAGCTGGTAAGAAATGCTGCTGAGAAATGAGTTGTATTCATATGGAAGGGGCAATATATGGTCGATTCCCCGCGGTCAATTAATCGCATGATACTCACACGAAATATCAAGGTTTGAGAAAGAACTCCCCACTGCGTAACTGCCAAACACAGATTCATCCTGGTTTTGGCGCTTCCTCTCCCCCTTATCACGTGTTTTTAAAGAATCTACATGGAAGTGCACCTTTATAAAAAACACGACCCGAAGCCGGATCGGAGGGGAGGATCAGGAGTTGAATGTAGGTTTGTTTTCCCGCCGTTGGGAGTGACATGGAGTCTTCCAGCCAATCAGAGTGCGTGTTTCACGTTGGCGGAGGCTACGTTGAAACATGGCTGCGTGGAACGTGATTTCTGTGCCAACTGTTAACTAAAAGTAGACTTTTGTGCCAGTGCAGCTGCGTGGGTAAAGAGTGCCGAAGCCGCGCATGAACGTAGCTTAGTGTAAAATCAGCTACTGTTCTATCTATGCCTGCACGTGGTGACGTAGCTGCACACAAAAAAGGTTTTTTTTAATTCACATCCCAACACAGCGCAACAGCCAATCAGGACGAGGAATAAAGAGCCGCTGAGCAGATCGCGCATTCGATCGTGGGGTGTGCTGCACTTTGAAACTGTGATAGACGCCCTCATCACACACATGCTACAGCGGGGAGGGTGAAACCACAATGAAAAGGTGCCATTTCTTTTGAAACCTGGTTGTATCCTGGTTTATCCTGGTTAACCTGGTTGTATCCTGGTTAATTTTGCAGTGAGGAAATGACCACGAGAGAATCATTTCTGATTTGTGGCTTTCGTGTAACAGTGGAGACTGAGGGACAAGCCCCATTTGAGTGCACTGTGTATTGATATTTGAGAGATTTACAGTGTATATAATAGTAAAGTGTATATAAATGTTTGAAGATACTCAGTCATGTAACTACCAGCCTTTCAGTGCAATTCCCATGAGTTTTGCTTTTGTTCCACAAACCCCCAAGTATTTCAATATGGCTGATTCAGTATAAGGCAGCGTGATGTGTTCATACCCTCCAAGCTCCTTTTGGCTTTGGAGAGAACCATCCTACAGAATCCCTGGCAGGATTTCCCCCTTAATGCCAGCTATACCGTACAGAGTTATAACCAGTGGTGGGACTCAAATAATTTAACAACTGGTTCCAGTGGTGGGATTCTATTTAACAACTGGTTGTTTACAAGCACCATTTTAACAACTGGTTTTGCCGAAGTTGTGCGAACCTGCTGAATCCCACCACTGGTTATAACCTTTAAAGCTGAACGGATTCAGAATGGTGCGATGCCACTTAGTACTACCGTGTTTCCCCGAATATAAGACAGTGTCTTATATTAATTTTTGCTCCCAAAGATGCGCTATGTCTTATTTTAAGGGGATGTCTTATTTTTCTGTGTTCCGTTCTGTGTTCCGTTCTTCCAAACAAAAACTTTGCTATGTCTTACTTTCTGGGGATGCCTTATATTTCGCACTTCAGCAAAACCTCTACTATGTCTTATTTTTCGGGGATGTCTTATATTCGGGGAAACAGGGTACGCTACAATGTGATGAGAATTACAGCTACCAGTACCCGTTCGTAGATCGGTGAAGATTTACAAACAAATTAAGAGTCAATGCCCAGTTTAAAACACTCCCAAGGAGAGGGATACAGTCTCCAAGAGGAGGTCGAATGATGTTTCCTCCCTATAAAAAAAATAAATAAAACCCGACAATGTAATATGGTTAAATAAATATGCATTAATAATCTATAAAGACTCCAGAGATGCCGGCACTGCGAATAAGCATCCCGTAATAACACAGTACTTATTTTGTGTGCAAATTGATCTTGACAAGCAGATCACAGCCATGCTCGGAGGCATTTTGAAGAGATAGACTTGGTGCGTTCCCCCCCCCCCCCCGTTCTCTCTGTCCCTGGGGGATTTGATTATGAGGCCTCACCATCCCAAACAGAGCGCTGCCTCTCATGATGGAAAGCCACGAAATTAAGAGATGCACAGTGGAGGGGGGGGGGGCATTTATTTCCTGAAGACTCCCCGATGTATTGTCCTCAGAGCAGACTAAAAAGATCTATCACCTATGCCAACATTTACTCAGTATGCCGAAAGAATACAAGAAGTGCCAGTCGCAAAAGTGGTGCCTTTGAAATGTGTTGCAAAGTCAGGAAATCTGGGAGGGCTGCTGCTCCTGTGTTAAGAACTCGCAGTCATGAAATTAGCAGACCTTTGAGCAAATTTCTTTACAGAAAAAAACATCCCAGGCTTTGTCAAAAGATCATTTCTATCTGTGGTTTTTACAATAGCAGTCTAAAAGCAACACAGCGGCCACAAAACATTCAAAATAATTTTTCAGGGGGAGGGGCATTAGACACAGAATACATTTTTTATTCTGCATCTTTTATTTACTTCATTTATAACCCCCCTTTCTCTTCAATGAGGTCCCAAAGTAGCTGTCGTCATTCTCTCCTCCTCCGTTTTGTTCTCACAACAAACCTGTTAGGTAGGCTGGACTGAGAATGTGTAACTGGCCTGAGATCGTCCTGTTAGCTGTCGTGGCATAGTGGGGATTCGAACAGCAGTGGCGTAGGAGGTTAAGAGCTTGTGTATCTAATCTGGAGGAACCAGGTTTGATTCTCCGCTCTGCCGCCTGAGCTGTGGAGGCTTCTCTGGGGAATTCAGATTAGCCTCTGCACTCCCACACACGCCAGCTGGGTGACCTTGGGCTAGTCACAGCTTCTCGGAGCTCTCTCAGCCCCACCTACCTCACAAGGTGCTTGCTGTGAGGGGGGAAGGGCAAGGAGATTGTGAGCCCCTTTGAGTTTCCTGCAGGAAAGGGGGGATATAAATCCAAACTCCTCCTCCTCCTCCTCCTCCTCCTCCTCCTCCTCCTCCTCTTCTTCTTCTTCTTCTTCTTCTTCTTCTTCTTCTTCTTCTTCTTCTTCTTCTTCTCATGAGCTACCTCATTTCAGTGTGGAAACGTCAAACCTGCATCATTTATAGGAAGCAAGAAATGTATTTGTGTAGTGTTAAGGGTGGTTCTAAATTTTATGCAGCGGTTCCTTTGGCAGGTGTTTCCTGCATGAAATATGCAAAGTGTAAGTGACAGGTGTGCATCCTTAACGCTGGTCTACATGTGGCACATGAATATATGAAACTTCCTTACATCAAGCTGTTGGTTGTTCCATGCAGCCTTTTCTGGCAGTAATCCTAAGGAATTTGTTTTTCTAGCTTTGCACTGTTTGTCTGCTCTGGCTGGAAGCAGCACTCTTTTCCAGCCATTTGAACAGAGGAGAGGTCAGGAATTGAACATAATATCTTCTCTTGCAGCAGGAGCAGCAGTGGCGTAGGAGGTTAAGAGCTCGTGTATCTAATCTGGAGGAACCGGGTTTGATTTCCAGCTCTGCCGCCTGAGCTGTGGAGGCTTATCTGGGGAATTCAGATTAGCCTGTCCACTCCCACACACGCCAGCTGGGTGACCTTGGGCTAGTCACAGCTTCTCAGAGCTCTCTCAGCCCCACCCACCTCACAGGGTGTTTGTTGTGAGGGGGGAAGGGCAAGGAGATTGTCAGCCCCTTTGAGTCTCCTGCAGGAGAGAAAGGGGGGATATAAATCCAAACTCTTCTTCTTCTTGTTTCAATTTTTACTTAACAGCTGCAGAAGACTGCAAACTGGATCTCAACCTCAGCTTGAGGAGAGAGGGAAGGTCCCCTTTGAATGGTCCTCTTTCTTCTCCCCCAAAAGCCTTTTTGAAGGAGGGTTTTTAAAAAACCTTTCCGTGGAAAAATTGGACATTTGGGGAGTTCTGGGACGGAACCCCTATGAAATATTTCCCTCTTTTGGAATTAGTCAAATCAAGGGCAGACTGGCAGTTATGGCCATCAGGGGATGTCCCGGTAGGATGACGGCCTGAGGATATGCCTCTTCTGAGGCTCCTGGTCTGGACCCAGCTGGTCAGGAGGAGAGCCGAAAACCAGCTGAGCCAAGCAGATCCTGCCATTGGGTGGAGGAAGGCTATGGAGTCACTGGCCCCTAGGCAAATTGCGCAGCATCGACCCCCACGTGCCTCAAGCAATGTTCATGAGAACATTGTCTGTGGCAGTGGCCACCGCCAGCATCCATGCTGTCAACAAGTCAGACATCATGTATGACATCTCTGAGCTTGGTCTTTCTCCATCAGGGGGAGGGTGCATGACAGGGGAAGGGGAGGGGCTTTTTCCTTGAGGGTTGCCAGGACCCTGGTCAGGGTGTGGAATTTCCCACCCCCAGCAGATGCTCCCTGCCACCCAGTGGTGGGATCCAAAAATTTTAGTAACAGGTTCCCATGGTGGCAGGATTCAAACTGTAGCATAGCGCCAATGGGGCTGGGCGGGGCATGACGGGGGCGTGGCCAGGCATTCTGGGGGCGGGGCATTCCTGGGTGGGGCTGTGGCAAGGATGCAGCCGCTGCGCTGGTCCTTGGGCGGGAAACGAATGCATGCAGGCGCAGGCTGCCATGCACGCCGGTGCACCTCCTGCTAGACTGCTTCAAGTTCTGTGCGCTACTGCTGAGAGGAGGGGCGTAACTAAGGCAAAAATCACGTGGCAAAACCACCCATTAGTCACCCCCTCTCGGCACACACAAATAATTAGTAACCTACTCTCGGGAACCTGTGAGAACCTGCTGGATCCCACCTCTGCTGCCACCACTCAGCTGGCTGGCAGAGTGAAAAATGAAGCCTGATAGCAATAGCAGCACATGGCCAGGGCTGGGTTTATCTAGGCTTGGTAGGCCAAAGCCTAAGGCTTCAAAATCTAGGGGGCTTCCAGCCAAGGTGTGTAATATTTTTGACACCGTGGCAGGTCTTTCTAACACATGCTGTCATAACACACTTTAGCCTTTAAACAACCCTTCAGTAATTTTCCTTGTGTAACCCTGAGTCCACTAGGTGAGCTAAGGAAGAAAAGGCGCCATCTTCTCAGATGGACTGGAGGGCCTGAAGTCACAGGTAGGGCCCCTCAAAAGGACTCCAACCTTGTTATAAACTGCATATTTATATTCTAGGGCTCATTCCGCACGTGCAGAATGATGCACTTTCAAACTGCTTTCAGTGCTCTTTGAAGCTGTGCGGAACGCCAAAATCCACTTGCAAACAGTTGTGAATGTGGTTTGAAAACACATTATTTTGCATGTGTGGAAGGCGCCCATGTTTGAGAACTCCATATACTGATTTGCTGGGAGGATGGTGTTTATATCAATTGGCTATTAGCCTGTATTTTCCATTCCATTTCTTTTCCTAGGGCCTCTCTTCATCTATATTCAGCTCTGCGCATGGTGCTCTAAGGAACTCTATGGTTTAACCATAGAATTTTGCCCAAACTCAACAACATTGCTGGACTTGCTGGTGTCATGCTGGTATCACTTTTGGTGAACGCAGGAAGTGATGCCTGCATGTTTACCTGGAAGGGCCCCTTCCGCCCAGCAAGTTCCTCCTCCTCCCTGTCAGTTTACAGGGGAGATCTGGTCACCCTACTTTCCTGGATCATTGTGGTCTCCCACTTCATCCCTGAGTAGACCAGCTCCTCCCACTGGCAGCCAATAACACCTGCTGATCAGAGGTGGGATCCAGCAGGTTCTCACCAGTTCCCGAGAGTGGGTTACTAATTATTGGTGTGTGCCGAGAGGGGGTTACTAATTGGGTCCGCTTTTCCGATAGAAATTCCATTAGGTCCAAAAATCATGAAGTCCTGTTGTTTCCTATGTGGCTGGTTAGCGAAGGTAGAAAAAGGGATAAGTCTCCCTGTTGGGCTGTTTTAAAAACATGTTTTAGAAATATGGTCAAGTTCCTGGTTTCAGGAAACTATCCTTCTTTTGATTTCTAGAAACAAAATTAAGTATTTGAAAGTATTCAGTATTTGACAGGCAGTCAATTAGAGGAGAAGTCGTTTCTGTTGGCAGTAGACGATAGGACTTGCTATAATGAGTTTAAATTGTGGACAGAAAGATACCAGCTGGAAATTAGGAACTTTTTTTTACAGTAAGAGTTTTTTACAGTTAACAGAGAAATTATTAATGCCCCGCCCACAGAATGCCCGGTCACGCCCCCGTTGTGCCCCGCCCAGCCCCATTGGCACTATGCCACTGTTTGAATCCCACCACCAAGGGAACCTGTTACTAAAATTTTTGGATCCCACCACTGCTGCTGATGCTTACTTGGTCAGCAGGTGGGAGGGGGATGCAGGGGAAATCACCATTGGCGTGAATCTCAGTGGACTCCTACATTCCCCAATGTGATGATGTCGCTTCCAAATTCACAGAAATTGGAAGGGACAGTGAAACTGTGAACTTGGAAATTCCAGAAATGATGTTGTGTTGTTGTGGCAATAGAGATTTGCATTTCCCAGCTCCCAAGCCTCTTTCTGGTTGGCAGAACTTGGCTGGCAAGTCTACCCCAGAATTAAGCTTTTTGAAACAAGGTGTTGCTCACTCAAAAATGTGAGGATTTCTCTCTCTCTCTTTTTCTTTGGCTGTAAAGCAATATGCAATGTTAGAGAATAATAATCCAGGCATACATTGTAGTTGTGAACAACATATTGTCAGATATCTTTTCATTGTTAAATCATGAACAGTTTGGGCAACAATTAATTTGGGCATGACATGTGTGATAATGTACTAAGAAAGAATTTCATGTTTTAGAACGAATTTGTCTTTGCTGAGGAGAATATCTGTGATAAAAATGAATGTGCTTCCAATAACGTTATTTCTCTTCCAGGTGTTAGCAATAATTAATACCATAACATGTTTTACGCAATGGTGAAAAGATATCAGCAATTTTGTTTGGCAAGGCAAGAAACCAAAATATAATAATTTACAAGATGCAAAAGAGAGAGAAGGTTTAGCACTGCCAAATCTAAAACTGTATTTTGAAGCAACTGTTTTGGTGTAGATTAGAGAATGGGTGATGTTGAAGAATGTCAGACTGTCGGGCCTGGAGGGGTTTGATAGAAGATTTGGATGGCATGGTTACTTGTGGTACAATAAAGCAAAGAGGCATAAAGAATTTTCAAATCACTATGTTACAAGGAGTCTGATCTGGGCATGGTTGAGATATAAAAGATTTAAAGCAAGTGTAACTCCCTTGTTCCCAATTGAAGCATTTTCAAGAAAATAAGTGAGTATACAGGAGAAATTGCTTACTTACAGAGAATTGTTGTTACCAGAATGAGAAATGGGAGCTTAAACCACTGGATGAATGATAAATTGGTTTCATTATTATCAATTACTAGAAACATTAAAAGCAGACAACAAAAATACAGGTTTTGCCACACAGATGACAGGGTTTGAAAGTAAACCATGCATAAATGATGATAAATTGATTACTAGAATGTACAAGATTCTATTAAAGTGGGATACTGAGGAAGAGGGTGAAAAATCAGTGATGGTAAAATGGGATAAAATGTGGGGAGAAGCATATAGATGGAACGATGGAAAAGATTATGGAAAAAAGATTTGAAATTTACAGTTTGTTATAACTTGAATGAAAATTATTATAAGATGATGTGTAGATGGTATTTAATACCAAAAAATTGTCTAAAATGTATAAGGGGATATCAAACAAATTCTGGAAATGTCAACAACAGGATGGTTCTTTTTCATATGTGGTGTACATGTAAACAGGCAAAATTGTTTTGGGGTATGATTTTAAAAGAAATGCAAAAGATTTTGAAAATAACAATTGAAAAAAGCCCTGAGGCATTTCTGTGGTGGTTGATGGGGGAAAGTATTCCTGATCAGTACAGAACACTTTTTATATATATGACAACTGCAGAAAGGATTTTATAAGCATACAAATGGAGGGACAATATAACTCCATCAAAACAAGACTGGATCTTGAAAGTCACAGAGTATGCAGAGATGGCAAGGCTGATGCCGGTTATAAGAGACAAGAATACGGACAATTTTCTTAAAGACTGAACATTCTTTGCAGACTACTTACTGAAAACATATACAAACAGAGAAACAACGGCAGGATTTGAGATTCAATGAAAACAGCATATTGGATTAAGACAATTTTATAAGGACTAAAAGTGAAAAAATGTAGATATTAATTATAAGCAACGAATTAAATTTAAGTTTGGATCCATAGTGAAGTAGCTGGGAGTCACCATATATGTGTGTAAGTGTGTGTGTAGGTGTTTTTTCTTTTTTCTTTTTTTTCATTTAGTATTATTATTACATGGGGGACTAGAACGGGATCTTTTCTTTAATTTCTACCTATGTGCTATCTGGATGTGTAAAATAAACAAAACTTCTCATAAAAAAGAATTCCATATTTTCAGTCTTATAAAGTTTTATCCAGTATCCAAATAACACTGCTAAAACTAGCAGCGCACTCCCTTACAGAATTAAACCGGTCGAACCCAATGAAATCAGTGGCTTAGAATGGAACAATTTAGCGTAGTATTGCGCTATAAAATACATGAGTCCCAGCAGCGGAGGGTAAAACGAACTGCAGCTCTCACTCTTGCTAATATTGGGTACATTCACAATTTTGCTCATAGCAAACTATGGCATTTATCCTACTAAATGGCACAAATATGCAAAATAATATAATTTCATATGCTAATTAACATTAAATTACACAGTTTATCCTGCTGAAGCACTACAATAAGTTCAAGTTTAATAACAAGGAAAATATATTGCAGACATTTCACTTGTCCCCAAAATTATTCCCCCCCCCAAAAAAATAAACCCCAGTTTTTCTGTTCCATGGATTCCAAGATTTTTGGAAATTTCAGTTATATAAAGAGGCAGTGGCGTAGTGCCAAGAGCGCGAGGAGGGATGACGCACCAGGCACGCGCCTCTGTAAAGGCGTTCCAGGGGCGTGGTGGGGGCATTCCAGGGGCGGGGCGGGGCGGACGGCGGCTTGGAGGAGTGCAGGGAGCGTGCACGCACCGGGTGCAGTTCTCCCTGTAGAAAGGAGACACAACTCTTTTCCCCTGGACTGTTTCTTTAAGCTAAATCACATACACATACAAACTGCTGTTAGGTTTCCTGAACTATTAGTAACCTTGCAAAGGAATCTACTGGACAATCCCACTCTTCTTACCAGTGGTGGGATCCAAAATTTTTAGTAACAGGTTCCCATGGTGGTGGGATTCAAACTGTGGCGTAGCGCCAATGGGGCTGGGCGGGGCACGACGGGGTGTGGCCGGGCATTCCAGGGGCGGGGCATTCCTGGGCGGGGCTGTGGCAAGGACTCAGCCACTGTGCCGGTCCTTGGGCGGGAAACAAATGCACACAGGCGCACACCGGTGCACCTCCTGCTAGACTGCTTCAAGTTCTGCGCGATACTGCTGAGAGGAGGGGCGTAACTAAGGCAAAATTCACGTGGCAAAATCACCCATTAGTAACCCCCTCTCGGCACACACAAATAATTAGTAACCTACTCTTGGGAACCTGTGAGAACCTGCTGGATCCCACGTCTGTTCTTAACCCATTGAAATTAGTGTGCTTAGAAGAGTGTAATTCAATTTAGCATTGCCCTACCAGATTCCAAAAAAAAAGCCCAGACAAAAAATATAAACACTCTCCCTATTTGCTCGTTCTGATCCAATTCAAAATCTTCTGTGGCTGCTTCTGTGTGAAAAAAAATTAAATGCCGGTGGGTGGGATAATGGATCTTTGACATCGTGCATCATTCGGCCTTTGATGCTACTAGATCCTTGTCTATCCAGTTACCCCTCTGAATATAGGGAGAATGTGTATTTATTGAGGATTTCTCTGTGTAGTCTTGACGTTCCGTTTCATAGGGCTTAAAGTAGAACGTGAAGAGAGAAAAAAAGATTTGGACGAAAAGTTGGAGCAGATGATACGAAAGCATTACTATAAGAACATTAATGCATGTTCCTCATATATGAGACCGACATTCATCCCACACACTTTGCATAATGGAGGAGGGGAAACTGAGGATGAAGTTACTAATTCAAAGCAATCTTGTGCTTGGAACCAAATCCCGAGAAGACGTCTGAATAAACGCAGTTCTTAATAAGGAGGCTTCCGATGACCCGTCAGTATTTATTTTAAGACACTGAACAAAAACTGCATAACAGCCATGTTTTGCAAGAAAACAATCTCCAGGGAGCAAATATGGTTGGCAACAAAACTTCGCCTGTATAAATGGAAACTGTGTTCCTCGGCACCCAGTTGCCAAATGTTTCGGTGGCCTTTGAAACTTGGCAGCTCCGGAAACACGTCTTACCTATCAGATGGGTTCGTTGAAATTTCCCAAGAAACGTGGCTTCGTTTTCCTGAGCGCTGCTTTTGCGGAAGCCAAAGAATGCATCCTAGGCAAACTGTCAAGCTTCGACCATACGGAGAGACAGACCACAAAGAAGGCAGGGGGTCCTTTCGCCCTCCCTTTTCTTTTATGGAATGGTTCATGTGGGTTAAACATCAGCTGGTAGCTTTGACCGTGCAAACACTCAGGCGCACGGAGGAGCATTCACTCGCAGGCTTGGAGCTTGGTATGACTGTTTTGTACAGGAAAAAGAATGCAGTTCAATGTAGCAAAATGTAAAGTGATGCACATAGGGGCAAAAAATCCAAACTTCACATACACGCTACAGGGGTCAGTGCTATCAGTCACAGACCAGGAAAGGGATTTGGGCGTCTTAGTGGATAGTTCCATGGGAATGTCAACTCAATGCATGGCAGCTGTGAAAAAGGCAAACTCTATGCTGGGGATCATTAGGAAAGGAATTGATAATGAAACTGCAAAGATTGTCATGCCCTTATATAAAGCAGTGGTGCGACCGCACTTGGAGTACTGTGTTCAGTTCTGGTCGCCACATCTCAAAAAAGATATTGAAGAGATAGAAAAAGTGCAGAGAAGGGCAACGAGGATGATTGAAGGATTGAAGCACCTTCCTTATGAGGAGAGGCTGCAGCTCTTGGGACTCTTTAGTTTGGAGAGGAGACGTCTGAGGGGGGATATGATTGAAGTCTATAAAATTATGCATGGGATAGAAAATGTGGACAGAGAGAAATGTTTCTCTCTTTCTCACAATACTAGAACCAGGGGGCATTCATTGAAAATGCTGGGGGGAAGAATTAGGACTAATAAAAGGTCCACTTCTTCATGCAACGTGTGATTGGTGTTTGGGATATGCTGCCAGTGGTGATGGCCACTAACCTGGATATCTTTAAAAGGGGCTTGGATAAATTTATGGAGGAGAAGTCGATTTATGGCTACCAATCTTGATCCTCCTTGATCTCAGATTGCAAATGCCTTAGCAGACCAGGTGCTCAGGAGTAGCAGCAGCAGAAGGCCATTGCTTTCACATCCTGCATGTGAGCTCCCAAAGGCACCTGGTGGGCCACTGTGAGTAGCAGAGAGCCCACCAATAAAACCCCTGGGGCTGCCCACCACTCCTTCCCGCCTAGTTCAACCCCATGGCCTCTGGCAATGTAAAGTTCAACGATGTCCCCTAAGAATGGACCGGATCTCACAGATCTGTTGCAGTAGCGGAGGTGCTTTCCTCAGGGGCTAGAAGATTTTTTCTGTCACAGAATGGACAACTTCTGCAACAGTTTCCTTCCATCAGAGGAAAGAATCTCAGCTGGCGGCATATAATCAGGGGATCCGACCCTGTGTCAGGATGTCTGCTATGGGGGTTGGGTAAGATTGGGATGCTTCTCTTTGCAGTCCTCTCTCTGCTGTGTTGATGTGTGTCCTCCCTATCTGTAATCTTGGAGGAGTCTAGGCAGTGGTGGGATCCAAACATTTTAGTAACAGGTTCCCTTGGTGGTGGGATTCAAACAGTGGCGTAGCGCCAATGGGGATGGGCGGGGCACAACGGGGGCGTGGCCAGGCATTCCGGGGGCGGGGCATTAATAATTTCTCTGTTACTGTAAAAAACTCTTACTGTAAAAAAAAAGTTCCTAATTTCCAGCTGGTATCTTTCTGTCCATAATTCAAACTCATTATAGCAAATCCTATCGTCTACTGCCAACAGAAACAACTACTTCTCCTCTAATTGACTGCCTGTCAAATACTTACTACTTTCAAATACTTAATTTTGTTTCTAGAAATCAAAAGAAGGAGACTTTCCTTAAACAAGGAACTTTACCATATTACTAAAACATGTTTTGAAAACAGCCCAACAGGGAGAATTATCCCGTTTTCTACCTTCGCTAACCAGCCACATAGGAAACATCAGGACTTTATGATTTTGGACCTAATGGAATTTCTATCGGAAAAGCGGACCCAATTAGTGACCCCCTCTCAGCACACACAAATAATTAGTAACCCACTCTCGGGAACTGGTGAGAACCTGCTGGATCCCACCTCTGGGTGGGGGCAGTGACAGGGTATTGAGGCAAAGGCCTCCCTCCGCTGTTGCTCAGGCTGAGATTTCAGCAACTGATGATGACGTGCTTGGGGTGCGTGTTTGAAAATGACAAAATGCTCTGACTGATGCATATTTCCCTCCGTGTAAGTGAAGCGTCCCACATTGTTCTTACCCGTGATGATGTGAGTTACATATAGGATCATCTAGGATTCATCTAGGAATCCTATAGGAGTCAATATTTGTGTTTTTAAAAGTGCCCTGTGTAAACAGTCTTTGGAACAAATTTCACCCAATAAGTTTGACTGGTTGCTGCTTCACACTCCTAAATGTTTCTTTTGTTATCGATCCAGATTTTTGTTTCTTTTACTATAAGGTGACCAGATGGAGCAGAAGTGGCGTAGGAGGTTAAGAGCTCATGTATCTAATCTGGAGGAACCACGTTTGACTCTCCGCTCTGCCGCCTGAGCTGTGGAGACTTATCTGGGGAATTCAGATTAGCCTGTGCACTCCCACACACGCCAGCTGGGTGACCTTGGGCTAGTCACAGTTCTTCTGAGCTCTCTCAGCCCCACCCACCTCACAGGGTGTTTGTTGTGAGGGGGGAAGGGCAAGGAGATTGTCAGCCCCTTTGAGTCTCCTGCAGGAGAGAAAGGGGGGATATCAATCCAAACTCTTCTTCTTCTTCTTCTTCTTTGTAAACCGTGACGAGGGGTAGGCGGCCGCGCCCGCTCGCAGCCGCAAGAAACGGCAAGCCCCAGAAGGTCGTGCTCCTGCGGCCATGCGCACGGGAGGCTGCCGCACTGCCTTGCGCCCCAGAAGGCAGTGCGGCAGCCTCCCAAAAATCGGGACAATTTAAATAACCCGCGGGACGCAGGACAAATAGTTTGAAGGCGGGACTGCCCCGCCAAAAGCGGGACGTCTGGTCAGCTTATTTTACTACCTCTTCTCTCACACACATAAATACTGCCCTTTCAAAGAGTTCATTTGCTTAATTTCATGCATGACAGCTAAGGATCAGCAAGGAATGTCCTTTGTATCACCACCATTTCCAGTTTCAGATGTCTGGGTTTTAAGAAAGGTGCTGGTTAAAAAGGGAGGCCGGATCTTTATTTTGGCCACAAAGTGTTCTGAATTTTTCTGTTGCGTGTGGGAGAAGTTGTAAAGGGGAATGGCGGCTGTCCCCGTTCTTATTGTTAAGGTAGTGGGGGGGGCTTGACCAGAGAAAGGCAGAATTCATTTTGTTTTGATTTAAACGTACAGTGTCTGGGATATCAGTTTTCTTTCTCTTCTCTCTTTCCTTCTTTCTTTGAAAAACAATGCAAGCAAGACGTGTTTGCCAGGCCGGTGTTTTGTTTCACTGGAAATTATTCACGTTGAGAAGGAATGCTCCCATCCATAATTTTTAGTGGAACTTAAAATGTCTGGAGCTGACTTTACATCCAAACAGCCTCGCCAGTATTTCCCAGGAAGTCCCTCTTTGGGCTCTTGCAGTGGTGGGAGTTAAGTAGCTACAATTTGTACATAAGCCAGAACTTTGTAACGCAGCCAGCATTGCGCGGCTGCGAGATTTTATAAGAGAGCTTTATAGATTATTTGGCAGCTTCTGATAACTTAATTATTCATCTTGCAAAATGGTCTGAACAAACCATAAAAGGTTTGTTTCCTTGGAGAAGTAAAATGAAGCTGTGGGTTACAACTGGGTTACAACTGGGAGGCTGGGGTTGCTTGTGAGTTGGGAAATTCCTGGAGTGCTTCAGAGTATGGTTTGGGGAAGGAAGAATCTCAGCAGGGTACAATGCAGTAGAGCAGGGGGGGCAAGCTATGGCGCTCCGGATGTTCATGGACTACAATTCCCACCAGCCCCAACTGGCCATCCTCCAAAGCAGTCATGTGTAGGGATGAGCCAGCTTAAACCCAGCAGAGCCTCAGACAGAGCGCAGGAATGCCTGCGCCATCTGTTGCCCTCTGGGCAAGTGAGCTCACCTATCACAAGACCTCCATGACTCACAGGTCACAAGATGCCTGAGTCATGGGTCACAAGATGCCCCAGACAAAGGGTCTCAAGACCCAGGTGTGGAATTGACCCAGACGGAGACGTTTCTTCCTGCACGTACACTGCCCCCGCAGGCCATGAGCTATACAGTATTCTCCCGCTCTCCCGCCTCCGACCCGCCTCTTATGAAACCCTAATAAAAGGTGCCAGGGACCAGACCACAGCAGAGTTGCCAGATCCACGGATCACGCTTCCTGCTGCTGGCTCTCTCCACCAGATGATATCACCGCGTCTCGCCTCTTCTTCGCGACCCTCGCGGGCCGACTTCAGTCATGTTCTCCAGGGGGAGTGATCTTAGTCATCCAGAGATCAGCGGTGACAGCAGGAGATCTCGAGGTCCCACCTGGAGGTTGGTACCCTAAATATAACTGAGGACAAATGTCGGTCCAACATCAGTTTCCCATTGTCATTTCCTAGATATCCTTGGACCCTTAAATATGACTGGCCAAACTTTACTTCTAATGGCCTCGACTGCAATTCCTGGTCACGTACAGCCCTTTCTGCAAAAACCTTTTAAAATGTTTTGAGGCAGGAAATAAAACATTTCCTCCATGGAATTCCACATTGTTTTCCCCTCCTTCATGTCCTGAAAAGTTTTCAAAATGCATTCACTTGCGGTGTGATGTATTTACTATGTTTCCCCTGCCCCTGTGTTGCCCTCAAATTTCCTCCTTGGTGCCATTTGATTACATTGCTGAGCTCACGCCTAGACATCTCCAGGAGTTCCAACCGATCTCCAGACCACAGAGATCCGTGTCCCTGGAGAAAACGCGTGCTTTTGAGAGTAGGATCTATGGCATTATACCCTGCTGATGTCTCTCCCCAGGCTCCACCTCACAAATCCCCATTACTTTTCCAACCCTGAGAGGGCAACCGTCACCGGGCACCTTCTGCAGGCAAAGAAGAGACTCTACCACTGAGCCATCCATGGTCCTTCCCCAGGTTGGGGAAGTCATGGAGATTTGGAGGCAGAGCCTCAGGATGGAGTTTAGGGGAGGGATGGAACTCAGCGGGTATGTCTTGCCATTGGATCTGCCATGTCTTTCAGGGGAGCCGATCTCTGTAGTCTGGACACCGATTATAATTCCAGGAGAATTTCAGGTCCCTACTGGAGGTTGTCAATCCTAAAGTTGATCCCGCTAAAAAAAAACCCAACTAGATAGAAGTCCCTGTCCTTTTAAAAGTCATTCCTTAAACAGGTGGTTGTGAATCTCATTCCACCTATCAAATACAGTTTGATGCAGCCTCAGTTTGCCTTGGGGAGAATGCAAGTTTTAACCCTACAGTACACTTAGTTTTGCTAAGCACTGCTGCTTAGCTATTATTATTATTATTATTATTATTATTATTATTATTATTATTATTATTATTATTATTATTATTATTATTATTATTATTATTATTATTGTTGTTGTTGTTGTTGTTGTTGTTGTTGTTGTTGTTGTTGTTTATTAAATTTAGTATGCCACCCTATCTGTGATTTTAAAGGACGTATTCTGTGATTTTAAAGGACGTATCTTTCTTCCTTTCAAATACTAACAAAGCCAGAAGCCCAGTTTTAAAAAGTAAAGCAAAGTGAAGTTTGAAGGGTTAAACTTCCATGCCCTTCTGTTCATAGCCCCAAGGCAAGCTGAGGTTGCATATGTTGCAATTTAAATTACAGGTACAGAACAACTGACTGATGCTAAAGCTTTGTGAACTGATCTAGAATTGCCCATCAGAAATTCATGTATATATATTTTAATCTGAACACCAAAGCAATCAGCGGCCCATATTATTATTTTTCTCTGTGGCACAATTGGGGAATTGGCTTAGGAGGTCAGGAATGCCTATTTTTCCTTAAGGTCTCCACTATTTCTAACTTTTTGTCAATGTATTGTCGAAGGCTTTCACGGCCGGAATCACTGGGGCGCTGTGTGGTTTCCGGGCTGTATGGCCGTGTTCTAGCAGCATTCTCTCCTGACGTTTCGCCTGCATCTGTGCTGCAATGACTATGGCCCCTGCACATGCAAAACAATGCGCTTTCAATCCACTTTCAATGTACTGTGCAGTTGTGTGGAATAGCAAAATCCACTTGCAAACAATTGCGAAAGTGGATTGAAAGTGCATTATTCTGCATGTGCGGAAGGGGCCCTATTCTTAAAACCCTGTTAAAAAATAATAACCCCAGAGTTTTGCAAAAGCAGGAGTTTGCATTTTATGAAAAATCCCTGTCCCGGCTCTCCCTGTCTCTCCCCCGACCCCATCTCTTTACTTTGCCCACTGCAACCCGACTGGGCGTCGTCCACAAGACCGTGGTATTGAGTTCCAAATCAGGTGTCCCGTCTACGTCACTCGAAAACAGATGCGGCTGAAGAATACAAGAACATCTTTTCAATGGCTTCCCTTTTAAACCCCCCCCCCCCACCACGCACACCTTTATTTCCTTGGGGATCCTCTTACATTGCATTGTGTTTGCAGACAAACTCTTTGCCAGAAAAGCTTTCTTTGAATTTCTCCCTCCTCCTCCTCTGCTTTCTTTTTCCGCCTTTTCAAAGTCCCATTACAACATGCTGACATCTGCATTTCAATGTGATTTTTCTGCCTGCCCACTTGCTAAACAATAATCACAAGACTGGGGGTGGGTTGGGGGGGAATTAATTTACCTCTCATTGCAGCTACTAATTGCAGAGTGCATTGTCTTCCTTCTCTCTCTCCCTCTGCCTCCCCCCCTTTTCCTCTCTGACGCACAACGGCTCTATAATAAGGCGGCTGTAACTCGGGAGCTTGTGTAGTAAATTGAAACCTGCTTCTATATTTACTCACTTTCCACATTTAGACAAAAGCTATTTTTATCCCGAGTTCTATTTGTGAGGGGCGGCCGGTGTCACTTTATGTTCACATCATATGCCCCTTATTTGTATTTACTGTGCCTTGGCCAGGTCAACTCGCTCCCTTTTAATCTGTATTTTTCCCCTCCCCTCAAGTAAATCAAGCAACCGTCTTTCAGAAGGTCTTTTGAGGAAAAAATGCTCTTCTACGATTGCAGATTTCCAACGGATGGGGAAGGAAAAGCAGTTCACGGCTGTGGTTGGCTAGTCCGTTTTTCAGGCGAGTGACAATATTACACACACACGCACACACGCACACGCACACACAATTATTCTTGGGACATTTGTCTACAACCTTGTTCCTGCTCTATCGTTCTCATCACAGCCGCTGCTTCCTTGTGTGTGACGCAGCAAGTTTACGTCTTCGGAAAGCTATCTCACGCCACCCCTCTGTTCTGTAGCACTTCGAGCCAGAGACATGCAAATAATCCATTTTCTGCCTAACCGCAGGACTTTCAAACAGTTCAAGATGGAATTGAATTTTTTGAAATTTTGCAATGAATCTGGACTTCTTTGAGTTTAATGAATAACAAAGTGTGTGGGGGGGGGGAGGGGAGCATTGGTTTAGAAAATTGTACAGCGTCTGGCCACAGCCCCTAAGCGGTGCGTAATCCGTGCCTTCGTAATGAGGGCTTTCCTGCCTTTCTCCGGCAACCTCATCTTGGCCTCGGAGGAATTCCCCCTCTTGAGGATTGGGAGTCATTCATTTGGTGTGCCGGCCTGGAATGCAGGATCCATCTGATACCTCTCTATCGTGCGTCTGGCCTTTCTCTGTGCTCAGAGGCCCTTGCCGTGATTTCTCCAGCTTCCCTTTCACAGAGCCTCCAGCTTCTAACCCAGGGGTGGGCAATTATTTTTTCCATGGGGCCACATAAGAAACAGAAGATATTGTGGAGGGCCGGGCCAAAAGGCTGAACTCAATTCTGCATAATAGGGGCTGATAAGTGACAGACAGGTGCACAGATCAACTTGGAATCAGTGGCGACAGTTCTGCATACAACACTATTTGGCACAAAGAATCACAGGCTTAACCTACCTGCATAGTTGTCCACTGTGACAATCAAGCAAGTGGGGAGACTGAAGTCCCTTGACCTACTTTTTTCATCGACTGGTGCTTTTGAAAGCCCCACAGAAGCAGGCAGCCAAGGCAACCGGCTTCTGCGGGGCTTTCAAAGACGCCTCGCTCCCCAGCAAGGCAGGGGGATGAGACGCTTTTGAAAGCCCCGCAGAAGCAGGCAGCCAAGGCAACCGGCATCTGCAAGGCTTTCAAAGGAGGGGAACGCCCCAGAAGCCACTGCGCGAGGGGCGTGGCCTTTCTCAGAGGCCCTTTCCGGTGCAGTGGCAAGGTGAGGGGGGAAGGGGGAGGGTTAGCGTGAGCAGCGCGGTTCTAAACAGGTCCTTTTAGGCCAGGGCCAAGTCTGTCATAAGGGCCAGTCAGGGTCATCCGGCGGGCCGGATGTGGCCCGCGGGCCGTATAATGCCCAGGTCTGTTCTAACCTGTGCAAAGGACTGAATGGCTAAGCAGAGAAGAAAAAGTCTGAGAGAGTTTTTGACAGATGAAAAGCAACCCATAACTGGCTTGTAATTCCAACGGACAACCTTGGATCTCTTGGCTATCCGAATGCTATTTTGGACTGCAGGAGAAATCCAGTTCTCAGAATAATAGCATGAGGCATATAGTTGGGTGACCATATTAAAAAAGAGAGGGGGGGGGGATAAAATAAATTTGTTGGCATGAAAACAAATTGCATAGTACTTGTTAGTGAAATTTTACTTCAGTCCCCACATGAATTGATTTTGGATGTCCAGATTATTTGTCTATGGAAGAGGTTGGCTTCTTCAGATGGAATCCATTCGGCTCAACAAACTAGGCGGTGAAAGCGGCTTTTGAGATCTGCCCCATGTTTGTTGTTGCCATTCTCAAGTATTACTCAGGAAGATTCCTGCTAGTAGCAAGAAGACGCCTGTTCTTGCAAAGTCATCCCAGTCAAGAGAAGAAGAGTTTGGATTGATATCCCCCCTTTCTGTCCTGTAGGAGACTCAAAGGGGCTGACAATCTCCTTGCCCTTCCCCCCTCACAACAAACACCCTGAGAGAGCTCCGCAGAACTGTGACTAGCCCAAGGTCACCCAGCTGGCGTGTGTGGGAGTGCACAGGCTAAAATGAATTCCCCAGATAAGCCTCCACAGCGTAAGCAGCAGAGCTGGGAATCAAACCCGGTTCCTCCAGATTAGAATGCACCTGCTCTTAACCACTACGCCACTGCTGCTCAGAAATCATCTTCTTGGCACCTTCTTGCAGGCAATCTGTTGAGATTTTGAAAGTGTCTGTCACAACTCAGTTATAAAAGGGTTAACTGTATGTAAACAAGTCGCTGGAGTCATTGTTTATGACCTGGTCTATTGGTTAGCTGTTGGAAGTCAGATAGCCATCACTTTCATGTTAGTGATCACATACATCTGAAGTTATAAAGTTAACTATTCTGTTTCTTTGTTTGATCAGGCACGACACCAGAGAAGAGACACGAGGCAGACGACATCATGTGAGACAGAAGATAGGTAGCAAGATGTAGCCAAACATACAGTAAAGTGGATGGGTAGCAGGAAAGAAAGGAATTCTTATATCATCTCCATGTAACTCTCCTTTATAGTTAGCAAACTCCTTTATAAAAAGCAACGGAGAATCTGTCTTTTCGGTGCTTCTCTGCTAATATATTCCCAACACAGTCTCAACCCTAACTGCCTTGGCCATATTTGAAATGATGAAGTTATCACAGCAGCCATTTTCAGGTGTTGAAGAGCCCTTGGACATGAACACTCCTCTCACGCCTGGTGATATTTACCACATTGCTGGAAAAGCTCGAGAGTTACCAAGTCGGCCTGAGATGGTAAATACCAGCTGTCACCACTTGGGGACTCGCTGAAAATAAACATTCCTCGTGTGAAATGGATGAAGTCAGACTGTCTCAGTTTTCCCACCCGGGATCAAATCTTTTGCAAAGGACTGGCTGCATGATCTCGCTAAGAAAAAAAGGGCCAGGGTCACTTGAGGCAGAAAATTCCAGAGAAAAGATCCCCTGGAGGCTGGTAACCCCAGGCATATCTGCTGAATAAGCATAAGCATTTTATTGTCATTGTGCACGCACAACGAAATTTACAGCAGCATTCCTCGATGCACACAATTTCAGACTCACACATCATCCTCACTTTCCCTTCCTCCACCCATTCCTACACAGCCCCAAACACATCAACACGAAGCCGCGGAGCTCAGCATCGCCACAGCTCTAGAGTAGAAGCTGTCTCTAAGCCTCTTTGTCCTAGTTTTGAGGGCCCTGTATCGTCTGCTGGATGGTAACAGTTCAAAGAGAGAATGTCTGCCATCCTTCCATCATTTATTTGAAGACAAATGATTAGGGGACTGAGTATATGTTGATACATAATGAAAATGCCTCCTATACAGAGGTGGGATCCAGCAGGTTCTCACCAGTTCCCGAGAGTGGGTTACTAATTATTTGTGTGTGCCGAGAGGGGGTTACTAATTGGGTCTGCTTTTCCGTTAGAAATTCCATTAGGTCCAAAAATCACAAAGTCCTGTTGTTTCCTACGTGGCTGGTTAGCGAAGGTAGAAAACGGGATCATTCTCCCTGTTGGGCTGTTTTCAAAACATGTTTTAGAAATATGGTAAAGTTCCTGGTTGAAGGAAAGTATCCTTCTTTTGATTTCTAGAAGCAAAATTAAGTATTTGAAAGTATTCAGTATTTGACAGGCAGTCAATTAGAGGAGAAGTAGTTGTTTCTGTTGGCACTAGACGATAGGACTTGCTATAATGAGTTTAAATTATGGACAGAAAGATACCAGCTGGAAATTAGGAACTTTTTTTACAGTAAGAGTTTTTTACAGTAACAGAGAAATTATTAATGCCCCGCCCCCGGAATGCCTGGCCACGCCCCCGTTGTGCCCCGCCCATCCCCATTGGCGCTATGCCACTGTTGAATCCCACCACCATGGGAACCTGTTACTAAAATTTTTGGATCCCACCACTGAAGACAGGTATAACTCTCCTTGTGTCCACGCTGTAAGTCTGACACTGTGAGATATCAAAAGATCCTTTTCTCTGGTCACCCCTTTTCTCTCAACAAGGCTTATTTTCTTATGGGTGCTGCTGTCAACCATTAAAAGCAGAGAGGTTTTATGCTTTTGGTCAAAAATATTAAGGAACAGAACTGTGGTGGAAAACGTCATCAAAAGTCACAGCCGACTTTGGGTGACTCCGTATTCAAAGTAAAAGACAAACAGAAACAATTTGCCACCTTTTTTGTTCCTGTCTTTGATCTAGCATTATTTTGCGGGGTTAAAGTTAGATCTTTACTGATAATGTTTAAAAAAATGCCCTTCAGATCACGCTTAATGTAATGTAGCAACTACTGCTCAACTGCTGCTTCCTTGTTCCCTGCTGCCTTTTATGTTTGTTGATTTCTTTTTGCTTTTTTGGGAGGGAGGAATGACTTGCTTCGCTGACATGGCCCTCTGCTGCAATGGACAGACCTTCAGACTTGTGGGAGGGAAATAAAAGAGGCCCTTCTGAACCATCTCAAATGGCGGAACTTGGATGAGGGAAGATGGAGAAGAGCAAGAGAGCCCGAAGACTGAGTAATGCATGGCCATCTCCTCTGCTTTCGCTATGAAGGCGGTGGGGAAAGGGGCACTTTCTCTGATTTCAGAAACTGCAGGGATTCTCTCGTCTGTGGCACTGTGAGTTCGGGCACAGAGAAACCGTGTGCGCAATCGAGAATCCGACCTGAAGATTATGTATGCAGCAGTGGCGTAGGAGGTTAAGAGCTCGTGTATCTAATCTGGAGGAACCGGGTTTGATTCCCAGCTCTGCTGCCTGAGCTGTGGAGGCTTATCTGGGGAATTCAGATTAGCCTGTGCACTCCCACACACGCCAGCTGGGTGACCTTGGGCTAGTCACAGCTTCTCAGAGCTCTCTCAGCCCCACCTACCTCACAGGGTGTTTGTTGTGAGGGGGGAAGGGCAAGGAGATTGTCAGCCCCTTTGAGTCTCCTGCAGGAGAGAAAGGGGGGATATAAATCCAAACTCCTCCTCCTCCTCCTCCTCCTCCTCCTCCTCCTCCTCCTCCTCCTCCTCCTCCTCTTCTTCTTCTTCTTCTTCTTCTTCTTCTTCTTCTTCTTCTTCTTCTTCTTCTTCTTCTATGCTTGACCCAAGGAGACCAAATGTGCGCAAAAGTTAGAAAGGACACAGTTGTCCTGCATTATGTCATTCCTCGCCCGGAGTGACATTGCAGAATCTGCACTAGACAGCATCAATGTGTGTAGATTTACATTTGTGTGCGTCAGAGCCGAAATAAAAATTTCCCCTAATCTAAGGCTATCTAGATGCTTGGGGGGGAAAGAGCTGGAATCTTATGAATGGCCGTTCCAGTGTATCCACAAGCAAAATATTTGAAAGGCATCCCCTCCCAAATGTTCCTAAGAGGCAAAAAGGGGACAGTGATTTATTAGGGACAAATATACGGAAACAGGGGCTGCCCCTGTTAGAGGGAGACAACTAGGACAAGTGGGAATGTGGATTGCCGCAGGGCACGCACCTCCGCATTCTTTCACAGAAGAGAAGAATGCAGGCCAATCCTATCCCTGAAGGAGAAGAACTGTGACTTCAAGAAAATTCAGTTAAGTATATCCTCCACATGGGGAGGGAAGGTGGCAGGCTGTGGTCTGATCTTGTCAGATCTGGGAAGCTGAGCACGGTCGATTCTTGGATGGGAGACCACCAAGGAAGACTCTGCAGAAGAAAGCAATGGCAAACCAACTCCGCTTCTCACTTGCTTTGAAAGCCCCTTACCGGGGTCATTACAAGTTGGCTGTGACTTGATTGTACTTAAGACACACAAATCCAACGCGTTTAGAGGTGGGATCCAGCAGGTTCTCACAGGTTCCTGAGAGTAGGTTACTAATTATTTGTGTGTGCCGAGAGGGGGTTACTAATGGCCCCATGATTTTTGCCTTAGTTACGCCCCTCCTCTCAGCAGTAGCGCGCAGAACTTGAAGCAATCTAGCAGGAGGTGCACCGGCATGTGTGGCAGCCTGCGCGCATTCGTTTCCTGCCCAAGGACCGGCGCAACGGCTGCGTCCTTGCCACAGCCCCGCCCAGGAATGCCCCCCCGAAATGCTCGTCCCCGCCCCTGTCATGCCCCACCCAGCCCCATTGGCACTACGCCACAGTTTGAATCCCACCCACCATGGGAACCTGTTACTAAAATTTTTGGATCCCACCACTGCCCCCAACCCTAACATTTATCCATTTTACAGATGGAGAACACTGATGCAGAGAGTCTTAGGCGACCCCTGCCACAGTCCTTGCCACAGCCCCGCCCAGGAATGCCCCGCCCCCGGAATGCCCAGTCACGCCCCCATCATGCCCCGCCCAACCCCATTGGCGCTACGCCACAGTTTGAATCCCACCATGGGAACCTGTTACTAAAATTTTTGGATCCCACCACTGTACCCGTTCAAGCATTTTTGTGTTTGGTTGAAGTTCACATCCAGGCAAAGCTCACTCCTGAGAAGTCAGGGCCAAACAGTCATTTTAAATCTCTCTCCCTATTGTGTCTGATAGAAATATTTCTGAAAACAGCATGCGCAGATGCAAACGTAACGCACTGTCTGTTCTTTCTGATCAGCCGCACAGGAAAAAATTAGAAACTCTTTCATTCACAAAACTACCTTTTAGGCATTTTAAACGTGTTCCAAATTCTAAAGAGATTGCTGGCCAGGTAGCCATTAATGTAGACCTGTGGGGGACAGGGGCAGGGGGAAATACACCCTACTTAATTTGATTTGTCCTTATTTTTCCTCCTCCGTGTTATGCAAAAGTTGAAACTTTAGAAAAATGTTTTGCGGGAAAAACGCATATTGCTATCAGCACAAAAGCAGTTGCTTTTCAGTCAGTTTTTATCGGCTCCAATCGCTTCCTGAATGGATGAAGGGCACACATGCGAACAGGAAAAAGGCAAACGGGTTCCTTTAGAACAACTGCAACCCGTTATACTCATGCCATTCAGAATCCACCTCAGTCCGTGGTGGCGAACCTTTGGCACTCCAGATGTTATGGACTACAATTCCCATCAGTTATGGGACTACAATTCCCAATTGGCCATGTTATGGACTACAATTCCCAATTGGCCATGCTGGCAGGGGCTGATGGGAATTGTAGTCCATAACATCTGGAGTGCCAAAGGTTCGCCACCATTGACCTAAGTCTACCAAACTATCAGATGTTAGTTGGCATCTTTGGCTCCTTTAAACCAGGTCCACCCAATGTAGTGCCCACAGGTATAGAAGTAGACTCTGACACCTGTTGTGACACTTGCCAAGTATTTTTAGAAAGTGTGTGGAACAGCATGGTGCTTTTGCCCAGCAGGGCTTCTAATTGGCCACTGGAGAACTAATTGACTGTGTAGATTTTGTTTAAAAAGAATACTTCAGCAGTAGCTGCCACCACGCAGCAGAGATCTCACTGTGTGACTGAGAGAAAGTTGTGTAACAAGGACATGATTTGAAATAATGTGTTGTTTTTAATCTAGACGCCGGCCTGAAAAATGGAAGAGTCCTGAAAGCTTTTTCCTGAAACGTTGAAAAATTACGAATGCAAAAGCTCTATCATGACATCATCTCACTCCCTTCCGCCTTCTGTGACAGCCACGTCGTGGTTCTGTCACCTGTGGCAGGCATCTTGCGGTTGGGTCCTCACCACTTGTCAGAATTCCAGGGGTGCCCGCAGGCACAAGACAGCTTTTAAAAGGAATAGGCCAAGCTTCTAAATTGCTGGGGCCGGGCGGAGGTGTCTCTATGGAGAACAGGACCTGGGACAAGCACCGAAAGCCGCTCCGCCCCCACCTGCAACGAGGATGGGCCAAGCATTCAACTGCAGGCTTTGTCTCCAAAGTCCATGTGACTTTGGAGGCGGAGCTTTAGAGGAAGAGCCCACAGTACAAAGCTAGACCCGGCCAGGCTACACCTGCAGTTCAATACTGGGAGGTGGAGCTCGCAGTTTCAAGCTGGTCTTGTCTGGGGCAGAGTGGAGTTCTTGGTGGGTAGGGGGCCAGACAGCCAAGGGAGCCTCTAGGGCAGGGGTCTGCAACCTGCGGCTCTCCAGATGTTCATGGACTACAATTCCCATCAGCCCCTGCCAGCATTGGCCATGCCGGCATGGGCAGATGGGATTTGTAGTCCATGAACATCTGGAGAGCCACAGGTTGCAGACCTCTGCTCTAGGGCCTGGTCTTCCTTTTAATCATAACGTTTAAATGTAAAGGAAATAGGAACTTCCACTAATAACTGTTTGCTAGAAAACTAGGACTGGATTTCTCTCTTTTCTTTCCTCCCTGCTCCGGCAGCCTTTGGTGATGGTGATAGTTGTGGGCACGTGTGTGTGTCTGTGCGCACGCGCGTGCATGCGTGCGTGTGCATGTGTATGTGTGAGAACACTTCGGAAAATTTGGGATAACAAAAAAATCTGGGATAACAGATCCCCCAAATCCTGATAGGGAATAGATAGGAAATTTTGTGAAGCTTGCGCTGCAGTGTTTGGATATTGGGGCTGTTCCCCCTCTCCTATACATGGCACATATAGAATCCTATAGGAGCAGTGGTGGGATCCAAAAATTTTAGTAACAGGTTCCCATGGTGGTGAGATTCAAACAGTGGCGTAGCGCCAATGGGGCTGGGCGGGGCATGACAGGGGCGGGGCTGGGCATTCCGGGGGCGGGGCATTAATAATTTCTCTGTTACTGTAAAAAACTCTTACTGTAAAAAAAAAAGTTCCTAATTTCCAGCTGGTGTCTTTCTGTCCATCATTGAAACTCATGATAGCAAGTCCTGTCGTCTGCTGCCAACAGAAACAACGACTTCTCCTCTAATTGACTGCCTGTCCAATACTTCATACTTTCAAATACTTCATTTTGTTTCTAGAAATCAAAAGAAGGAGACTTTCCTTAAACAAGGAACGTTACCGTACCAGGAGCAAATGACCACCACACTATCAACTGGACCCTCCTTTGCAGCAATCCGCCTTGCTCAAGAATAATCCTTCATTGGGTTGTACGTTATTTTAAGTGTTGCCTAACCTCATGACACAGACCTGCAAATGCTGGTTACAAACGTACAAATGCGCATTGCCCTCTCATTCTGACGCGCAGCAGGATTGTTGGCCAACAAGTTTTCTACGAGAAAATCCTGTTTGAGGCGGCTTCCCCGTGCCCAAGAGAAAGCCGTGGTTAGGAAGGGTGTGCATTTATAGCCTCAGAGCATGTCCACCGTGGGATTCACAGAAAGTCATGCCTTTGAAGCTCACTGTAATCCCTCTGGGCCTCTGCTTTTACGAAATCGTCTGCCAGAACGGAATTATTATTTATTTCCAAGATATATTTTTCATTTTTTTATTGTATAGAATATATGTACATTTGTTACATTCAATATCTTTGTTCCATCTATACATTTTTCCTTTATCTCCCCCCTACCCCCCTCTTTTCTATTGGTTACTTCATGCAAGCAGCAGGGTGTTCATTCTTCTTATTCTCTTATTCCATGGTTCTTCGTTAAATCCGGCTTGTTCCATCCATTTTTCATATATTGTCCATAGCTTCATAATATCTTCTATTTTTTCTTGCCATAGTATATTTTTGTCAGTCTCTCAAAAATCTCTAACTGTATTTGCTCCCAAATACATTCCAACCATTTTGAAACTGTCCATTTTTTGTTATCTTTCCAGCCCAAAGCCAACACTGCGTGTGGTGCTCTGATCATTATTTTATACATTGGTTCCAAACTTCTGTTCACTCTTATATCCTCTATTATCCCCACAATTAGTAAATCATTATTTACATCAATTTTCACTTTTACTAACTGTTCTACATATTTCAAAATATTCTCCCAAAACTTTTTCACCATTTTACATTCTTATCCACATATGAGTATAATATGCTCCTTTTTCTCCACAATGCCAACATTTTGGGATTTCCAAGATATTGACACCTCGTCTTGTTCTGCACACCAAGTTGGCCAACTGAACTGTGAAGAATGACTTTGTATTTTAGCCTAAGCTTTTATGGGCTAGAGTCCATGTGACATGCACATAGAGGTCCATCATCAAACATGCACACACAGACACAAAAGATAAGAAAACGAATTACTCTAGTGTTCATTTTCATTTGAAATGTGGTGTTGGGGGTCAGTTTTAAGGGCATGGGTTCTAAATCAAATAAGTGGGTTCAAGATCAAATCAAGCCTAAACTCTCCCTAGAACCTAAAATGTCTAAACTGAGGCTACCATAGTTTAATCACTTCATGAGGAGGTTCACTAGAAAAGACCATAATGCTAGGAAAAGTTGAAATCATCAGGAAAAGAAAAAGACCCACCGTGAGCTAGATCGACTCAATGAAGGAAGCGAAGACCTTCTGTTTGCGGAGCTGTTAACAATGAGATGTTCAGTGGAGGTCATTAACTCATTCCCTCATGATGGAGTCACCTTTAAGTCAGAAGTGACTTGACAGAACGTATCAATCACATACCAATACGAGGATTACCAATTTCCAGGTAGTGGCTGGAGATCTTTCGGGATTATAACTGATCTGCCGGTACCAGGAGCAAATGGCTTCTTTAGATGGTGGACTGTAAGTAATTACACCCCATTCAAGCCCCTCCCCATCCAACAAGGACATAGGTAAAGGGGGGGTTCTCAAGTTCAACCCCTCCCATTACATGTCCGAAGCTCCGCCTACCTATTTTTGGTTTTTTTTGTATTTTTAATGGTTTTTTTTGTTTTTTGGCCTGCATGGGCGCAATTTTTAGGCTAGCAGCATCACAAATTCAGGGATTTTATTTGAGACTCTCCTTCTGATACCACCCATGTTTGGTGAGGTTTGGTTCAGGAGGTCCAAAGTTATGGACTACCAAAGGAGTGTTTCCAATTGCTTAACAATTGCACCCCTGACAGCAGGCACCCCCCAAATTTCCCCAGATTCTCCTTTTAAATCCACCGTCTTTGGCATGGGACTTCATCCTACTTACTGTGGACGCTCTAATAGGGTTGCCAATTCCAAGATCAGGGGCGTACCTAAGCAAACTGGAACCCTGGGCAAAACCTGAGTTTGATGCCCCCCCCCCCCCATGGGCGGCCAACCTCTCCCATGGTAACCAAACAATGATTTTTTTCCACCAGGTTGTTTCAAAGTCACCATCACATTATAGAACATCCCCCAACTCACAAATCTGAACACAGCAGAAATATTTTTTGAAAACATTTTCAAAATGCTTTCGAAATGTTTTATTACTGCTATGAAAACATTTTATGGTGTTGTATCCAATCCTCCCAATTGGGGAAAACAGCATCACTTTCAATGTTATTTAAACAGGGGACCTCAGATTTTCCCTTTAAGGTGGATTTAAAAGGAGAATCTGGGCTCCCTAGTTTAAACAAGTGATGCTGGAATCCATCCCCAAACAACATTATTTTCAATGGTGTTTAAACTAGGGAGCCCAGATTCTCCTTTTAAATCTACCTTAAAGGGAGAATCTGGGGTCCACAGTTTAAACAACATTGAAAGTGATGCTCTTTTTGCGGTGGATTCTCCCCCACCCTGAAACAGCATCACTTTCAATGTTTAAACCGGGGACCTCAGATTCTCCCTTTAAATCTATGCCGAAGGGGATGGATTTAATAATAATAATAATAATAACCTTTATTAGGCATTGAGAGAATAAAAGAAAGAAAGAAAACAAGCATTGGCAGGAAAGGGGTGGATTTAAAAGGAGAATCTGGGGAAATTTAGAGGGTGCCTGCTGTCAGGGGTGCAATCATTAAGATAGCAGCACCAAAATTTCAGAGTATCTCCGTGAGACCCTACTGATGATACCACCCAGGTTTGGTGAAGTTTGGTTCAGGGGGTCCAACGTTATGGACCCTCAAAGGTGTAGTCCTCATCTATTAGCTCCCATTGGAAACAATGGAGGATGGGGGCACTCCCTTTGGGAGTCCATAACTTTGGACTCCCTAGACCAAACCTCACCAAACCTGGGTGATATTATCAGGAGAGTCTTCTGAAGAATCCCTGAAATCTTGGTGCTGCTAGCATAAAAACTGCGCCCCCTGAAGGCCAAAAATGGAGAAAACACTGAAAATACAAAAAATCCCACAAACGAACCTACGCCCCCCCCCCAAGGCTGCGCCCAGGGCAACTGCCCACTTTGCCCAATGGGAGGAACGCCTCTGTCCAAGATGGAAAACTCTCAGAGATTTTGGGGGTGGGATTGCCAACTCCAGGTTGAAAAATACCTGGCGGGTGGAGCCTGAGGGGGGTTTGGAAGGGAGGGACTTCAGTAGGGTATAATTCCATAAAGTCCACCTTCCACGGTGGCCATTTCCTCCAGGTGAACTGATCTCTGCTGCCTGGAGATCATTTATAATCCCAGGAGATCTCCATCCACCAATTTGGCAATCTTAATTAGGGGTGGAGCCAGGAGAGCAGGGAGTTTGGGGAAGGGAGGGAGCTCTGTAGAGATGTGATGCCACACAGCCTATCCTTCAAAGTTGCCATTTTTTTCCCAATTGGCCATGCTGGCAGGGGCTGATGGGAATTGTAGCCCATGAACATCTGGAGCCCCATAGGTTGGCCACCCCCTGCGGGAACCTAATCTGGAGATCAGTGGTGATTCTGGAAGAATTTCAGGGCCCACCTGGAAGCTGGTAACCATACGACAGTGGTGGCGAACCTATGGCACGGGTGCCAGAGGTGGCACTCAGAGCCCTCTCTGTGGGCACGTGGGCACATAGTTTGTCATGTGGGGGTGGGAAATCGCCCCTCCACACACACACACATCTAGGCTGGCCTGGGCTGCTGGACTTGATGTGTGTGCACCTCAGCGAGTAGGGAGGCTGGCGGGCCTGGTGCCTGTGTTCCAGGTGGCTGCTACCTGGGGGAAGAGGAGGGGGCCGAGGCAGCAAAGATGCTAGAGAGGCGCAGAGCGGCGCACGTGGGACTGGCTGGAGGCTACAGCAGGCTGGCCTCTGCTTGAGGGGGTTATTCAGGTTAAATTGCCGTGTTGGCACTTAGCGATAAATAGGTGGGTTATGGGTTGCAATTTGGGCACTCGGTCTCGAAAAGGTTCGCCATCACTGCCATACGATGTCTGACCTTTCACCTTCAGGGTTATACAGTTAATTAGGAAGCCTATTTAGTGAACAAGTATCCATGAATAAGTGCCCCTCCTCCTGTCCTTGTTTCTGTTTACATCATTTTATTGATGGAGCCAGCAGTCTTCCCATTTAGGGAGGGTTTTAAAATGGGTTTGCTGGGCGCCCGATTTCGATTTTAAACTTTGTATTAACTGCTGTTTTAATGGGGATTTAGTAATTTATTTATATGGGAATCTAATTGTTTAGTTTTTGATTGTATTTAGCTGTATTTTGATTTAACTTTGTTGTACACCGCCCAGAGCCCTTCGGGGATAGGGCGGTATATAAAACTAAACAATTAAAAATCATAAAAAATAAAATGATTATTAATACACTCATCCCCACTGAATACTACATGCTAAGCTACATAATATATTTATTCTGTTGCTGCTCAATGTACTTAAATATGCTGTGTTATCTGTTGACAGGACGGGGGTGAAGAATGAGGCCCCCTGACAGCATTTTGTTCTGGGCGATCTCTCTGCACTCCTGACTACAAAGGTCTTGAGACGTTTGCTCAGTTTTGTTGCCGATCCAAAGTGATGCCAGAATGGAACCATAGGACTGTCAAACCTCGGATCTGGACATCACGGAAACTGCAGATTTGTTCTAAAGCCTTTATTTCAGAGCGTAGGTAACATCGTCAAAAGAGGAATCTGGCGATTCACGCGCAAACCCACCACCTATATCCCGTTGCCCCCTCCCACCGAGCCAAACGGCTCCTACTCCCCTCTACAAACTACAAAGCATTTACTACAAAGCACTGCGAGCCTGGGAACAGTTCACACCTTCCTTTGATGAGATCTGTGTCCGGGATATGCTGGGGCGCTGAGGAGAAGATGCCGGACTTTTGCCCCACATCAGAGGATGGTAAAGAAGAAGAAGAAGAAGAAGAAGAAGAAGAAGAAGAAGAAGAAGAAGAAGAAGAAGAAGAAGAAGAAGAAGAAGAAGAAGAAGAAGAAGAAGAGGAGGAGGAGGAGGAGGAGGAGGAGGAGTGGAGCATAGCAGGAGGAGGAGGAGGAGGAGGAGGAGGAGGAGGAGGAGGAGGAGGAGTTTGGATTTATATCCCCTTTCCTGTAGGAGACTCCAAAGGGGCTGACAATCTTCCTTGCCCTTCCTTCCCCTCACAACAGACACCCATTCCCTGTGAGGTAGGTGGGCTGAGAGAGCCCGAGAAGCTGTGACTCAGCCCAAGGGTCACCCAGGCTGGCATGTGTGGAGATGCACAGGCTAATCTGAATTCCCCAGATAAGCCTCCACAGCTCAGGCGGCAGAGCTGGGAATCAAACCCGGTTCCTCCAGATTAGATACACGAGCTCTTAACCTCCTACGCCACTGCTGCTCCTCTGTTTCCTGTCAAACCACCTCCCCCTACCCTACCCTACCCTACCCTACTTGCCATTTGGCACTGACAGGCTCGGTCCTGACAAGGACATGGGTCGGCAAAATGCAGCGACTGTTTTCTCCCGATGAGCTGATCTTCTCAAAAGTTTGAATTTGATGGAGAAAAAAATGAGATGAAATGAGATTTTTCAAAAATAAAATTAACAAGCGATGCTTAGTGCTGCGTGCTCAGCTAATTAAGGCTGGCTTGTGGCCACACCATCTTGGGTTGTGATATTTTCAGCATCTATTCAATAAGCAACATCAGGTTAGAACAGCATCGAGAGGGGAAATCTTCTGCTGATTTCCAGGATCTCCAAAAGGTGGAATTGGTGACCAGTCTGGCACTCTGGCTTACAAAGGACTTTGCCCTCTGCGAGACTCACTAATTGCAAGATCTCAGTTATACATCCTTATAGGGGAGTTAACCCCACTCGTTTGCAGGGCTGCCTTCCCCATCGGAATGGTAGAATCTCTTCACGTTTTGTTAGTGCAGCAAGTTAGGATTCAGCCACTCGTCAAAACTGTCCCCTTCTTCCCCCGATCTCCAAAGTGATATCTTCTGAGATATTTTTTTTTAATGTTAAGGGAAATATTTGCAGGGGTAAACTGGGCCATTTAACTTACAGGAAATTTTGGGGGAAATCTGCCCGATTTAGATTTAGATTTAGAAACCTTTAATGGCATATATATAAATTATACAATGGAAATTAAAATTGGCTGGTAAAATTTTTTTTAAAAAAAACAAGCATCAGGAGAGCTGGAATATTAAGCCAATGAATTGGGATTGAGTCTGCTAAGCATTTGGGAACGTTCAGTGATGACAACACACAAGAATCTAGCAGTTTGTTCGATGCTAACAGTTGATTATTAGTTAGAGCTGGTATCTCTGTATGGGGCGTGCTTTAGAGGCATTCTTTCCTGATATTTGGATATTTGGCTGGCATCTTCAGAGTGATCCTTCCGGAGATGCCAGCCACAGATGCAGGTGAAATGTCAGGAGAGAATGCTGCTAGAACACGGCCATACAGCCCGGAAACCACACAGCACCCCAGTGATTCCGGCCGTGAAAGCCTTCGACAATAAGTTGAGTTGCTGTCTAACAAGAACAAAGTTTTGACAGCATCTGTAGGGTTGCCTAGATCAGCTAAGAGAGGGTTAAGTAGTCTTTCCCGCTCTACAGCATATAAAGGGCAACATAATAGAACATGATGGACGGTTTCTTCAAGACCAGGATTGCAGGTGCAAAATCTATCAGAGAATGGAAGATTCCCCATTCTTCCCCCGATTTCCAAAGTGATATCTTCTAAGATTTTTTTTAAGGGAAATATTTGCAGGGGTAAACTGGGCCATTTAACTTACAGGAAATTTTTGGGGTGGGCCACTATTATTAAGTCCTATGGGAGACTCAATAGAGTTTTCAAGGCAAGAGACGTTCAGAGGTGGTCGAAGGCTTTCACGGCCAGATTCGATTGGTTGTGGTGGGTTTTCCGGGCTGCGTGGCCGTGGTCTGGTGGATCTTGCTCCTAACGTTCCACCTGCATCTGTGGCTGGCCTCTTCAGAGGCGTATCACAGAGAGAAGTCTGATACACACCGGAACAGGCTCCTCACTCGTCAGTTCTGTCTCCACATAACACATAACCCGTAGTGTTGCCTGCTCTGGTTCGAGAAATTCCTGGAGATTTGGGGTAGAGCCTGGAGTGGTGGGATTTGGGGAGGGGAGGGGCCTCAGCAAAGTATACTGCCATAGAGTCCAAACAGCCATTTTCTCCAGAGAACTGATTTATTTAGTCAGGAGACCCACTGTGATCCTGGGAGATCTCCAGACCCCACCTGGAGGTTGGCAGCCATGCATAACTATCAACCCCCTCGTCTGTTGTGATAATGCATCAAAGATCAGTTTTGGTTGCCCCCTGTTTTTATCTTACACGGAAGGTACTTGGCATTGCTCCCTCTGTTCCCTTGAATGTCAAAGAATTCATTCCTACTCCTTAGAGAATGTCATCATGTTTAATTTATCTGCTATTTTTTCTCTCTTTGCAAATTGTTCAGGAATTGTTCCGGTGGGAATAAGTGAAGTGGTCTGATCGGGTTGCCCTGAAACATGGTGCACAACAGTGCCTTGAGAGGTCGCCCTGTCTCCCAGAAGATACATCTTGACCCCAATAGCAAAGCCCTGTAGTAATATGGGAATAACCAGAAAGGCCATCGATCAAGCTGTGGCCCAGAATACGTGTTCACAGAATTCCTTTAAGAACATAAGAACAAGCCAGCTGGATCAGACCAGAGTCCATCTAGTCCAGCTCTCTGCTACTCGCAGTGGCCCACCAGGTGCCTTTGGGAGCTCACATGCAGGAGATGAAAGCAATGGCCTTCTGTGGCTGTTGCTCCCGATCAACTGGACTGTTAAGGCATTTGCAATCTCAGATCAAAGAGGATCAAGATTGGTAGCCATAAATCGACTTCTCCTCCATAAATCTATCCAAGCCCCTTTTAAAGCTATCCAGGTTAGTGGCCATCACCACCTCCTGTGGCAGCATCTTCCAAACACCAACCACACGTTGCGTGAAGAAGTGTTTCCTTTTATCAGTCCTAATTCTTCCCCCCAGCATTTTCAATGTATGCCCCCTGGCTCTAGTATTGTGAGAAAGAGAGAAAAATTTCTCTCTTTCTGTGCCCTTGAGAAAAGTACTACACCAGTCTTAACAAGACGTCAACAAATCAAAGGGCTCTTAGTTGATTAATCTATAGTTGATTAACCTCTGGTTGATAAAGCTAATTCCCTTTAAGAATAAGTTTATAATTTATGTTCAATAAAAAGGTGTCTAATAGCCAAACCCGTTCAAGTGCTTGGGATGGGATTGCATAGAATTGTAACGTCAGCCGCCACACGCTGGAGCGTCTTTGTTTTAGAACGCTGCTCAGGTCTCCTTCTGGCCTACGGAGTCTTCTGAGGGAAGATGCTCTTCCTTCAACAGAAAAACAGAAAGCTGTGTGGAACAGGGTGGTCAGATAGAAGCCAACTGCATGCTAAACTAGAATAGGCTGACCAGACATCCCGCTTTTGGTGGGACAGTCTCCCCTTAAAACAATTTGTCCCGCGTCCCGTGGGTTTTTTCAAGTGTCCCAATTTTTGGAAGGCTGCCACACTGCCTTCTGGGATGCAGGGCAGTGCGGCAGCCTCCCGCGCGCGCGGCTGCAGGAGCGCACGGCCTTCTGGGGCGCTCCCGTTTCCCGCCCTGTCACAGGGTGAGAAACGGGAGCACCCCAAAAGGCAGTGCGCTCCTGCGGCTGCACACACGGCCGCCCACCTATCCGCCTGTCTCGGTTCACAAAGGTGACCATCTGGTTACCTTAAGCTAGAAGCAAAACTTCCCAGGGGCAGGAGAGGCTATACATCTATTGTAGCAGCCAGAAAACCCTGTTTCCTGTCAACAACAAGAGGCAAAAACGATGTTATTTGGAAACACTAAAGTAGCAATCTTTCCCCCAAAAAACATTTTCAAAACATTTCCTGCTTAATGTGCGGAGATCATGAAGTGTATTTTTTTTCTCCTGCCCGACTTTGAAGCTCTCACTTTTGTTTCTCCACTGTTTGTCCTTCTGCCGTTTCCTGTTGCTTCTCCTTGCTCTCCTACCAACATTTCCTCATCCGGCATTGCACCTGCCTGCCATTTACTGTCATTGCTGTGCACAAATAAAGTCAGTATTGTTTGCTGTATATACAATCAATGTTGTTGTATATACAATTAATGTACATACAGCCCCTTCCGCACATGCCAAATAATGCGCTTTCAATCCGTTTTCACAATTGTTTGCAAGTAGATTTTGCTATTCTACACAGCAAAATCCAGCTGCAAAGCGCACTGAAAGTGCATTGTTCTGCATATGCGGAAGGGGCCTACAACTCAGCATGTGATTTAAATCCTCCTTTAATCCAGCTTCATTTGTTCCTCAACAAACCTTTATTAGACATTAAAAAGGAAAAGAAGAAAAAAACAAAAAGTGAAAAGATCAGACATTAACAAACCAAATCATATCAAGTTATTTCATAAACCAGAAAGACCAATAATATTATTCCAATGTGTCGAGAAGAAATCCGGCTGCAGAGGTTACAATCAAAGGGGAAGAATTATTTAATAAGAATATGACCTTCCCAAGTACTG